>NW_011495015.1:282831-291963 GCF_000754665.1 Bison bison bison
AGGACACTGAGGCTGAGAGAGGTCTAGGTGTATTCACTGCTGACTCCACACAACTTGTACCTTTGGCCTGGGCTCCTAAGAGGTAGGTTTCCAACCACAGAGGATGGGTAAATGGGGTCAAGAAGGGGAAGAAAGTATGAGGGGTAGAGGGAATGACTTATCTTCCAACAACAAGAGGAAGCGTAAGCTTCTGAGTCAGTGCTGCTGGGCTAGTAACTCAGTCAGCCCTCGATTGCCTACAAGGGGCCTAGTTTTCACAGAATAGAACATGCTTCTAGGACCGCTTCCTGATGCTAAAGTGAAAGAGCTTATAATAAATAAAGTTTAATTAAAGATTCAAACATGAAGATAAAATTATTTTTAGTATTAAGTGCAATGCAACCCTAATGTTAAAATTGTAAATATCAGTGACAACCCAGTTTGAAATTTCAGCCTTTACAGGTGTCATATGGAAAAATAAAATTAGCAAGACCCCAAAACAATAAGCAAAATTGATAGTACATACCTATCAATAATTACTTTACATGTAAATGGATTAAATGCTCCAATCAAAAGAGTGGCTCAATGGATACAAACACAAAACCAGCATATATGCTGGCTACAGGAGACTCACTTTAGATCTAAAGACTTACACAGCCTGAAAGTGAGACGACTGGAAACAATGTTACACAGAAGTAACCCAAGTGCCTGAACAGATGAAGATACCTACAGACACAGTGGGATACACCCAGTCATAAAAGAGAATGAAATCTTACCATCTGCAATAACATGAATGGACTGAGGGAGTATTATGCTAAACTGAAATAAGTCCGAGAGACAAAACATCAAATGACCTCACTTACATGTGGAATCTAGAAAACAAAACAAATGAATAAACATAACAAAACAGAAAGAGTCATGGAGAAAAAGAACAAACAGGTGGCTGCCAGAGGGGATGGGGGTACAGGAGGAAAGAAATAGGTGAGGAAGGTGACAAGGCACAAACATCCAGTTCCAAAATAAATGAACAGCAGGTATGAGATGTACAGCTAGGGAACATAGTAACTATGTAATGTCTTTGTGTTGGTAATGTACCATCCTAGACTTAGTGTGGTGAAATCAGTTTGAAATGTACAGAAATAAAAACAGAAATACAGTAACTAAGAGTGTTGGAGGTCAATTACACTTCCCCCTCAAAAAAAAAAGAAAAAAAAAGGTAAAAAAAAAAAATTAAAAGCAGCCAGAAAAAAAGACACATCAGGCAGAGGAATGAACAGGAGGATGACAGTAGACTTCTTGTTAGAAACAATGTAAGCCAGACAGTAGTGTAGCAGATTTATAAGATGGGAACAGGGGATAATACTGTCAGAATTATGTGCTAAGCAAGACTGTCTCTCAGAAATGAAGGCAAGGGACTTCCCTGGCAGTCCAGTGATTAAGACTTCACCTTTTAACACAGGGGGTGCAGGTTAGATTCCTGGTTAGGAAGTTAAGATCCCACATGCCTTGTAGCCAAAAAGCCAAAACATAAAACAGAAGCAATATTGTAACAAATTCAATAAAGATTTTTAAAAAATGATGGTAAGATAAAAATATTTTCAGACATTAAAAAAAAAATGCAAAGAAAAGATCAGATTTGTGGTTGGAGAAGGTGGTGGGTGGGACTGATAAAAAGTACATCAAAAGTCAGAAAGCAAAAACTTCCACTTGTAGGATAAATATGCACCAGGCCATGTGATATACAACATGGAAAATATACTGAACATGTTGTGTCATATATATGAAAGTTGTTGACAGAATAAATCCTAATAGTTCATGTTGCAGGAAAAAAAAACATTTTATTCTGTTTAATTTTGTATATATATGAGATGAAAGTGTTCACAAAATTTACTGTGATCATCATTTCATGATGTATGTAAGTCAAATCATTATGCTACACACCTCAAATTTACACAGTGCTGTGTGTCAATTACATCAATAAAACTGGAAGAATATATATAAATACCTTAAAAATGAATAAAAACACTAAAAAAATAAAATAAGCAAGGATGGCAAGAAAATGAGGCCCTGATGAAAGAACAATATAGGATTATTTCAAGAATTACACTGGAAAACAGGATAATAAAAGTTTTTCCAATTAATCTGGGAAGATTTTTGTCCAAATTAGTAAAAATTTAAATCCTTGATTCTCAGTGTGATGAAAGTAACACCTGATACAGAAATTACTCTAAAGTTAATCGTAAGACAACAAAGGTTCTAGTTAAGTATATGGCTGTCAAAATACTGGGTAACAGGAGTCACACCCTAAGCCCAAACACTGTGCAAATCTGAGTTGATACTCGCCACGTAAACCCACAGTCAGACTGTTTCCCCTGCAGGCTCCTCATCCCCTTCACCATGCACTTAGTGCTCTGGGTGTTAGTGATGAAGATGAGGGGCTGTAACTGAGGGAGACATCACAGTCCTAGCCCCCAAGAGCAATCTCAGGGTCCTGAACACAAAGAGCTGCACCAGGATGAGAACACTTTGATTTATGATAAACTCACCTCAAAGAATATTTTGAATGTTTGACGTAGAAAGGCTCTCTGGGACTTAAAAACTTGAGCTGGAATTTAATATGAAACACTTTATGAAGTTACACAAGTTAGATATCTGTGCATATTTAAATCAACACACCGTGCATTTGCTTATGTATACCCACAAGATGAAGTTAAGACAATAAATGCTCATGGAAGGGAATTTTAATGAATTTACTATAGTTCTGACTGGAGTAAATGTTATCCAGAAATATGCTCATAGGATTATACAGAAGAAAACAAGAGCAGAAACTAAAAAATGAAAATATGAAAATACTGGATAATTTTCAGACAAAGGATCATAAACTTCCCATGAGTTTCTCTTCAAACACAGTATTAAGATATTTTAAAAATTAACTATTTTACCTTAAATATCATCTATAAAACAATCTTCTAATTCTTAGGAAAATGTTTATCAAATAGTAGAATACATTTATTTTTCCACAACCCACAGCAATATTTCCAACTTACTGAGTGTGTAATAAAAGAATTATTTCGCAAATTGACTTTCAATGTCCTTGACTCCCCAACTCTCGTTGGCAGAAATTGATACACGTCTTCTGGGGCATAAACTCCACGGTGGGTCAAGTCAAGTTGCCTGCTATGGAGACAGGGTTGAAAATTAACTATTTACAATCTACAGAATCTTAAACTATTTGTATATAATAAATTATATAACTTGTGTATATGGCTTTAACTTGTGTTTTCTCCCACATTTCAGTTAAAGTAGTTTTGTGAAGGTGACTGTCTGATCAGTACTAACATTGCTGGTGCCAGGAAGCATCCAGGCATGCCTGGCAGCAGCTGATATGGGCAGCAGAACCTCCTCTCTTGGAGAGGTACTTAACATGCTTTTCTTAAAAGCATCTTCCTCCAGAACTAAGTCAAACCTAAGTATGAGTTAACTAAGAACTATAAGAAACATTTTCATGTAAGTTAGAAAGAGAAAGATGAATACTATACAATATCACTTATACGTGAAATCTAAAATATGACACAAATGAACATACCTACGAAAAAGAAACAGACCCACAGACACAGAGAAGAGACTTGTGGTTGCCAAGGGGGAGGGGTTTGGGGGAGAGACGGACTGGAAGGTTGGGGTTAGCACATGTAAGCTTTTATATATAGAATGGATAGACAACAAGGTCCTACTGTATAGCACAGAGAATTATATTCAATATCCTGTGTAAACCATATGGATAAGAATGTATGTAACATTGCTTTGCTGTACAGCAGAAATAAACACAATGCTATACATCAACTATACTTCAATAAAAAGTTATTAAAAAAGCACATTCCTGAAAAAAAATTTTTCATTAGGTTAAACATTTACATATTATCATTAAAGCTCTGCAAGCCACTGATATAACATACATTTTATAAAGTTTTTAAGAATCTACTTTAATATACTCTTTTTGGGAATGTAAAATGGAAAGGCTACTTTGGGAACATTCTTCGATTTAAGGTTAAGGTTAAAAAAATTCCTACCACATGACTCAGTAATTCTACTCTAAGACATTTTTACCCAAAAGAAATGAAAGAATATGTCCACAAAAACACACATATAACAATGTTCACTGCATCTTCATTCACAAGGGCTCCAAGGTGGAAGACACCAAATGCCAAAGGATAAAGAAACAATGGTGACGTGCCCCTGTGACGGGTCATGTGAATTCCACATGCAAAGGTACCCACCACAGGTGGACTCACCAACACCAAAGATCCCAACATCACCGCCTAAGTGAAAGAAGCCAGGCAAAACCTGAGTGCAGGTGTACATGAGATCCACAGAACTAAGGCAACATACAGAACAGAATAAACCCCAGGCGAGGGTGGGGGTGGCTGGAGAAGCCGCGTGAGAACTCCCAGATGAGAGGAACTGGGAGTCAAGTCTCTACCTTGACTGCAGTGGGGTGACACATGTCAATCACAGGTAAGCCACTGGGCATTTTGTCGAATGAGATTATACCTCAATAAAGTACTGGGAAAAACTCATGAGAATGAGAGAAATAACATACCCAGGTATGAGGGCAGAAGCCTCAGATACAGCCTGTCTTCGAAGCTTAAGTAAATTATCTATTTTAATGAGGCTATTTGCAGAAATGCGTGAAATTCCAGGCTCACTTTCTGCTCTGACACTCTGTAGAAAAAAATCACAGGGTGGAGGAGGAGAAATAAATACATGGACATTTACCTAACTGAATTTTACTACTTCCTAATTCTTAAAAAGGACACTTCAGATTTTTAAATTCCTTTAATTACAAATGCTTTATCTTGTACTGTTTCTCTCTGTGTCTCACACACACACAAAAACCTTACCTAATTAAGGCAAACATAGATTTCACAGAGCCAATAAATAAAGACACATAAGAAAACTAAGATGATAAGCAGCTACAGTAGAATTAATGGGATTATAATAAAACCAGGAACATACTTGGCTTTCTCAGGCCAGTTTTTCAGGCCAGTTTCACCTGGTATCTCCAAAACACACCCAGTAATGTACTTAAATTCAGGGAAACACTCACATGTCCAGAGAGCTGGAATCTTAAGGTGTGCTTCAGGTGAGGCTCTTTAAGAGGGTGACACTCAACATCCCAAAACTGGGCATAGTCTCCTCTATCTCTGGGCAAAAACATGATGGAGACCTACAAACAACACATCCAGGAGAGAAATTTAGACTCTGAACCTTACACACATGCACTGAGGTTACCAATTCAAAGTGTGGTATGAAGAAATTAAAGGGGAAAACTGTCTTTGTATTGATTAATTTTGCACTAATGGAAAAAGAATTTGAACATTTTTAGTGGGTTTGTTACTGTACCTGTACCAGATCCAAGTATATTTTTCAAGTCAGGGAGCCAGATTCCTCCAGCCTTATCTTTCTTTCTCAAGACTGCTTTGGCTATCTGGAGCCTTTAAGTGTTTCCATACAAATTTAAAAATTTTTTTCTAGTTTTCTGAAAAATGCCATTGAGATTTTGACAGGGATTGCACCTCATCTATAGATTGCCTTGGGTAGTACAGTTGTTTTAACAATACTGATCCTTTCAATCCAAGAACACAGTATGTCTTTCTGTTTGCATCCACTTCAATTTCTTTCATCAGCATCTCATTCTTTTCAGAGAATAGGTCTTTTGCCGCTTAAGTAGGTTTATTCCTAAGTATTTTATTGTTTTTGATTCATTGGTAAATGGGATTATTTTCTCAGTTTTCCTTTCTGATAGTTTGTTCTCAGTGTATAGAAATGCAACAGATTTCTGTATGTTAATTTGGTATTCTACAACTTTACGAAATTCATTAGTAAGCTCTGGTTTTCTGGTGGCGTCTTTAGGATTTTTTATGTATAGCAAGATATTCCAGTGAAACCCAAACGAACTTTTTGGCCAACCCAATATCCTGTCAAACAGAAACAGTGAGTTTTACTTCTTTTCCAATTTGGATCTCTTTTCTTTCTTTTTCTTCGCTGATTCCCATCACTAAGACTTCCAAAACTATGCTGAATAAAAGTAGAGAGTGGTCATCCTTGTCTTGTTCCCGACCTAAGAAAGAATGCTTTCAGCTTTTCAGTGTTGAGTATGATGTTACCTGTGAGTTTGTCATATGTGACCTTTATTAGGTTGAGGTATGTTCCCTTTATGCCCACTTTCTGAAGAGTTAATTATAAATGGATGTTGAATTTTGTTAAAAGCTTTTTCTGCATCAATTGAGATAATCATAAGGCTTTTATTCTTCAACTTGTTAATGTGGTACATCACACCAACAAATTATTATTTGCAGTCATTGAAAAATCCTTGCATCCCTGGGAAAAATCCCACTTGATGATGGTGTTTGATCCTTCCAATGTATTGTTGGATTCAGTTTGCTAGTGTTTTTTTTTTGTTTTTTTTTTTTTTTGACAGTTTTTACACCTACATTCAGAGATACTGGTCTGTAATTTTTGCTTTTTGTGTGTGATTATCTTTGCCTGGTTTGGTAACAGAGTGATGGTGGCCTCATAGCATGAGTTAGAAAGTGTTTCTTCCTCTGTATATTTTGGAACAGTTTTATAAGGATAGGTGCTAACTCTTCTTTAAATGTTTGGTAGAATTCACTATACTACAAAGCTACAGTAATCAAAATAGCATGGTACTGGTTCCAAAACAGATACATAGATCAATGGAACAGGACAGTTCAGTTCAGTTGCTCAGTCATGTCTGACTCTTTGCGACCCCATGAACCGCAGCACGCCAGGCCTCCCTGTCCATCACTGACTCCCAGAGTCCACCCAAACCCACGTCCTTCGGGTCGATGATGCCATCCAACTATCTCATCCTCTGTCGTCCCCTTCTCCTCCTGCCCTCAACTTTCCCAGCATTAGGGTCTTTTCAAATGAGTCAGCTCTTCACCTCAGGTGGCCAAAGTATTGGAGTTTCAGCTTTAGCATCATTCCTTCCAAAGAAATCCCAGGGCTGATCTCCTTCAGAATGGACTGGTTGGATCTCCTTGCAGTCCAAGGGACTCTCAAGAGTCTTCTCCAACACCACAGTTCAAAAGCATCAATTCTTCGGTGCTCAGCTTTCTTTACAGTCCAACTCTCACATCCATACATGACCACTGGAAAAACCATAGCCTTGACGAGATGGACCTTTGTTGGCAAGGTAATGTCTGTGCTTTTTAATATGCTGTGTAGGTTGGTAGTAACTTTCCTTCCAAGGAGGAAGCGTCTTTTAATTTCATGGCTGCATTCACCATCTGCAGTGATTTTGGAGCCCCCACAAATAAAGTCAGCCACTGTTTCCACTGTTTCCCCATCTATTTCCCATGAAGTGATGGGACCAGATGTCATAATCTTCGTTTTCTGAATGTTGAGCTTTAAGCCAACTTTTTCACTCTCCTCTTTCACATTCAGGAATAGGACAAAGAGACCAGAAATAAACCCCCATTTATGGCCAATTACTCTGCAACAAGAGAGGTAAGAATATAAAATGGAGGAAAAAAGTCTCTTCAATAAGTCGTTCTGGGAAAACTGGACAGCTATTAATACATGGAAAAGAATACAATTGGGACATTCTCTAACATCATATAAAAAACAAACTCAAAATGGATTAAAGACCAGAAACCATAAAACTCCTAGACACAGGCAGAAGACTCTCTGACATTGATTGTAGCAGTATTTTTTTTTTTAATCTGTCTCCTAAAGTAAAGGAAATAAAAGCAAAAATAAACAAATGGGACCTAACTAAACTCCTAAGCTTTTACACAGCAAAGGAAACAATCAACAAAATGAAATGACAACCTGCTGAATAGAGGAAAATATTTGCAAATGATATGACCAGTAAGGAGTTAATATCCAACGTATATAAATAGCTCACAGACAAAAAATCAGGCCAATTAAAAAATGAGGAGAAGAACTAAATACACATTTGTCCAAAGAGGAAATGCAAATGGCCAACAGGTACGTGAAAACATGCACAACATTGCAAACCACCAGGGAAATGAAAATCAAAACCACAAAGAGCTATCACCTCACAACTGTCAGGATGGCCATCACCAAGAAGAATACAAATAACAAATGTTGGCGAGAATGTGGAGAAAACGGAACCCTTGTACACTGTTGGTGGGAATGTAAGTTGGGGCAGCCACTGTGGAAAACAGTGCAGAAGTTTCTCAAAAAACAAAACTGAACTACTATATGACCCAGCAGGGCTTCCCAGGTGGTTCAGTGGGCTGCTGTCTATGGGGTCACACAGAGTCGGACACGACTGAAGTGACTTAGCAGCAGTAGCAGATATGAAAGCAACCTAAGTGTCCATCAACAAACGAATGTATAAAGAAGGTATGGTATGTGTGTACATGTACACACACACAATATAATATTAGGAAAAAGAATAAAACCATGCCATTTGCAGCAACATGGGTGGATTTGGGGGGCACTGTGCCCAGTGAAAAAAGTCAGAGAGAGAAAGACAAATACTATATGATATCACTTATATATACAGACTCTAAGAAATACAAGTAAAAAATAAGCAGACTCACAGATGTATGGAACAAACTAGCAGTCACTGGTGGGGATGGAGGAGGGGCAATATAGGAGTAGAGGATTAAGAGGTACTAACTATTTAGGCATAAAATAAGGTATTGATAAGAGGATGTATTATACAACATGAGGAATATAGCCAATACTGTATAAAAATTACAAATGGATTATTATCTTTAAAAATCAGATCAGATCAGTCACTCAGTCATGTCTGACTCTTTTCGACCCCATGAATCGCAGCATGCCAGGCATCCCTGTCCATCACCAACTCCCGGAGTTCACTCAGACTCATGTCCATCGAGTCAGTGATGCCATCCAGCCATCTCATCCTCTGTCGTCCCCTTCTCCTCTTGCCCCCAATCCCTCCCAGCATCAGAGTCTTTTCCAATGAGTCAACTCTTCACATGAGGTGGCCAAAGTACTGGAATTTCAGCTTTAGCATCATTCCTTCCAAAGAAATCCCAGGGCTGATCTCCTTCAGAATGGACTGGTTGGATCTCCTTGCAGTCCAAGGGACTCTCAAGAGTCTTCTCCAACACCACAGTTCAAAAGCATCAA
>NW_011495015.1:292063-297649 GCF_000754665.1 Bison bison bison
AGCATCAATTCTTCGGCACTCAGCCTTCTTCACAGTCCAACTCTCACATCCATACATGACCACAGGAAAAACCATAGCCTTGACTAGACGGACCTTTGTTGGCAAAGTAATGTCTCTGCTTTTGAATATGCTATCTAGGTTGGTCATAACTTTCCTTCCAAGGAGTAAGCGTCTTTTAATTTCATGGCTGCAGTCACCATCTGCAGTGATTTTGGAGCCCAGAAAAATAAAGTCTGACACTGTTTCCACTGTTTCCCCATCTATTTCCCATGAAGTGATGGGACCGGATGCCATGATCTTCGTTTTCTGAATGTTGAGCTTTAAGCCAACTTTTTCACTCTCCACTTTCACCTTCATCAAGAGGCTTTTGAGTTCCTCTTCACTTTCTGCCATAAGGGTGGTGTCATCTGCATATCTGAGGTGATTGATATTTCTTCCGGCAATCTTGATTCCAGCTTGTATTTCTTCCAGCCCAGTGTTTCTCATGATGTACTCTGCATGTAAGTTAAATAAACAGGGTGACAATATACAGCCTTGACATACTCCCTTTCCTATTTGGAACCAGTCTGTTGTTCCATGTCCAGTTCTAACTGTTGCTTCCTGACCTGCATACAAATTTCTCAAGAGGCATTATATTACGCACCTATAACTTACATAATATTATATCATAATCCAAATAAAAGAAATAGAAATACAATGTTAAAATAGTACAAATCCTTTAAAAAAAAAGTTATTTTAGAGTGCAAGATCAGCACTGGTAGAGCTTTTTGACTGGCTGGTTGACAAAACCACTGTCTGGATCAGTCCCCTGGAAGTATGTTCCCAGCACAGGCTAGCCAGGTGACAAGCTCACACCAGAATGAGTGAGCACCAATCACACACCAACCATGGTGTTGTTACCTAGCAAGACGTCCTGCTGCAGGAGCACAGTGTGCTGCTGCCACTTTCGCAGGAGCCTGGCTATGAGCAGCACCATCCAGGTGGAGTGAACTCTTCTGGGTGGAAATGAGGCACTCCTGGCCAGTTGACACTATGTTCCCACCAGACAGCTGTGAAAAGATGTCAGAACTCACCTTTTGGACACTATGGCCTTCCACTACACCAGAAATAGGAGAACATCTGAATGCTGCATAGGTAGCTCTAAAAACATCTCCACTCTCATCAACTCCCTACAAAGACACCATTTAAACAATCAAATTTAAAAAAACAAAAAGTCAACAGATCAGGTTCCACAGTGACACCACTGCCTTCACAGGCATCGAGGACAAACCCGTTTCCTGGAGACCGGGAGCACCCAGGCTCCGCTAACACCAGGCCTCACTGGACACAGACCCTCCTCCCACCCCCAGCCGCAGTGCTCTATAGGAGGCTGCTCCCTTGTTGGAGGACTGCTGCTTCCTTAAGAACCTTGCTGAGTGTGCGTTCCAACACCCCCACGCAATATCAGCACTTCATTTCCTGTCAGAGGGCCCAGCACTATCTTTTGCACACATCATGTTAACATTATGGCTCAGAACCTTGATGGTCACACCAAGAAGAGAGCAGAAAGGCCGTATCACATGTGACAACATGTGACGATGCACACAGCTTGTGTGATGCCCACTGGCAGACACCACATGTGGGCACACAGGCTAAGACTCCCTGGCAAGTAAAGTTCAGCCCTGCCTCCAACACACAGCAGCACTCAGAACCAGGAGAAAGAAACGTCTGGGATAAAATCTGTATATATTTTTCAGAATAAAATTATTTCAGATAAAAAACTGCACTGCAGGAGACAGCACTAAACAGAGCAAGCAGATATTTTCACATTACATTCTCTAGCCTGACTCTTAAAACCACCATGTGAACAAGACTGGGCAGGTTAGTTCCACTGACAGAAATAATCAAGTAAATGAAGCAGATTAACAAAAACCCAGTAATCTCAATTTATGGTCCTAATCCAGATTTTTAAACATCCTACATAAACATTAAAATGAGTATTCGAGGTAATTATCACTGACCTTGACATAAGGTGGAGCTAAAGATGATAGGTGCCACCTCACTTCCGTGTCACCATGATTCTCCAGTTCTAGGTAATTTCCTATAAGGAACACATTTCACAACTCAAACTGTTTGAGGGGTAAGTAAACAAGCAGATCCCTATGATAATATGTGATAAATCCTGTGATTACCTTACCACAGAGAAGAAATACAATCAGATCCCTTTGAGTCCAACAAGCACACTATTCTCTAACCGTTCTGTTAGGTGAACCTAACTTTCTAGGTTCAGATGCTCTGTCTTGTATTTCGACATTATTTTTTAAGTCCTATTTGACAGATGCCCTATCTTGTATTTAACCAAAGGGAAAAGTTACCGAGGGTCTAAAGCATGTTCTTCATCAGGTACTGAGGAAGCACAGAGCACCATTCCAGGCCCCTGAGGAAGCTCGGAGGAGCTTCACATAGCACTTCACTATTCTCAGGCCCTGGATGGAGGGCCGGGTTGGGGTGGAGGTGGAGCAGGCAGGACAGGCCCAGAACCTGCAGTCACAGCCTAAGGGATGAGGCCTGGCTCCATCACCTTCCTCTCCTCTCTGGCCACTAACTTAGCAGCAGCTCTGGTCAAAGATCTAGTGAGAGTTGGGAAAGGATGGCTCTGACAAACAGTCTAAGCCTCCTGGAACAGACAGAGTTACTAAAGGCCTGGGAGGGATTGGGGGCAGGAGGAGAAGGGGACGACAGAGGATGAGATGGCTGGATGGCATCACCGACTCAATGGACGTGAGTTTGGGTAAACTCTGGGAGTTGGTGATGGACAGGGAGGCCTGGTATGCTGCGATTCATGGGGCTGCAAAGAGTTGGACACGACTGAGCAACTGAACTGAACTGAACTGAAGGCCTAGTTTTAGCTTCCTTGAATTGAGCTGAAATAATTTGTCACTGAAACAATTTCCGAGAACTGCTGATTTTCTCCTGAAGTTAACACTGTCTCGAACTACGGTTAACTAGGAGCTGTTAGATCCCACCTATCAACATTTGAAGACGTAACCTTGTGATACAATACCTGAGGTCTCACCAGGTTCTGTTGGAGGAAAAGTAACTGTCTTGTTTCTTAGCTCAACTTTTGTGGAAGGTGGTTTTGCTGCTGGTTTTACCAGATTAACTACATGCTCAGTTTCTTGGGAAAGGATTCCAAGTGGGCCGGAGGTCAAATGAGTGAAAAGTTCTTCTTGGGTCAAGTCTTCTCGAATTTGAACCTTCACAATTTTCTGAAATGAGACAAAGTGAAGTTAATGTTTTTTTTTTAATTCCTATTTTTTAATCATGGTAGACAAAAGTAATGCCAAACAACTGAAACACTGATGAATTTAGAAAGTAAAGTCTATTCAGATCCCAAAGTAGCTATTGACTTGATCTTTTTTCCCTACTCCCCTCTTTTTCAAAGCAGAACTTTCAAGTTAATGGTGGCTTCCAGGCCCTACTCCCCACTGCTGCACCAGGAAACTTACTCAGCTCACTGGTGGAAAAATCTGTACTAAGTGCTCTAGTTACATAAGCTGTTTGGGCTGAAAGGACCTCAATTTGATTTCTGAAATGTAAGTGCCATCAACAGGATTATAACATTTAAACTGCAAAAAAAATATTGATTAAAAAAAAATTTTTTTTTGAGTACCTTCTGTCCATTGTCACAGTGTATATAGATCAAGCCGCTCCACGGGAACATTGAATGTTTTGTGGATAAGGAGGAATTGGGACTCACAAGAATTTGCATCTTACTCCTTAAAAGAAGAATTGAATACTGAGAACCAAGAATAGTGTAGACCGTAACAGCAATAAAGTAACACTGCACCATCAATGACCACCACGAGTTTCCCCACTGTTCAGAAAGAGCAGAGAACAGCGGTGAGCTCCCATGTGCATCTGATTTTACCTCAGTCCCAACTTGGTGACTGACAAAAAGCTGAGTAGTGTAAAGCCAAGAACCTGAGGGCAAAGCTCATGTGAAAATGGACCACACCACAGAAATGCGTCCATACAGTAATTCAAACTAAATATTTTTAGAGAAAGACCACTACCATGAATACTCTGAGCTGTCACTGTCACAGAGAGTAACTGGAATGCGGGTGGGGAGAAGAGTGCTTCTTTGCTCCCGCCATGGGTCAGGTTTCTGTGCTCACTGTGCTCAAGAGCTATGGGATGACAAAGACTGAAATGTGGAGTGTGACCAGATCTGTCACTTAAGAGACACTACCAGTTACAAGAGAGATCTATACCCACATCCAATATAGCCGAGCTAATAGCACGACACGAAGGGCCATGCACAAGTTGCTGTGGACAACCTGCCCTGTCACCTCCAGTTTTTCACCCATTAACAAGTAAGTATTTAACTGACTGATTTGGTTCCAGGCTTTCTCTGGAGTGTCCCTAACCTTACCTCAACCCAGTCTTGGTCAAATAAACTCTCTTTAAGTCCATACGCCATCATTTTGCAAAAGCAAAGAAAACAGATTCCAAGTTGCTCTCATGCAAAGCTGCTATTGCCAAATGTGAAGCAACTTTCAGGTGTGTGTGTTTTGTGCCAGTTGGGACTGTTCCCAGGAAGTGGAGAGCTGAGGCTTACCCCACCAATAACCATGCTGCACAGACAGGGCAGCTGCTCATCACCACTTGACCCCCAAAGACTTCTGTTTAATCCTTTGTGGAAAACAGTAAGCTAGACTATAGCTCAGACACAGCAGAAGTCAGGAAGCCATGTCTGTAAAATGTCCTTAGACAAAACCAGCAGAGTAAGGTGCCAGGCCCAAGGTGACAAGCCAGGACCACTGGGCTTTGGGGACCACCACCCTCACCCCAGGCACAGATGTATCCCATGCTGTAACTCTGGAGGCATAGCTGTGTCAGGAGATTCCACTCTAGGAATTCTCTCCCGTCTCACTCAGCTCTTGACCCTCTTAGGTTGATACTATAACTGGCTGTGGACAGGCCCCACCGCTAAGAGGTATAAGTCTTGAACTCAGTGTGTTCCCACAGAACCACGCATGGTGCTCTGTAGAGTCAGCACACGGCAAAATCCTACTAAGTTTAAATGGCCTATGAAGCATGTGAATAACATACAGTGGACAAGGTCATACTTACTCAGGTGCGATAAACCCATGTTGTGGAGTCACTGTAAGGCAGTGTGCTGGCCAGTACAGCTCAAATTTCAGCAACCTAATAGAATTATTTAAAATCTGGAAACGTCCAGTTTTTGCCATATCACCTATGACAGCAGATAAAACATTACTCACATTTAGCATTAATAATAAAGACCAAGATTAATAAATAGCAAAAACAAATCCTACATAAATATACTATAATACCAACTTATTTTGCTTTCTCAACTGCCCCTGACAGAAATTTCAAATTCCTGGTAAAGCAAGATCTTCATTCAATCTTGGGAACTACAAAGATACTGAATAAGATCAATACTGAGCAAAGACAAAAAACGAAACCTGGAAATTGTTACCCTTGTGTTATCTTGGGCACAGACATAGGTACTAGAACTTCTTCCTCCTCTGGACCAACGGTACCAATGCTAAGGGTAAGAGGCCAAGTGTCAATTGAATT
>NW_011495015.1:297749-334086 GCF_000754665.1 Bison bison bison
GAGGGGTGGCAGGAGGAAGGGTCTGTTCATGGGAGCTTGGCCTGGGGTCCGTGGCCTCATGTTAGGACAATATTCTGGTCTTCCCTACAAGAGCTGTGTGCACAGAGCAGGGACAGCCAGGGCCCCAGACAGATTTTTGTCCTGGCGTTGGGGACACACTCACATGAAGGAGCAACCAAGACCAGGTGCTCAGGGTGGACAGCCCACACTTCCTCTGAGGCCGAGTTATCCTGAGGTGGGGGAACAGCTTGTGAAAGAAGGGGAGAACCCTGAGGACCCTTCACTGGCAAAACATCCAAAGAAATGTTACCACCATGTGCCCCACAACTGCCAGATTCACTAGAGAGAGAGAGAGAGAGAGGAGATTAAAAACGATAAAAAGCAGATTGTGTCATATTTTTGTATTAATTACCCATAAATCTGAAAACAGATAAAACTACAAGTGCATTATATACTGTATATTTTTCAGCAAATAAAAATCCTTACCATTGGGTATTCTTAAAGTAATGTATAAAACATAAAGTACAGTATAGGTTAAATATTGTGTGTGTGTAAGTGCTTAGTCACTCTGTCATGTCCAACTTTTTGCAATGCCATGGACTGTAACTGTAGCCCACCAGGCTCCTCTGTCAGTTGGACTTCCCAGGCAAGAATACTGGAGTGGGCTGCTCTTTCCTTCTCCAGAGAATCTTCCAGACCTAGGGATCAAACCCCCATCTCTGGGGTCTCCTGAATTGGCAGGCAGATTCTTTACCACTGAGTCACCAGGGAAGCCAGGTTAAATATTACTAATCTTTAATTAGAATACACAACAATTTCTTCCCTGCTTTAACTTCTGCATGCAATCTGAAGTATCTTATAAGATTTACTACAAAAATGCCCAATATTAAGAATTTAAGAAAAACAACAAAACTCTTCGTGTATCTTTAAGTGAATAATGATAACTGGCTTCACAATGCTAATAATACTAACAACTATGAGCACATTGCTGCCCGCATCCAGGCACAACGCAGGTTTCCAGGTTGTAGAGGAAGTGAAGGATGAGTCTGTGGATAAGGAGGTGCCCACAGGTGCTATGGGCACAGGACCAGGGAGCAGCTCAGGGAACCAAATAGTGACAAGGGGACTGGTCCTGAATCTAAGTCCACCCTGAAGCACGTGAATAAGAGGGAAAAAGACACTCCTTCCTCAGAATGGAAAGATAACTGCAGAATGGAGAAAGAAAGGTGAGATCAGAAAATCGCCAGTCAGCAGCCGAGATAGGAATATAACATGGGTCAGGAAGCCATCCATCCTCACTGGGCACACTAAGTCTGGCAAGGTACAAGATCATCTACCATTTTTAAGTCACTTACTCCAACACTCCTTCAAGATATTTATTAACTAACCTTACAGTAAAGAAACTTGGCAAGAATCTTCCCAGTAATGGGACAACCAGCACTGCTCAGCACCAGAGACACTACGCTGAGAAACAAATAGCATCACTCTGCGTGTCCTGAAGTTGACACTGAAATTAAAGACTATTTCATTAAGTAATTGGCCTGCACTCTGTAAGAAAAGCAAGGTCCCTGGCCAATAGCCTACTTTTCCCCTTTTACCAGGAAAGCCCAGGAGAAATAAAGAAAGATGGCTTGGTCAAATCACCTGTCATCTTGCAAACGCCAGATCCCATAGCAAATGGACTCAGGTCCTTACCTACAATAGGCCTGACACAGGCAGCACCTGGTCTGTCTCCCATTGTCCGTGGTAAAGAAATATGAAACTTACTAATTTATGTGGCATAGCTGTTTGAAAAGCTTCACACAGGTTACATAATTATCAAAGTATGAGATACTTTTCATGATCAAAATAGTTCCCTCCTGTGTCACATATCAATCCAGAACTTATGGATGTGGTGTTAAACCTAAGCTAGAGGGGAGAGCTGATACTGCCAAGGGGACCGTGGGCAGTCCCAGGTTCTCCTTGTTTCATCCCAAGTCAGCACCAAAGATTCACTCTGGATAACGCCTTTGACTCTGTAGATCTTACTTGCTAAACAACCCTGTGTTTTCTCAGGCGTGAAAAGAAGACCAAAGAACTCTCTTTATTGAAAGGGAATAAAGGGACAAGATAACCAAACACACATGTAATCTCAGATTCTGGACCAAAGAGGAAGTGGAAAGAGGCAGTGTCCTTTCTGTTGTTTGCCTTAGCTACACAGGGCACCACTGGGGAACTGGCAGGTACATGGGGAATCCACGGACCAGATGGTGGTCCTGGATCACGTCAGTATCCTAACCTTGACAGGTCTGCCATGGCTATGAGGGGGTTAATTTGCAGCAAATTCAGGGCTGACTGGTCATCATGCCTGCTACTCACTCCTAAATACCTTGTTCAGAGAAAGCCACTTATACATAAAGGAAAATAATAAAATGTCATCAACCAGGAATTTCTGTACAGACAGCGTATGGAAGTTCTCTATACTATTTTTAAACTTTTCTGTAAGTTTGGAATTATTTCAATTTAAAAATAAAGCTGAAATAAACATTTCAAGACAAAAAGCACAAAGTGTAAGGGAAAGGATCAGCTCTACTATGAATTAAATAATCTTGAAATCTGGCGAAAGATGTTTTGTTAGTTTTACCTTTTGAATTCCAAGCTAGGTTTGGCAGAAGGTGGAAGAAATTCTCTGCTGGAAATGGAATCTCTAAATTCTCCAATTACTGAAAGTATGATTTTACGCATGTTTCCATAAAAGAGCTGGACATCATTGGGCTGCTGGGGAAGGTCATACACTGAAACAGAAAATAATGTGTGAAATACATGAATCTTCACACAATCACACCATTTACATATATTCTTGTACTTTCTTAGTTGGGGTCAGGTGACATTCCGATTTTGACCCTACAGATCAGCATCAATGACTTGCAGCCCAGGTTCTGCCCTGGACTTGAGTGACAGCGGCACCAGTGCTTAACGGTGAACTGTGGTCACTTCCTTTCCCACCCTGAACTGCAGTCTTCCCCTACTGTAACATAACAACAAGCGTCCTGACCCCTGACATAAATTACCCTGCTAGGTTTCTGCAGTGCTCAGAGGCAGCATCACCTCAACTCCAGAATGCAGCATCTGAAGCATGGATCTGAGAGACCACCTCACAGACACTTAACCTCAGCAAATCCAGAAACCAGGCGGTAACTGCATGTATTTAGACTGATCAGACAGTTTATCTAGAGATAAACCCGCCTGAATGAATGCACACATAATGAGAAATTTTCAGAGAACATGCCTGAATTTTACATAGAAATTAAATATTAAGAATTATATATTTTTAAAATGAAACTTCAGAAAGAACACAGAAGTATAAATTGAGATTTATATTAAGATATCTTGACTATAAAAGCTTAATTGTGAAATTATTTGCCACAATCATTACACATTTTGCAAAAGACCACTATGAATGCTTGTCACAGTAATATGCTCAAACAAATGTTTTTCAAAATAATCATGTAAAAAGTTCAATTGCAACATTCTCATGGGGCTCCACTATACCAATTAACACAAAACCAATTGGGCTGCCTTCCCCCTCCACCTGGGCAGCGTGCACAGCACCTCCAGGAGGCCAGTACACCCTGGGGTACAGCCTGGTGCCTGAGAACCCACCCACCTGAAGCCCCCACTCAGCCCCAATGCAGGGGGGCTCAGCAGGTTACCTGAGCGCTTGGCTGGGCTTGTCAGCATGACCTTTAACACATCCCCTTCCAAATGCTTGCACACCAGCTCCCTCTGCCAGAACACACCTCCCCAGGCACCATGGTGCACATCCTCTCTTCCTCACAACCCCTCCCTGCTCTCTCAGCAGGGCACCCTTCTTCAGGCCCCTGAGCCCTACAAAGGGTCTGTTAGAACTTTCCTGCCGCACTTCTCCACCTGTCCTCCTTGGTCTTTTAGACCCCAGAGGCCAGGCTGCATGCATGTTCCAGCCCTGTAACCATGCCCTGTACTCCCCACCCACCAAGTCCACCCAATCAGTCCTGTGGCTGAGCCGAGAGCTGTACACGTGACCCTGTTCTCATCGGGACTCACTACTGCTACACCATGGCGTCCAGGGCACAGTCAGATTAGCCCTGCCACATGGCTTCTTCCTTCCTCTGAGGAGGGACACGCAAGGTGAAGCTTGGAGGAGCCGACTTGGCAGAGGTGGGGCTATGAAGTGAGGTTCAGCTCCAAATCTGAGACTCTTTCCAGCTGTTTTCAATCTTTCCACTCTTTGTAACTAACCCACCCTTGAAGCAGATGATCTAGACTCCCAATCTGCCCGAAAGGTCATACACTACTCTCTGTCACCTCTACACAGGAATAAATACCCTTTTTCCTTATCATTTCCCACTTCAGAAAGAGTATGATAAAGTGTTATCATTAAAAAACTAGAAAATGAAGTTGGGGGAAAAGACAATACTGCCTGAAATTCTACCACCAGATTATAACCATTCTTAGTATTTTGGTGTGTATACTCCTGCCATTTTACCCACTTAACTATAAATAAAATATTATTTTTACCATATGGAGATCTTACATGCAAAATTTAAAAATAACGTTTTTCTTAATAAATGAGGAGCTTTTCATGTCACTTAATATAGAATCATATTGTCTGAATGGCTTAAAAATATTCTTTTGCAAGATTAAACAATCCTCTATTCTTGGACATTTAGGTTACTTCTAACTTCTTCCTATAATGAACACTGTGATGAAAATCTGTACATGTATTTTTACATAATTTACATGTCTCCTTTCTTATATTTTGTATGAGTAATAAATACCACTAAACACTTGAACTGTTCAGCTCAAACAGGTCTAAATATCTAGATTAGAGTCACTCAACCACAATCACATCCTCCAAAAACTGCACACCCAGCACAAGAGCAGAGAAATCTCAAAATGAGCATAAGTGTGAAATCATGAAACCTTAAGCAGTAATAACTTGAGTTTAATCATGACCATTCTCTGCCCACAAGTCCACCCAAACACTAAGTGCAATAACATATTAATATCTAACATTTACAAGGCAAAGCTCTCTTATCTGAACTCACAAGAGTTCACAAGAACTCTGTGCAGACAATACAAATATTATTCCTCTCATTTTATAGCTAAGGAAACTGAATTTCAGTGATGTAATCTGTCCGAAGTCATACAGCAGAGCTGTGACTAATTCAGCCTGACATCACACCTAAACCAACACACTTCTTCCTTATATCATATCACTGGACCCAGAAGATCTAAAATATATTGAGGGACTCCCCCGATGGTCTGATGGTTAAGAATCCACCTTGCAATGCAGGGGATGCAGGTTCGATCCCTGGTTAGGAAATGAAGATTCCACATGCTGTAGAGCAACTAAGCCCGCATGCCCTGGAGCCATAACTAGAGAACCCGTACACTGCAACAAAAGATCATACACACTGCAACTAAGACCCAACATAGCCAAATAAGAAAATAAATTTAAAATAAAATAAAATACACGAAAATTCCCACCTTCAGTTACAAGCAGCTCGTCCTGAAATGCTTCTGCAAAGTCGATGCTGTGCAGCACACTCAGACTGGGCAGGACCCGCTCTCTCACCTCCGGCATGTGCAGCACAGCTCTGTCAGTAGAGATTTTATTCAAAGGCGTTTTACAGACAAAAAACCTTCATTAGATTTTATCCATGCATCTGGCAATGACTGGCAAATCCCACTGACATCATGGTGCATTAGAAAAATAGATATTATGCCTTAGTTCACAATATACGTAATTTTAAACTGAAAACTTGTTTTGGACATTCCCTTAAAAGCTATACATGGTGGCATATATACATCATCATTTTCAGGTAAACACATTAAAACAACAACTCTCTGACAGAAGAGCAGAAAGAAGAAAAATTAGATTCTTTTCAAGTCATGCATTTACAATATTTGTGATAATTTGGTCAGTTAGAAATTTGTCTCAGGAAAAAACACACCAAGAATATGATACAAATAATGCATCAAAAGAAAACATTTAAATTGCCATGTAATTCTGTCAGTCTGTCTGACTTGTTCTAGAGACTTTTGAGGTGACAGAACTGAAAAGTGAATTTCTCTACAAAACTGAGTTCACAAACAAAAGAAATCTCATTACCATAAATTAATGGCAAAAAGGATTTATAGAGCAGTACACTGATTTCTATACTTCAATAGGGAGAAAGGGAAAAAACAAAAAAACTGTGATCTAATTTCTCCAAATGTCAGTTTCTATATCTAAAATACTCAACTGAGAGACAAAACCACATTCCAAGTTGAACCCTTCACATTTGGTCTGTGTTATTATTACGTACTAACTCAATACTAAATGCTTGTTTAAACATTCTAATAGTCCTCCACAGACTGACAGTACAGTTTCCTGAACTGTGTATCAGCAGAAAACACAGCACAACACAACGCACTGGAAGAAAGCGAGACTGGCCCCCACACACACCACCCTCCCGGGAGGCAGTAACTTCCCGTGAACCATGAATTGGCATGACCTCCATCCACTCAACGCATACTCAGCTTTAGGCAAGGAAAAAGATTTTGTGACATAAGAACTCTGATTTCAACTCATAAGTAAGTCTAAATCATACTTAGACCTAAATATAAATTTGACAACATGCCAGCATATAAAACTACATTTAAATTGGTGTACTAAATTTTTTTAGAAGCACAAGTTTTAAGTAATTAAACACCCTACAATGTCTAAAATACAGCTTGATCCATTCAAATAATTCTCAACACTCTCAGAAATGTTCCACGTCAGGTGTGTTTACACAATATACTTTCTTCCAGTAGTTTTTAAATCTTTTCAGAAACTGATCTGCCATCATTACCAAGATGGTCCAAGGATGAAGTCCAAGGTCCTATCTGAACAAAGGAGCAGAAGCCACTATATATGTTTAGAAAAGGACACTCAGTGCAAGGAAACCTGGAGACGAGCTATTTCTACCTGTATCTCTCCTACAGGTAGCTTATCGGTCACACAAATTTTACCAAAACTGTTCATCTGCCAGTTCACTAATAAGTAGTAAAACATCTTCCATAAATTACAAATCCCAACCAGTGTTAAGCCTTCAATACTTCCATGAATGCTCCCCGTCATGGTGTAAGGTAAGTAACCCACCTTCGATACTGCTGACGTGAAATTTCATCTCCACCAAAAAAGTATATAGTTGACAGTTCTGTGGTGGTTTTACAACTGCTTTCTCTGTCTGATGGATTATATATTATAGTAACATCCTGATGCCAAGAAAAAAATCAGGAGTGAATATTAAATATTTCACTCTGAATAAATGTCACAGGAACACAAACAGTGGCTGCAGACACTGATGCACATAAACAGCACCTCCAAGATCAGATAAGATCCTATATTCCTTTCAAAAAGGTGTTAGCTTTAGCCATAAAATATATAATTTTTACTTTAACCTAAAAATGAGCTCGTATTTTTAGTGCAGATACTTTCATACTTACTTCCTGTGTTCTTTCCTTCAGCACAAATTTGTCTGGAAAAATCCTTAATACTTTAGGATCCAGCAAAACTTTTTTCTGAGAATCCTTAAAACCTACAGCTTTAACAAAAGCTGCTCGAGAGCCAGTGTTACGGACAGAAATAACAATTCTACTTTCCTGGCCAGGCACTAAGTCATTCACTGTTACCATGTAACTGTCAGATAATTTTTTAACATCTTCCAAAATGAGGTTACTTGTGCCTCCATATCCAGACAAAGGTATCTAAAAACAGAATACAAACATCTAGAATTATTTTTATGTAAGCAGAAAACAGAAGATCAAATTATAGTCAGAGAAGACAATGAGACGGATTTACTAAAATTAAAATTATTCATCTTTGTGTACTTTGGCTAATAGTTACCTCACTGCCAATCAAGCCCTTATCTATAGTAAAGACTCTGCTTTAAGAGAAAAACAAACCAAAGAGGTGCAAAATTATTTACCTTCCCATATCCCAAGAATAATTATTTCTCACTGTTACAGAAACCAAGCTTAGATGACAAAGGAAAAATAAGATTAGTATTGATATGCTTGCTTAAGAAGTGTTCAGCATGAAAGACACTGATATTTAAATTTATCTTGAAATGCATAAAAAAGATAAATTGATAAGATGGTTAAATATGTGATAGAAGAAATACAGCACAATGTTAAGTGCAGAATCTAAGGGAAAGTGTATGTGAATGTTTGCCAAGTAATTCTTTCACATTTCCAGTAATTTTAAATTTCCAACATGAAAAGTTTTGGGGGGAGAAAAATCTATGAGCATATACTCTTATTAACTTTTGGTCCAGCAGAATCAGGAGTGTGCCAAAGAGAAGCCAGAACTCAAATGGGCCTCAGGGGACAACCAGCCTGGCCATGGGGGTGCAGAGTGGAGGCTCCAGGGTAGACCAAGCACTCTGAGCCATGGGGCTCCCAGGGGTGTAGTACCACCAGGAAACAGGAGTCACAGAACAGACTCTATAAAGAGGAGTGCAGGAAACAGGTACCCTGCAAGGATACAAACTTTTCAAACTCTTTAAATGCACTCCATTAAATATGCTCTTTCATTCCTTATTATTAAAATAAATTCCAAAGAATCCTTTGCAAACTTGAAAACATCAGTAGCTTATTTCAAGTTGTTATGTATTAAATACAATAACATTTTGAAAAATTAAACTCAGGCTGATGAAAACTCAGTATTGCCTGCCTTGTAGTAAAAATTAACAGCATTTAAAGGGCTTCAGATCTGAACTCCTGCAAAGTCCACCTCATCCACGGTGAGCTCTGTTGGTTCCAAGAGCCAAAAATATTTCTAATTTTTCTTTTCCCATAGAAACTTGCCAGTAAATCTTACATAAGAAGCTAGAAAACAACAAGGAGAATCAGCTTTTGAAAACACTCAATATGAGTATTCTTCCTGTATTTTCAAAGTCTAAGAAGTCACAAATGACTATTGACTAAAAGGTTAAAAGATGAAGAAAGATTAAATAAAATGAAATCTGAGTAATGCTCACAGACCCAAAGATTCAACCAGAAATCTGCTCTAGAGCAGGCTTCTCAGGGACTTCCCTGGTGGTCCCGTGGTTAGGACTCTGTGCTGCCACTGCTGGGGGACCGGGTTCGATCACTGAGGGAACTAAGATCCCTCAAGCCTACACAGCCAAAACTAAACTAAACTAAAAACCCAACTAGAGCAGACTCCTCAACCTTGGCACAGTGGTCCCTGGGCTGGGCCATCTGATGTGGGGTGCCCTGTGCACTGTGGGAGTGTCTGGCCACACCCCTGGCCTCCACTCATCAGGTACCAAAAGTCTAACTGTGAAAACCACAAATGTCTCCAGAAACCACCAAGTGTGCCCTGGTGGCTGAGAACCACCACTCTACAGGCTGTTCAGCACATCACAGCTCATGAGGCCACATGAAGAACTCCACAGAGCATGTGTCCACCTCCAGCATCCAATATAGTTAGATTTGCCAAAAGTATCTATTCTTTTTAAAAAAAACCTTTAGGTGGTGTTAATCTTGTGACTTTTCCACATTTCCTCTGTGACACCAGGGCAAAGACCAGCTTTGCAGTCCCAGCTCCACTGCCAAGTAGCTGCTCAGTTCTGAGCTGCTTTCATAGAGCTTAGATTTCATCCGACTCCCTTGTTCCTCTTTCCTCCCCTCCAGGGTTTATCACTTTTCTCTCTTAACGCCCTGAATCTAGCTAAAGAAATGACTTGAAATCTTCTGAAATTATGCTGGGAAGAAACAACACAGAAAAGTCCTGTCTGTGTATCCCTAGTGTACAGAACAGAGTCTAACAAGTAATGTCAGGAGACACCCTGCTGAACTGAAAGAAGAAATGTTACTTGGAAAATCAACAACTTAAAATAGTTCAATCTGGACTTAACCAAACAATGGGTTCCTGAGAAGTTCAAATTGAAATGAAATAGACAAGACCTATTTTACAGGATTACTATGGTGGCTGCTTTTAAAATGGACAATTCTACAAGGTATATAATTACTCTCTAATCTGTCTGTAAATCTAGGTAACCAATCACATATTTTGACTTAAAAAAGAGTACATATTATTTACCAATATTTAACCAATAGTTACATCATAAACTCCATGGGAGAAAAAATAGCAGTTAGAATTATCTTACCGTGAACTTAACACCTGGTTGTGATCGAACTCCAAGTTGTTTAATTTCGAGTTTGGCCAACATACAAGACAGGCGAGTAGGTGCAAATAACACGGAGATATAAATGTCTTCTTTTGGACGAATCCTGACCTCACAGTTACTGGTCAATCGCTCTTCTGAGCCAAAAGTGTGCTGCAGCTACAATTCAAAAACAACCTCTGCATAAGACAGAGCAGCAGCACAAACAAAACATGCCAGTAACACAGACTCTTCAAGGATGAAGAACGCAAGACAGCCTGAACATAAAAGGATGTGACACAGAACAGAGCCGTGTATTCCACAAACCTGAAAGCAGTCCTGGTCTTGTCCTCTGACAAGCAGGCGTAAATGCTGGGCTGTAGACGCAGAATTGTTTCTTAAAGCTAGTTTCTGAAGCCTAGAAACAATGGCACATTTAAAATGTGGTTTTCTTCCATGGATGCTGCTACAATCATAAAAGCAAAACCAGTTAAAACCGACTGCAATGCATTGAGGCAGACGGACTGCCTAAGCCACGTGAGTGGCGGTCCACAGTCCTGGAACTCCGCATTTCTGAGAATGTGCACTCAAGACTCACCACATTGGAGAGGACTTTCAGTTTCATCTCTCCTGTTACAGCTCCTTAGCTGTCCTTATTATCCACACTCTATGTGTAGGAATTATCTGTTTTACACAATAGTCATCAGAAAATACAGATGAACTATTTCATTTAGTCAAGACCATGCTTAGCTCCAAAACCTACCTTGCATGCAAACAAGGGTCCTAAGCACGTTGTACAGATTTTTTACTTTAAAAGGTTCATCTGCATAAAGTAGTCTTTTAAACAGCATACTGCAATTAACCTAACTTTTAAAAAACTTACAATGCAAGTAGCACTGCAGCTGGCTGGCAATATGAAAATCCTCCAGCCTCTGCAAATACATGCATTCTCTCTTCACTGGAGAAGAGAAAATACGTGAATAAATCTCTATTTTACACAAATTTTGAAAATTAACAGTTAAATTATCTAAGCTATGGTCTATGCCTTATGTACCTTGTATTAAAAAGGAAATGCTGCTGAGTTTAATTAACCTCAGAGTAAAACCAAGACCTCTGGTTATTAGCACACCCAAGAAAAGCCTTCCACAGGTACTCTGCCTGGAAAAGACTTGCAGAAAAAAATTTTTTTCATGAAAACAAAGCCAATTAAAACCAAGTGCAATGTTCAGAGATGGACTGGCTGCATGGGCACAGGAGCCGCTGGGGAGGATGGTCCTAAAACCCAGGGCCATGCAGGACAATGCAGGAGTCTAGCTGAGAGTGCTTTCACTAGAGCTGCCCACGGAAAACCACCCTTCACCAGCTGGACCGTAAAGGCCTCTAAGAGGCAACGTCGCTGTTCCTTCTTCCCACTGGCCCCCAGTGCTTTCCAGAGAAGGAACCAAGATACTTGTAGCTGCCTAAGTTTGGTCATCAGCAGAGAATTCACCAAAGAGCTTAAGAAAACTGAAACCTAATTTTTTTGGCTTGTATTTTAAAAACATGAAAAATGATATGAATTCATGGTAGGATGAATACTGAATATGATAGTTTTATTTCAGTTCTAAGAACGTGAACATGGTCGTCATGGAGACAGCGAAGGATAGCAGTCGGTGATGACAGCTGCTGTGCATACTCACTGTGTTCTACCGAGGGGGACACCTCCCCAGGCCAGAAACTGCTTGTTGGATAAAATCGAAGGAATATCTGAGGTGAGAGATTCAGGTGCCAGAGGCCTATTTCCCGAAGAAACTATTTCACCTTTTAACATCACTTCATACTGAGGGCCAAATGGCTGCACGAATATTTTCAAGATCCTAGCAAAGAAAACCATCTAAGTTCAGTGTTCAGAACTCAGTTCTTTCAGCAACTACTGTCCTACCCGCTTCCTTTATCCAAGAGCCTGAGCTGGATGCTGAGGACACAATGCACGCCCTTCCTCAGAGCTGATGTCCCAGAGGAGGAAGCCAGTGGGGAAGGAGACAGGCACGTGCCTGAGTGCAGAGGAAAGGAGTTCACAGGCGAGGAATCCGGGTAGGGCTGAGGAAAGCCTCTGGGTGGAGATTCTACCCAGGCAGGAGGGGGCTGGGCTAAGCTATATGTACCAGGCAAGTTCACAAGCCGGAGACAAGGATGCTCTGACCAGTGTATGGTGATGTTCACTCAGGATTTGGAGGAGGAGTGGGGAAATATCTCTAACAACTGACAAGGTCAACGGATGGTGTCCTTGGAGAGGAGAGGTTAGTGAGAAACACGGTAATACTTTCAAATATATTTGAAAATAGTGATTTCTAGTCAGTTGGTTTACAAGATTTTCAGTGAAGAGAAAGAAGGTCTGTGGCAAAAGGAAAGAGCTATGCTGTCTGCCACAGGAAGTGAAGCATGTTCTCTGTCCTCCTAGCCACAGACTAGAGCACAAACTCGCCATGGTGAACAGCTTTACATTACCTTTCCTCACAGCCCATGGGATCCTTTGGAGAAAATGAAACTATAACTTCATGCTCTTCTCCAGGTTTAAGGAATAGTTTCTCTGGGTCCACTGAAAAGTGACTTCCTTGATCTGGGATCTAAATGTTGATGTAATAAGTCACAGGTTTCACGCATCCATGCCCTTGTCTCCCACTGATGACCATACATCTTCCCTCCTCCTTGTCCACCAGAGCCCCGCCCATCCTTACTTCCTGACTGCGAACACTCCCTCACACACCCAAACATATCATAAGTGACATCTACACACGTGGATCCTGTCCTCCACCCCACCAGCTACAGCGTAACATGTCTTCAGGGAACTAATCTGGGGCTTAGTTCTTGTGTGTACAATGTGAAGCACCCCAGCTGAAGTTCTTTGTCATCTGCCTTATGCTCGGGCAACACTAGCTCTGATTCTTCCTCCTGATCCCACCACCTCCCCAGCCCCAGACAAGGTTGGCAGACAGCAACCTTCAGAACCCGAGGGGGTCACTGATCATCTCAGTCCAAGAGAATAAGCTACCATCTCCAATGCAAATTCTTACCTTGATATCCAGGTGGACATCAATATTCCCAGCATTTTTCAGAGGTAAGTACTGCCTTGCTGAGGAAGCCACACTGGCAAACAAGTGCAGAGTCTAGGGGACGGAATAAAGCAGGCATTTTTTAAATATCATACTTAGCATGGAATCAACGTGGACATATGATAACAGCAAAGGGAGGAGCCCAGGGTACCTGGAGGTCTTTCGGGGCATGGATGCGGGCAATTCCTGTTCTTGCTCGAAGACTGATGCTTTTAATGACTGGTGTCGGGTTTGGACTATCAACTTCTATATCGACTCTTGCCAAAAATTCTTCTGCTGAGTCTAGAATCTCTATAAAAGGTCATTCTTTTAGTTCAGACAACAGTTATTTAATCCTAAATGCCACACATGGTCCAACACTATGCCCTTGGGGGTACAAAAAAATCTTAAGTGAAATGACTTTTTAACGAACTCAGAAAGAAACGGAAATGAGTGGAGGAGAAAAAGGAAGAAAATATCTGACAGATGAGATAACATCAGTTAAGAGAAAAGATCCCAAAAGGTCTTCAGTGGTACATGCTTAGGTTACCCATATTTGGATGGGTTTGACCCAAAATAGCATGCTGTCTGCCCAATTTTAAAACATCATAAAATACTGACAAATTACAGGGAACATCTGACACATTCACTGATGGAAGAAATAAGCCTCAACTTGCTAGTTTATTTAGCTACAGAGTAAAGCAAATACCATAAAACGTAAACATGATACCTGAAGAAGTGATCTGTTTCTTTGGACTATGGAAAAGAACCCAAATTACCAGAAATTCTGGATCCTGTAAAATAAAAAAACTTTTGCATATATAGTGAAAGAAAAGTAGTTTGGAACTTGACTTCCTTCTTAATTCTAAACCAGTCCCTCCACCTCCCAGTTACCTGTCCGTCGTCACTGGCAGGCATCATGTGGTTGATCACTGATGGGGCAGCCAGCTGCGCGATTGCATGGGCATAAGGCAATGCTCTCAGAGCTGCGTGGATGGGCTCCTTGGAAAAGGTGAAGCAGCGCCAGGCCACAGCATTCTGTCAGAAACGGGAGGGGCTACTTCAGCAGAGCCAATGGTGTCGTGCTGGTGGGAGGCTACATCTGTTCACAGAGCCTTAACAAAAACACTGACATTCTTGACAGAAGTCAGCCAAGGATGCTACCAGCTGTACCTACAACACTTGTCCACGAAACTCTGTGAAAGATCCCTCATGAGCAGCGTACTTACAGCACTGATAATGAGTCTGATGGGGATGTTGGCATGTGTCTTGTTCACCAGTTTTAGAGGTAGAGCTTTCCAGCTTCCGTAAGTCAAGTCGCCAAAATCAAGAACACCTTTCTTTTCTGTTTCTACCTAATTATGGGGGGAAAAGGGATTTATAGAAACACTATATTACTAAATATGACAGTTTATATCACTGCCCTTCTAGCCACAAATAGTCAGTATTAACAGTAAGCTTACCTGAAATTCCAAGGGCTACTTTACAATTGCTATTTTCTACCAAAAAAAAAAATTTTTTTAATGTAGTCCATGTACCCAAATATACTACACAGAACAAAGTTACAGGTAAGCTGAGGCTGCTTTGAGAAGACTGCTAGTCAAGCCCTTAGGCTCTTCACTACCATGGATGTAGTGCTGCCTTCACGTGCCCACAAAGCCAAGTCTCCATGTGCATCCACACTGAACCCACGGCACTCCTCAAATCTCTGAGCGATGCCATCACTGGACACGGTTCCAAGAGAAGTCCTCCTTCACAGAACACAGGAGGCTGCCCTGGCTGATTCTGCATGTGATACTCCAGACCTCTAACCTGACCACTTAACCACACTGCTTCTTAAGAGTGGAATTTAAAAGGTAAATGTATAACATCCAACATTTACAAAGCACCAGGAATAATCCCTGGATCTGCTTCAATTTCTCAGTCTCCCCCACTTTTTTTAAAAACTAGTTCTATCAAGTGACTTTATTGAGCATTCCACACAGACATCCATTCACATGGTCACAGGAAAGCTAACCCTGACCCTCAAGAAGTGAATTTGAAGCAATTTTCCAAGGGTTACTTTTCTGGGGGAAACAAAAATCAAGCCTTGTTTTATGTGTGGGAGATAGGTTCTTGGCTAACTAGGTTATACTGAAAATTTCAGCACAACGAAACGGGGGATAAAGTCCATAGTGTTGAAGAACCAAGAAATGGGAGAAAATAATCACAAAGCATAACTACTGACAAGGATTTATACTCCAGAATACAAAGAACATCTACAAAAATTTATAAAGACATTCAAAAATAAATAAAAATGGGCAAGAAATATGAATAGGCAGTTCAGAGAAGAGGAGGCCAGGACAGCTAACAGACATAAGAAACGACGCTCAACACCACAGTCAACACAAACAGGAGTCAAAACTGGAACTTTACATCCACGAAGGAAGCAAACAGTTCACAATCTAATGACAGCACGTCAGCAACAACAGGCACTCACATGTTTCCTCAGGGAACACATGTCAGCAAGCGGCCACAAAGAGCCAGAATAAAAGCACGTACACATAAAATGTCATGTTCGCTACAGCCACCTGGGACAGCCTCTAACAAGTCAGGAAGGTTACTGAGCAGTCTCACAGATGCAGCCTCTGTGTGAAGTCCCTGAACCATCTCTCGTGGGGACATTGCTCCCCCATCATATCCTCCTGCACCTTCAGGTCCAACTACTCCTCCTGGAAGGCTCTGCTCCACTGGGCTAAGGCTGAACCACCCCTTACACTGAAGTCCCCAGGCTTGTCTGTGCGCTGGACTCAGAGCTCAAATGACACCCCAGACCAGTGAAATCGCAGTCTCTAGGGCTGGGACACAGCCATCACTGTTTCTTCAAGTGAGTCATGTGACTCCAAGGAGCAGACCACGCCACTAAGTGTGACTTACACGAGCCTGTCAAAACATGACAGCCTCAAATACTACTTAGTTTTTGTTTCTGCTACAAAAATGTAGCCTGAATGTAAAACCAGAATTTAAAACTCTTACATAAAAACATAGGCAGAACACTCAGTGACATAAATCAAAGCAAGATCCTCTATGACCCACATCCTAGAGTAATGGAAATAAAAACAAAAGTAAACAAGTGGGACCTAATGAAACTTAAAAGCTTTTGCACAGCAAAGGAAACTTTAATCAAGGTGAAGAGACAACCCTCAGAATGCGAGAAAATAATAGTAAATGAAACAACTGACAAAGGATTAATTTCCAAAATATACAAGCAACTCATGCAACTCAATACCAGAAAAACAAACAACCCAATCAAAAAGTGGGAAAAAGACCTAAACGGGCATTTCTCCAAAGAAGACATACAGATGGCTAACAAACACATGAAAAGATGCTCAACATCACTCATTAATAGAGAAATGCAAATCAAAACTACAGTGAGATATCACCTCACACTGGTCAGAATGGCCATCATCAAAACGTCTACCAACACTAAATGCTGGAGAGGGTGTGGAGAAAAGCTCTTGAACTGTTGGTGGGAATGTAAATTGATACAGCCACTAATGGAAGATGGTATGAAGATTCCTTAAAAAGCTAGGAATAAAACCACCATATGACTCAGCAATCCCACTCCCAGGCATATACCCTGAGGAAACCAAAACTTAAAAGGACACATGTATATCATTGTTCATTGCAGCACTATTTATAATAGCTAGAACATGGAAGCAACCTAGATGTCCATCGACAGATGAAAGGATAAAGAAGTGGTACATATACACAATGGAATAATACTCAGCCATAAAAAGGAACACATTTGACTCAGTTCTGATGAGGTGGATGAAACTAGAACCTATTATACAGAGTGAAGTAAGTAAAAGAAAGATAAATATCGTATCCTAACACATATATATGGAATCTAGAAAAACGGTACTGAAGAATTTATTTACAGGGCAGCAATAGAGAAACAGATGGAGAACAGACTTATGGACATGTGGAGAGGGGAGGAGAGGGTAAGATGTATGGAAAGAGTAACATGGAAACTCACATTACCATATGTAAAATAGATAGCCAACAGGAATTTGCTGTGGCTCAGGAAACTCAAACAGGAGCTCTGTATCAACCTAGAGGGATGAGGTGAGGAGGGAGATGGGAGGGAGGTTCAAAAGGGAAGGGATTTATGTATACCTATGGCTGATTCATGTTGAGATTCGATAGAAAACAACAAAATTCTGTAAAGCAATTATCCTTCAATAAAAAATAAAGTTTTTTAAATAAAAATTTTTAAAAATGTAGTCTGTTTAAGGACAGGTTCAAAAGCCTGGTCAGTGGAATGTACTGAAACACAGAAAGTCAATGACACTGTCTCAAATAGGGGTAATTTGGTAAAGTCATCACAACTGAGGGAAAGCAGATGCTACTGACACCCAGTGAGCAGAGACCAGGGCTCTGCTAAGATCCCCACACTGTACATGACAGCCTCCACCACATAACCACCACCCAGTCAGACATGGCAATGGTGCCAAAGCTGAGAGTCCCTACCCTGGAACAAGCATGGCACAGCTGATTGAAAAATTCATACAATGCCACTTAAGCATAATATAAAGATCACTAAGAGTTGTAATAACAGAACTTCCACAAACTCTACTTCCTTCTCCACACCATGGACAAGTAAACTGCTAAGCCCAGGCAGTAAGCACAGCCCCAGGGAGGACAAAGAAAAGCATGTGCATGCAAGAAAGGAGGCCCACAAGGTCCTCATCAGTCTCCTCGGGGAATCCCACCCATACCTCACCTCGAAACAGAAGCACAGTTAGAGCTTCTCTGAGTCAAAGAATAAAATGGGTGCAGTGGGAGCAGTTCAGAGACCCAGTGAGGGTGGCTAAACTCACGTCAGGTTCCACCGCAGGCCCTTCAGTCTCTATCACCGGGAAGTATGTTCTGCTCATCCTGCTCTGCACCCAGCCCACCCCCTCGCTGGTTCCCAAATCGTGTTCAGGGTGCTAGTTCTGATTCTACTCACAACCAATAAGACACTGCATGTGCAGCCACACGTGTTAACTAATGCTACAGTCTGTAATCATCCGGTGAGGTTTAGAAATCACTGCTACTTGGCCACGTCCTCCCCCTCCCATGATTCTGATTAGCTGATGTGGGTGGGACCAGGTATTAGGGTGCACCTAAAACCCCCAGTTATTTCAATGTCCAGGGTAAAGAGCCACTGTTCTAAGGAGCCTCCTATCCAGAAGGCACTTCATTGTCCCAACTGGGCTAGACCTAATTTCTTTCACTTCCAGAAAAGGGGAGATTGTAGAATAGGAACGTTTTCAGGTATGGAAAAAAAACTGGAGGAAAGAATCTGAATGTGGTGCTTTATCTCCACACATCAAACTACAGAATGGAAACCAGCCGGAAAACTGGGTTTAATGTTGTACTTTGTTTACACACTTCTTACCAAGTATACCTGTGCTTCTATAAAACAACAGAAATAATTTCAAGTGTCTTGTTTTTGGCAGTGCTCTGCAGCTTGTGGGACCTGAGTTCACTGACCAGGGACTGAACCCATGCCCTTGACAGCGGTAGTACAGAGTCCTGACCACTGGACCACCAGGGAATTCCCAGAAATAATTTTAAATTTTGGAATAAGAAGATATTAAGAGCCAATGTTTAGCTTGATTGTAACTTTCTGGCAGTCATCCACAAATTCATTTTACCCAAATATTACTTCTAAAGTTTACACAGCCTCATTAAAATCCCAGGTGTGACAAAGACCCGCTCACAGAGAGTCACCTCGATCATGGGAGTCTCAGCAATGGCAGTGAGGACAACCCTGCTGGCCAGGGCTTCCGCCTGTGCCACAGTCTCTGCGTCGGCTGAGAATGGCCAAGAAGCAACACTGAATATACATCGGAAGATCCCAGGATCAGACGGTATGAAGAGCACTTTAATCTCTTCTGTGGCATGAGGTCTTATGATGACTCTATTCTTGAAAACTAAACAAGGATAAGCTGAAAAATCCACCTTAAAAAGAAGAGACATGTGGTCTGTTAAGAAATAACTTCACACTGAAAATCAGGAGGAAAAAACAATGAGCTTAAGATCTGTTTTCAGAGTCAAACTACCAAATCTACACGTTAGCTCTACAAAAACACCTATGTCTCACAATTCGATATCTGGAAAAATAAAACCAGTCAAATTTATCAGGACGTTTTTTTTCTTTTTTTGGCTATGTCACATGGCTCGTGGGACCTTTTCCAACCAAGGACTAAACCCAGGCTGAGGCAATGAAAATGCGAAATACTAACTACAGGACCGCCAGGGAACTCCCATAAGGACTTCAAGTTATTCTTACCTCCACTTTCTTTGAAAGGGTGCTGGAAATGGCAGCACTTTCAGCCCTGGACATCACCCTAGGACCCACCTCTCACCCTGGACGTTACCTGGTACCTGGTCTCTGCAGCTGTGTGCAGACTCATTTCCAAGGTTCCTTGTCAGGCCTCCAAGTTTACGACTCTGACTCATTCAAACCCCTCCCTCCTCACCCTAAATGAGAATCTTCTTTACTCCCACTTCCAGAGACAACATTCCCTCCTACATGCTCCTCCACTCTCACCACCTCTCACCCTCAACCCTTTCTCCAGCCACTTGTTTTCCTCTGCCCTCAGGATCAGAGGGGAAGAGTCGGGGAAAAAAGAGAGAGAGTACAGTCTTATTAATTAGGTAAATCAAGGTCATCACTAGGAGCTAAGAGGAAAGAGTAAACCCGCCCACCAACATCTGTCTGTGAGGAGCTGCTGACAGTGCTTCCCATCCTCCCCACTTGCTGAAGCCCACAGGGTCTAGAGTCTAGAAGTCAGTGGCTGTGATGGATCATGTGAGAGACTCCTATTCTCATGTTGAAACTGTGTTTCCAGGCATTTCAAATGGTCATGTTAAGGACCTCCCTGGTGGTTCACTGGTTGAGTGCCTGCCTTGCAATATGAGGCATGTGGGTTTGATCCCTGGTCAAGGAACTAGGCTCCCACATGCCTCAAAGCAACTAAACTCATGTGTTGAAACTGAGTCCACATGATGCAATGAAGATTCCAAGTTAGGAGACCTGACACAGCCAAGTAAATAAACAAATAGATATTAAAAAAAAAAAAGAAGATCATGTAAGAACACATTCAGATAAATTCACTTAACAAAAGCAGGTATAGGGTCCCAACAGTAACTTGTTTCTTTTAGGGGTTTTGTTTTGGTTTTTTGGATAAATGCAGCAATTTATATTCAATCACATTGAACAAAACCAGCAGAGACCAGAACTCAGAGCTCCAGTCAGGGATTTAAAGGATAGCACAAAAAGCACATTTACATGATTTTATAAACAAGTGACAATGAAGTATCATGGTTAATAAATAAACAGGAACACCTGGTAATATCAGAAACAAACTCAGGTTTCACTTTCATCAGAAGTACTACAACAAAAGAACCAAGATAAAGACACCTTACAACACCTCTGTGTCAAGTGCAGGGTGGGGACAAGCTCCCTTCATCAAGGGAGAGGTAGGGAAAGAAGTCCAGATCAACCTTAAGGTGACCACTCAATCAGGAGAAAGACACAGGGAGCTCACCTTTTCACCGTCAACACTGACACTGAGAACCCCGATGCTGACCTGCAGCCAGCGGTCAGCGGGGTTCAGGACACTGAGGTAAGTTTGTGAAGCAATGCCAACACAGCAAGCATGAGGAAACTTTAATTCCTCGGGCACACTTACTCTCCCTGGAAAGAGAAAAAGCAGAGTCAAAACCCAGGAAAGAGAAAAAGCAGAGTCAAAACCACACCCAACTTAATTAAAATAATAAAAGAACTCCAAGCTCAGAGCCTGAGACAGAACCAGAGAGACAAAGACAGTAGATTTACCTGAGTTTTTACATTTTTCTAGGGCTACTCAGGAGAAGGCAATCGCACCCCACTCCAGTACTCTTGCCTGGAAAATCCCATGGATGGAGGAGCCTGGTAGGCCGCATCCATGCGGTCGCTAAGAGTCGGGCACGACTGAGCGACTTCACTTTCACGCATTGGAGAAGGAAATGGCAACCCACTCCAGTGATCTTGCCTGGAGAATCCCAGGGACAGAGGAGCCTAGTGGGCTGCCGTCTATGGGGTCGCACAGAGTCGGATACGACTGAAGCGACTTAGCAGCAGCAGGGCTACTCAGGGACCCTTGCACAGAAATATGGTCGTGTTCCAAATTCAGGATAAAGAAAAAAGCTCACATGAAATTCACTCTAATCATTACTTCCTTGAAACAAATCAGTTTCAAGGTCCTAATTGAGAAAATAATTCAACCTTTAAATAACAGCAACCAACAATAAGCAGCATCAGAGTAAAAGGGTCTTACCAAGTCCTGACACCACTGCTGAATCCCATGGCTCAATTCCACAGTCTGGATGGAGAGACTGCACAGGAAGCACTTTGGCTGCATTCAGAAGGTTCTGACTGAGGGTGTCAGAGTACAGGTTACAAAGGGAAGAGGAGGCCATCAACCCTGAGCCGATATCCTGTCCCAGGCAGAGGCCTGCAGTCACTGAGTGCTGGACATGCTCTCCCACAACGGCAGGGTGACAGCTTCCTGGGAGCCCACAGGAAAGCCCACAGGCGGTGGCACCACAGGCCCGGCAGCGAGGCACGGTGGCACTGCTGGCTGCAGGCAGTGCCCCAGAGTGCGGCTGGGCACACGGAGCCACGGGGAGGGGATAGTGCACTGAGACTGCAGGACCTGTGAGGGGCATGTGCTGCCTTATGGGTGCAGGGCCGCAGCCCTCAGTGCTGGGGACAGAAGGGACAGACGTCCGGTAAGGACCCTGGCCACTGAATTCACTGTCAGTAGCTGATGTGTCTCTAGGAGTCACGTGCCCACCGTCGAGCACAGGTGCCTGGCGGGACACGGGGAGGCACGGTATGGCCAGTGTGGCTGGGTGGAGGCTGGATTCACTCCGCAGAGCTAGGCTGACCTGCTCCAGGTCACCACGGTCTGAGGTCAAACCCGTCGCACTGGTCTGTGACCGATCTTCACTCTTGGAGGAAGGCAGTCTACTGGAGCTAAAGTCCAGTTTTACATCTTCAGGTCTGCTGCTCAGAGAAGTCGTTTCAGTCACTTTTTCTGTGTCCAAGTTCTTCTGGATAATATACGATAATGCTCCTTTTCCTCTACTTTGAAATGGACTTTTTTCTCCTAACTTATCCGCAGCCGGCTCCTGAGCTGGAACTGGACTGGCCCGGATAATTGTGGTGCTCAACTCACTGGTGATATCACTCTACGTGACAGAAAATGTTCAGAAATTACCCACAGATAAAATGAATATTACAAATGCAAACCATGCTGATATACTCTCAAAGAGCAGAGATCTACATGACATCACGACTCTTAAAAAAAAAACAACAGGCTATAAGGGTAGTAGTTTCTGTAGCCGTGAAAAGCAGGGTTAAGAGTTAGAAAATCTGCATTCATTGTTTTTTGGCAACCCGCTCCAGTATTCTTGCCTGGAGAATCCCATGGACAGAGGAGCCTGGCAGTCTACTAAACCACCACCACCACATTCCCTGTTTTTACCAATTACAGAACCAGAAACAAGTAGTTTTGTTTAGTAATTAAATGTCTCAAACGCCCAAATTTTACATCTACGACATCGTGGCCTGGCCTGCCTTCCTCTCACCACATATACAATTCAGTGTGGCCATGAATCAAATGCAGGTGTGTTCTGTGATTCCCTCTTCCCCACACCTGACTCCAGGTAGGCCTCATCGAGCTCTGCTGGACACGCTACCAGCTGAGGCTGTCCGTTACCTCCTGAAGCTCCCACACTGCACTTCACTGCACAGCGTGTCTTCGTGTGCTCCACCAGACTGAGAGCTTTTTGAGGGCAGACACTAAATATGTGTACCTGCAGTGCCAACCCAGCACAAGTAGCTGTCTGAGCAAAATATGTGGGCATGCACGCACGTGCACTTACTTTAAAGGAAAAAGAGAAACCAAAATTAGTCAGCCCTGAATTCAAGTCTGAGTCTTATAGCAGTAAGACTTCAGAGGTAAGTGTGAGTAAAGAAGTGACAGAAGTGCTTACCTTGCGGTCATCAAGGACACGACGTGAGGCCATGGAGGGACTAATGCTCTCCTGCTCAGACACGTACGTCAGCCTGCTGACACTGGCCTCTGGACACGTCAGCTGGGACAACTCCCTCTCACAGGGGCCCTTCTGTGGCTGAGCTGCTGAACCAAAAGACTCCAGGGCACACCTGGGAGAGAGAATACCTGTGTCTGGACTTGTCCACCCCTTCACTTAACATCATCTACATGGCAGAAAGCCCTTCCTGCTTGCCTACAACCCCATCAACCTTCACTTCCGTCTGTCCTAGTTGCCATATACAACTCAACCCTGGACTCATTCTTCTTACCCTTGATTACACCTTCTTACCCTTATCTAAATCTGTGAAGTATAGTCCCATTGAATGAAGTATCTGGTAAGCTACTAAAAAAAAAAGTCGTGGCAGTTTCATTAATAAATTCCGTATAAAATCCCTTAACAGTGTTAGCTTTTCATTCAACAGTTAATGAAGACCTGATAAGACCAATAAACAGAGAACTCGGCAACTCCTGCCCCAAAGAGCAAAGCAAAAACAAGAATCTCGTGGATGAGTACACAGAAATGGGCAGAGCTGCACCATGGTGGGGAGATAAAGGGCCCAGCTCCTGGCTGATCATCAAGCAGGCACAACCAAACCCCTGTACTCAGGGGCTATACATCAAGAGATGAGTCCTGAGGAACATCACTATCACTACTAAAGCAGGGCATCTTATAGGAGAAGGAGGCTATGGCAGTTAGGGTACAGACATACAATAAAACACTGGGCAACTGTTTAAAATCATGCAGCTGAATACTACCAACTGGCTCAGAAAGATGTTCAGGATATATTAAGTTTAAAAAAAAAAGTAAGCAATAAATAGTAAGATCCCACATACACGTTCCACATTCCATCAATCCCCAGCACAGAGCCAGGCCAGCCTGACAGAGGAGGGACCAGGCTTCCTCTTGAGGAGGGGTAGGAGACACACTGGGTGGGAAACACCATCAAAGCTATCTTTGCAAACAGCTGCTGCACCCCTGCAAACTCCTCCACTTAGCTTCAAGTCCGTAATTAATTGGACTGAATTTTACTCCCCCCTCTTCTTTTTCCCCCACAAAGTCTGAATACTCAGGTGGGCAATGGATACAGAGAGAAAACCCTATTTTGAATTCTGGATTTTTACAAGGACCAAATCAAGACAGTACTGACCCAACACTAGTGAATCTCTAACCAATGCAAACAAAATACTAATCAACTTGCTTCAGGCCCACTTTAGCACTGAATCACACGCACCTGCGTGGGTTCTATATGCACATGCACACACATGTGCACAAACGCACACACAGTCATACTCACACAGACAACATGGGGTGGCAGGAAGAAGAGTTCTGGGTACTGTAGCGCATGCTGAGTCTAGCTCCTCTGGTCAAAAGGAACAGAAGCACTGAGGCTTTTATTACCTCAAGCAATGAGAACTGAACTGTAAGAACACACAGAAACAAAAGGAGAGCAATTCAGGATGCCAGACTGGTGCCAGCCACACAGAGACTCAAGGCAGCAATGTTCCTGCCAGAAGGTGAGTGGACACTAAAGACCAGCAGCAGAAGTGCTGGCAAGCAGCATGGTCAGCAGACAACGCACTCTCACCAGAAAGATGTGGCTGCTCAACAGATCAATGTTCTGACCGACATTTCACCGTGAATGTTAAGAAACTTAATGAATATGAGTTGGAAGAATAAGAAAAAAAAGATTAAAAACACGAAAGCCATTTTACAGTAAAAAAGTACAAGCAGGATTTCAATAAAAAGAAATGAATACAAAATGAATGTTCATACTGGCAGCCATGAAAAGCATAGTTGGTACAGCAGAAAATCAGTAATGCTGAGTAAACACTTGAACGGCTAGGCTACTCCATGATACAAGGAGAAGGCAGAGATATGAAGATGAGGAGAAAGAAACAGGTGGGGATGCCCCGAAAGGCAGTCCCAGCTCTGGGCATCTCAGGAGGAACAGGTCACAGGAAACAGGAAATGAACTCTCCTCAGGGGAGAAGAGTAAATGCAGCCATGAAATTAAAAGACGTCTGCTCCTTGGAAGAAAAGCTATGACCAATCTAGACAGCATATTAAAAAGCAGAGACATTACTTTGCCAACAAAGTTCTGCCTAGTCACTATAGTTTTTCCAGCAGCCATGTATAGACGTGAGAGTTGGTCCATAAAGAAAGCTGAGCGCCGAAGAACTGATGTTTTTGAACCGTGATGTTGAAGAAGATTCCTGAGAGTCCCTTGGCCTGCAAGGAGATCAAATCAGTCCATCCTAAAGGAAATCAATCCTGAATATTCATTGGAAGGACTGATGTTGAAGCTGAAGCTCCAATACTTTGGCCACCAGATGAGAAGAACTGACTCACTGGAAAAGACCCTGATGCTGGGAAAGATTGAGGGCAGGAGAAGGGGACAGAGGATGAGATGGTTGGATGGTATCACTGACTCGATGGGACATGAGTTTGAGCAAGCTGCAGGAGTTGATGATGGACAGGGAAGCCTGGCATGTGGCAGTCCATGGGGTCGCAAAGAGTCACACACAACTGAGCAATGGAACTGAACTGAACAAAGGGAGAGACCACCATGCACAGGGAGCACCATCCAAGAAAAGCAACTACAAGACACAGACATGTACACTTACACTGATGACAGGAAAAGCACAGGCGCAACAGCAGGCAGATAAACTGGAGCCAGAAGTTCGGCCTTGGCAGGAAGGGCTGTCCTGCAGCAGAAAGGACAGGAGGACGTGGCATGCCCACCCGCAGAGCATGGCAGCAGCAAGGAGGACAAGTGACAGCAGAATGAACCTCAGAACCTGCTGTGACCACCTTCTTTCCCACCAAGCCTGCCATCTGGCCCTGGATGAGCGGTGGGGATGCAGGTGGCTGACCCTCAGAGAGGAGGAAGCTCACCAAACCCATGGCCACTTTAGAAAGGGCAACAATGCTGTTGTCAAAGTATCTGACCACATGCCAAGTTCATGAGAAAATTTAGCATCTCCCTAAGGTATGTTTCCTACACTTAAAGAATGAGTGTATTTTCTTAGGCACACAAGATAAAAACAGGTGGGTCCAAGTGTAAGAGCAGTCAGCCCGGCATTTTGTCTCTGATCATGCAGTAAAGGGCACGGTGAAGGGAAAAAAATCATAATAAGTCTTTATATGGCACTTAGTTTTTATTAAATGCCTGTATATACAATTTAAAAATATAAAAACCATAGAAAATAAGATAATATTGGAAAATACACAGGAGTTAAGAAACAATAAAGAGAATACTGAAAGGAATCTAGAAAGCAGAAATGTGAAATGCAAACAAAATGAAAAAGAAATTAAGAAAGAAGCGTTACTATTGTGATGGAAAAGCTCTGTGTCTCGAACTGTGGAGGTGGTTACACACATTCACACCTGTGATAAAATGGCACAATTCTAGCCACACATCATGCCCAGTACAAGTTCCTGGTGGTGATTCCGTGCAAGAACTAGGGAAGCTGGGGAAGGACACAGGCTCTCTCTATACTAGCTTTGCAACTTCCTTTGGCTCTAACAAGTTCCTCAAAAAAGGGGGAAAAAAATGAAAAAAAAAAAAAAGGATTAAAGAGAAAATAAATGCAGAAGTTGAGCAAAATTTGGTCAGGACCAATATTTTAACAACTAAAATAATAATAATAATAATAAACCTTCCTGATAAAAGGAAGCTCGACTCCAAATACTAAAGGGGCACTGCATGACAAGGCGCTGCAAGGTGGCTGTGAAGTCAACACAGAGACACAGCCCAACGAAGTTACTAGACTCAAAAGATCTCATTAGGCTCGAAAGCATCTTTAGCATAAAGCTTACAAAAAAATCATGTCAATTGTAAGGCAAAAACTACTGCCATATAGAAAGTTTACTTTATTAAATGTAAGAACTCTTTCTTTGATGGCTTTATAAAAGATCTTTTATATGTTTCTTTAAGGAAAGATTTTAGTAAGCTGGAAATTTTACCTAAGCAGTGAAATTATCATGAATATTTGGTATTTTCAAACAAACTGAAATTACATTTGATATCCAAGTTTTACCTACTAAATGCTGCCCAAGCTGTTCCTGGATTTTATATATCTTGGGAAACAGTCTGGGTAGGCTGGAGCTAAGAATTCACAAGAGCAAAAAGTACAAGAGAGGAAAAACTTTCTAAAGACTAGAAACTGTACAATTCATGTCACACAGGGCTATTCACTCTCTTTAATACATCCAGGGATCCAAGAAATGGAGACAAGAAAGACTAATAGTCCATGAAGGCAACAAACACAAATAAGTATTTGACATAAAACACAAAAAATGCTCATCATTTAAAGTTACACTGAAATAGTATTTTTTTCATCTATCAGACTGTTGACAATAAAAAGTTCAATAAGCGTTCTGTTGGTGAGGTTGTAGAAAAGCAGGCTCTTCCCTAAATTGCTGGTGGAAAACTAAACCAACACAACCTCTAGGGAGGGGTTGCACTGATTTAAATAGGAACATAAACAAATATACTCTTTGTCCCAACAATCATTTCTAAGAATTTATCCTGTAACACATCCACCTACACACCTATACATAAATACACATAGACACATCTGATAAAGCACTATATTTAAACTGTTCAAAGTTCCATGGAAACACACACATACATACATATGTGTAAACTTTTGAAGCAATGTTGACTTACATCATTTTTGAAAAATTAAAAAGTGTCTATAACTTGAAGATTAAGTTAATCTACAGACTGTGTTCAAACATGTAAAATATTAGCATTCTTATCCTAACCTTTGAAAAAGCACCTACCAAACTCATTAGTATTAAGAGCACAAACTAACACTGTTAAGATAAAAAAATAAATCCAAAATTAAGTTATTTAAAATGCTGATAAGAAACAGTGAATTGCATACCTTCATCACACACAGATATAAGAGCAAGTCAGTAAGATCCTTTTAGAAAACAGGTTGCCAATCTGGAAAGCCTGAAAATACTCTTATTCCTGACTTGGTAATTTTACTTCTGAGGAAATCAGTTACAACACAGAGAAAAATTTTATGAGGAAAGTTGTTATCTCAATATCATTAAAATGGCAAAAAAAAAAAAAAATCCAGCATCCCCAATATCTACCAAAAGCACCAAATAAACCATGACAGATCCATTATGCAGTTTATAACATTAATTTTCTTTTAAATTATTGTAAGTGAAAACAGCAGAGTATGAAAATTTGCAAAGAAATATGGCTTGAAAGAAACTCACAAAATATAATTGTTAGGTCTGAATGATGAATCTATAGTGACTAGTTTTCTTTACATTTCATTCCAATTTTCCTATACTGAGCATGTATTTTTATTACAAAAAAAAAAAATTAAGCACCTACCCTGATAAACTAGTTCCTGAAATTTCACTAGGAGAAGAATGACTCAGTGGAGAAGTGGAAGGTCTGAAGCTGTCCTCGCCGTTCTCCGAGCCTTGTCCACCGCGCTCAGGAGAGGGACTTTTCAAATCTATCAGAAAGATGTATTTTCCAATGAGGACACAGAAAAAAAAACAAAACAAAACATTCCATGCAATTTCTTGAGTGTGACCAATTACTGTGACACTTACCAACACGTTTAGGTGAGATTATTGAATGGTTTTCAAAAGCCACGTGCTTTTCACTGTTACTTGTCTCACCAATGCACTCATTTTGCCTCTGGTAGTCTCTACTCTCCTGTAGGCCTTTACACTCTTCTGACAGCCAGAGAGATGCTACTCTGGGGTTCCCAATGACGGAGCAACTATCAGGGGCTGGAATGGGTACGGAGGCAGCTTTTTCACCATCACCAGAATCTGGGGATTTATGGTCAATGGAATGTGTCTTCACATCAACTGCTGTACCCTCTCTCTCGCCCACATTTGTAAGAACTGAATTTGAAGAGCTAATTGTTCTCAACGATGCCTGATCCACGCTGTCTCCACTTTCACCATAAAAACCGGCTGCAGTGCCTACCTCTGGCTCCCTTACGCTTATGCTAGTAGCACCCAGGTCCACCACATGGATGTCGTGTGTAGTCCGCTCTTTGGACAAAGATAAATCCCAAATACCAGACACACCAGCTCTTGAAAAGTTGTCCAGCCCACCTTCATATTGACTAATGTCTGTTTTCTTAAGGTATCTCTCCATATCAAATGTGCTGGATCCATTACTTTTTTCCAGATCATTAGGTAAGAAATGAGACACAGCAGAATAGTGCCTTTGTTTACCATCCTCCTGACAAGTCTTCTCTCGGGTTTTATTTGAAAGTGCTTTGATCATGGTGGCAAGCTGGAGAGGGTCAGCGCTCACTGACGCTTCCGCGATGGCAGAAGCAATGGTGCTTATCCTCAGCACAGAGTCACTCTCGCTGGGCAGCTTGTCTGTATGTCTCTGAGGTTTGCTGCTGACAAGGAAAGTGTCCTAGAAATCAGAAAGTTCACATCAGTTCCATGCACATGCACATATTAGTTTAATCTTTATTTGTAAGTGCTACATAAGATCTAACAGCAGCAAGAAATTAATAGTATACCAGTTGAATCTCCCAATGAAAAAAAACAGCTGCTATCAACTTTAACTGCAGAGTACTAGTTTACTTACAAGGTCCGATCATCAGCTGTTCAAAAAACATCTTCTGGAGTTAAACGCTAAAACTGAATCAGAGAGTAACTGTAAACCAAAAAAATTAAACTACTGAAACTGAGAAGCCATTGAGTCACAGTGATTCCAAGTATATTCTTGGTAATTTCAGTCAACTATTGGAATTATTTATAAGCAAGACAGAAACAGAAGCCATGGGTAAAACAATGAAATGGAACCAACAACAAAGCAATATAAACCTATTTAATATTTTTTTAAATACTAATTAAGACTTCAGCCTCCAGGAATAGTAATGCAAACCAACTCTGGCTGAGAGTAATCAGAACAACACAGCATGTTCAAAAACAATTCTGAGAAGGTACTAGACAGCTAAAAAAATGGAATGAAAAATTATGGGGCCAAAATCCAAGAGAAGAGAGAATCCCAGAGGGGTGAGCCCAGTCCTGGGGATGCTATTACTCAGGGTCTCTGCTGCTTCAAGAGGGGTCTACGTCAGGAAGCTTATGAAGCTAAGAAAATAATTTTTAAAAAAGAAGCTCAGAAAAGTGGCTCTTAAGGGAGTAAGAGTACAAAAATCAGGTTCAGAGTCTGACAATGATAAGGGAGAGGTGGTGATCACAGTGAACATCCACACTTTAGGACAAGACCACAGAGGGCTACACTCGAGGAGTAAAGGTGGCTTAGCTCTGAACAGCTCGATCCCAGGAACCAAATTAAAGCAACCTAAAACTGCTGGGGTTCCTCACTCAGAAGCAAGTAAAAATCCTGTCTGGAAGGTATCTCCCATGGACTCAAATATTTCACCAACTTTTCCTTTAAAAATCTACTCACAGTGCTCCAAGGTAATGCGTCCCACATTCCAGAAAAAGAGAACTGCAGAATGCAGACAATGGACTCTGAGTCTAAAACACATCTAAAACATCAAATCTAACAAAACCTAAAACATACTTAAGGAAATAAAAAGTAACATTAAGGGACTTCCCTGTGGTCCAGTGGCTACATTCCCAGGGCAGGGGGCCCATGCTTGATCCCTGGTTGGGGAACTAGATCCTGTGTGCTGCAACTAAAAAGATCCCATGTGCCATAACCAAATATATACATACATATTTAAGAAAAACAACAATGACACTGACAACTCAACAGAAGACGAGAAATTATCAAGAAAGAACTAAATGTAAATTCTATAATTAAAAAACACAATAACAAATCAAGAACCCAAAGGACAGGTTTCACAACTTAGACACAACTGAAAAAAGAATCAGACTTGGAAGAGAAGTCTGAAAAAAATAATTCAGAATGCAAGAGAAAGTAACAGAAAACACAACAGAACAGAAAAAATATAAAAGAAAAAAATACTCAAAGTTTAACATACTTGTTAACAAACATACACCAAACAAAAACACGTTTCAAGGATAAAGGTAAAGATATCTTCAGATTGACAAAACAGTATTCATTACTAGTAGTCCCTCACAAAACAAAATTGTAAGGGTATTCTTCAGGCAAAAGAAAATTAATCTTAAATGGAAGGTCAGAGATACACATTGGTTGTATGTAATAATAGTAATCACCATCAACATCATCATAACCTCTTATGGGGTTTACAAAGAGAAATAAATATAAACAACAGGCAATTATAAGACTGGAATAAAGTAAACTGAATGTTTTATGATACTTTTAATGTTAAGGAAGAGATAGGGAAAACCAAAAAACCCCAACATGGACATGAATTTGAGCAAACTCTGGGAGACAGTGGATAGGGAAGCCTCATGTGCTACAGTCCATGGGGTCACAAAGAGTTGGACATGACTTAGTGACTTGAACAAAACAATAAGAAAATAGCCAACATACTTTTATTATAAAACTACACTATTTAACAGTGTCATACTGATATAAGAAAGATTTCAAATATCCATCAACAGTAGAGTAGATATATCGATGGCAGAATATTCATGGTAAAATACTATACAGCAATGAAAATTATCTACTATACTTATTATAGTTGAATCTTACAAACGTAAGTGAAAAAAAAAAGAAAAAATATATGCTACATACATGATTTCTTACATATAAAGTTCAAAAAGAGATGAACAGGTGACAGTGTTAGAGGTCAGACAGGAGGAAGCAGTCTTCAGAAGAGACAAAAACATGGCTCCTGGGCTGCTGACAATGTTCTCTTTCTTGACCTTGGGTGTACATGGGTATATAAGTTTTGATAACTCACTAAGTTTATGTTTTATAAACTCTTTTGTACATTTACTATACACTGATAATTTTTAAATGATACTTGTAATAAAATTGAGTAAAAAAAAAAAGTTATGCATTTTTACATGTGACCTTATCTTGATCTTGTAAAGAATTATGAGAACATGGGTTTTAGCTCTCCCTCATGAAAGGCTTAAAATACCTCTGCTTTTCCTTTATTGGCAGTTAATGTCACATCATTTTCATCCACTTGTGAAATACTCTCCAGTTCTTCAGCCTGAAGTGTAACTGATCCTTCACTTAGCTGTGCCTTTAAATCTCCTGTAGAAAATATATAATACTCAATTTACATCCATAAACTATGTCACAGAGACAATCCATGCAAGGAAGTGTGAGGTGAAAGTCGCCCAGTCATGTCCGACTCTTTGCAACCCCGTGGACTATACAGTCCATGGAATTCTCCAGACCAGAATACTGGAGTGGGTTGCTTTTCCCTTCTCCAGGGGATCCTCCCAACCAATAGATGGAACCCAGGTCTCCCACATTGCAAGCAGATTCTTTACCAGCTAAGCCACAAGGGAAGCCTAATCCATGGGTAATGACCACTAAATGTAATTGACAAGGAAGAAATCTTTATATACCAAATATCAGTCAGCCTCATAAAAACTGTTTAAATTTTCTTTGTCCTACAGTCACTAGGACAAAGAACCATATCATTGTTCATTTAGCTGGATTCTTCAAAGTCTAAATTTTGAAGAAGATTGTGGATTTTAATCTCTTCCTTGCAAAATACTGACAACTTCATTTAATACTTTCCACTTTGAAACATTTCATGAATATGCAAGTTGAATTTAAAAATGAGTAACTCTTTATAATAACAGAAAGTCAATACTATATACAGCCTCTTTATCCCACCACCCCACCCCACTCCCCAGCCTCTGGAATATAAGCTCTTTAAGGACTAAAGCACATTTTATACCATTTCATAATACAATACACTAGGCATTATATTAGCAAAAAGCAGCTGTATGATAATTGTATATTAATCATGGAAGTCTGGCTTTTAATTCTCAGAGATATTTATCATATTTATACTACGACGGCCCAAATCTGAAAACTCTTCTTTTAAAGTCTACCTAAATAATACATACAGTAAGTTATAATTCATTAACTCAGTAGTTTAACATGCCAAAATTAAGCCAGTCGATCACCTGAACAAATTATATTCCATTCACTTTCGTTTTTAACAGAAGGATTTAGGTGAATTTTGGCTGAGTTGTTTCAGCTTTAAACTGAAAAGGCAATGTGAAGTTGTATAAAAATCAAATCGGTAACTAATACTCAAAAAATTCAAATACTTTCTTCCTCATAAGAACATGATCACACAACCAATAATTTATAGGTTAAATGAAAAGTTTACTAAAAATTTCATTTAATCCATTACCTGAAAAAAGACCATGGTTAAGATCAGCCACTTCTTTTCCCAAATTACTTCTTGATAGGTCTGATTTTCTTATTAGGGCAATAGGTTCTCTTTTCTCTGGTGATCTAATAAAATAACCAAACGATGGCTACAAAATAAATATGTGAATTATTTTATGTTCAACTCCTCTGAGAAATCCTAGACTATTTTATCCTAATACTTGTAACCTAGTTAAATGGATTTCAACAAAGTAATTCTGATTTTCCATTTAAATGTAAGTTGCTAGAAATGAACATTACAAGTCTAGACAGGACATTTCCTTACTGCTAGCTATCTGTAATTATCAGAATGAATACTGCCAAATAATTTGCCCTTACTAAGAAATCCAAATGAAAACAACCCAGAAACGACACTGTTCCCTTGGCAATTATTATTGAGCACCTACTATCTGTTAGGCACTGTTAGTAATCATCAGTGACATATCAGTAAGAAAAAAGATAAAATTTTCTGCCTTCCTGGAACTTATAGTACTTAGAAGGGTATTTTATTTTACACAATAAATAGGTCCCTGAAAACCTGTATTAAGATTAGGCATGTTCCTACTGCCTTGGATGAGCACTCAGAAGGTCTGCGTTCAAGGACCTTGCTCAGGGGCAGGGAATTCCCCATCCAGCTTCTTTCCAGAGCTCTCACAGAACAGACCTGAAATGCAAATTCACTAAAGGCACTCAATTTTCAACTGATCTTCACTTGGGGATATCTTCCTTTGATCCAGCAACTTGAACCAAGCAACATTTCACAACTAACACAAAGTGATAGCTACATCTTTCTAGTACCTGGTGTTTTGTCCAGCTGTTCAGAGAGGAACTGAGTTACTCTTCAATTTCTCTCATAATGTCAAAACCAATCGATCCAGGAAGAAATATCTGCCTAAGTATTTACTCTCATTTTTTAATTCACTGCACAGATAGTTCAAATTTTTCTGTAAATCAGCAGTGTTCTAACTCGCTGTTACACTCTCAATGAAGCTCAGGTTTAGCATACACTCACTATGACAGCACCAAGTCCCAACACGGAATTCTCCAGAGGCACTCCCACGCCCTAGACTCTTCTGTTTCCTACTGCCATCCTATTCCCCGACCTTCGTGGCACCTCCTATGTGGCTCAGTCTCTGCCCACTGATCCTCCTCTGGGGCTTAGGAGACTCCTGCCTCCAGCTCATCTCACATCTGGGCCTGAAAACTACTCCCTGCCTCCCTGTCCCCGTGAGATGCCCCCAACCCCTGCGAGGGCCCCTCATGACCTGGCCCTTGTCTACTTCCACCAGCCATCCGCCTGCTGCCCCACTCACAGGAGCTGTTTGCCTGCTCTCTGCTCCTCAAATGTGCCACTCAAGCTCCACTTGGCACCTCCAGACCTTCACTGAGAACACACCGCCTACTCCCCAAACTGTCAGGCACCAGCACAGCGCCCCTCCTCAGACACCACCCTGACCCTAGAGACGCACACAGCTTCCCCTCCTGCCTCATACAACTTACCACTACCACTGGCATTTAAAACTTTTTACACATACATCTTACTAAACCAAAACACTACTATATTTCAAAACATGTTTTTAGACCAGAGGTTTAAAAATTAATGAATCTCTGAATTCTTCCCACAACCAAAGACATAACAGCAACAAACATCAAGTACTTGACACATGTGAAGCTGTGCTGAACACCGTAGTGCACCAGCACAGTAACCCACAAACCCTGTAAGACAGTATTCCATCCCAGAAATCGGAAAATTAAGGCACAGAGGAGTTACATACATTGTTCCATGACACAGAACTAGTTAAAAGACAGAGGTAGGACTGGAGCAAGGGTACGACCACCAAAAATCGAAACCTTTTCCCACCATCCCACCACACCCCTATTGTCTCTGCTTTAAAGACACTATGATTTGGCTACACTGTCACTGCATTCAGTACATAAGGGCTGGTGCATTTACCACTCCCAATATACATGGTACTTACTCTTTTCACATTGTAACCACCACCAAGGCAACCGAGAGCTTCAGACCTTTGAGCAAAGAACTCCCCTAAAGACAGACGTAAGTAACTGGCATCATCTCTGTCCACATCTGACGCACTCAGTGATCTCCTCAGTAGACCACAGTTGACCGAAGTTCCCCATGATGTATCTCCAAGGGCAACAGACATGTTCTGGGCATCTATATTTTCTTCCTAGGAAGAAGTTATCATTTCATTTCTACAGCAAGCCTTCTGTTTTTCTAACACATAAAATACTAATTTAACTAAGGAAATTTAAGTACTTAAATTTTTTAAAAGTTTGGACAAATTCAAGCTTAAGCAGCTAAGAAATGTAATGAAGTCCAGAAGAAATTTTTAATACTTGAGTAACATACAATACACATTGCTTTAATATACTGCTTAATCAAATACTGATTGTCATTGATACAAATCTTTAGAAAGGAATGTATCTTTTTTTTTTTTTTTTAAATCTCTAATAATTTTTATTCTTTGAAATGATAATATTAGGGGTATGTTGGTTTAAATTATATGTTATTACAATTTTGTCTGTTTCTTTAAATTATATATATATATTTGATATACATAAATTTTAAATTATATATAATCCCATACTTATTAAGTTACATATGCTTTAAATTTCTATCAGTCAATGCTGTTGTGGAAAATCGTCAGGATCTCCAGGAATGTTTCTCTTTCAGGGTCGTGGGG
>NW_011495015.1:334186-334374 GCF_000754665.1 Bison bison bison
TGATATACATAAATTTTATTTATTTTTTTTTATTCTTCCAATTTTATTTTATTTTTAAACTTTACATAATTGTATTAGTTTTGCCAAATATCAAAATGAATCCGCCACAGGTATACATGTGTTCCCCATCCCGAACCCTCCTCCCTCCTCCCTCCCCATACCATCCCTCTGGGCCGTCCCAGTGCACC
>NW_011495015.1:335124-353341 GCF_000754665.1 Bison bison bison
GTTTATTTTTGCTTTTATTTCCAATATTCTGGGAGGTGGGTCATAGAGGATCCTGCTGTGATGTATGTCGGAGAGTGTTTTGCCTATGTTCTCCTCTAGGAGTTTTATAGTTTCTGGTCTTACGTTTAGATCTTTAATCCATTTTGAGTTTATTTTTGTGTATGGTGTTAGAAAGTGGTCCAGTTTCATTCTTTTACAAGTGGTTGACCAGATTTCCCAGCACCACTTGTTAAGGAATGTATCTTCAAATAAAAACAAATAGCACTACCTCAGTTTAAAACATGATTAAAAACTGGAATTATCTTTGAAACCTATTAAGGCAGTTTTAAGTGAATTAATAACCATTATTTCAGTAGGCCATTTATTTTTCAATTAATAATTAAGTATATGAAGGAAAAGGCAGAAACTATCTAAATATAAGGAATATCAAGATGTAATTCTATAGTATGTATCTATGTATTCTCACTATGTATTCTCAGAAAGAAATGAACATTTTACCTACATTTAAATACAAGAAAAATTCTGAACTGTTGTTAATGTCAATAAAATACAAACCTGCATAAACTGATGCTCTTTATTAAATTCTTCTTCATCTTGTGCAATCAAATCCAATGCATCAGCTTAAAAAAGAAGTTTACATAATTATATTATACTAATGTGCAATTAAATATTAGCATATAAATAAAACCTAGCTAATTAGGAAAATGAAATAGTAAAGAAATAAAACTGAAAGAAGTATGTGAAAGCTTCCATCAATGAACTGATGACACATCTGCCTTAAGCACCTAAGAGTACATGGTTCTGCAACTTTTCGTAATGAACCCCCTACTGCAACTGATTTCATCAGGTACTAACTTGCCCTAACTTACTAACAGGGCTCTACAATGTAAGCTTTTTATAAGATTCACATTAATTTCAGCCTTGCAGATCTGGCACACGAGACTTATAGCAGCTGCCCATGATATGCATGGAATTTCATCTGGAACCATCAGACTGCAAAGCCCCTCTATAAATTCATCACAGTATGAACTACCTATTCGTCCCAACACCCAGGATTGCCCCAGTTTTTGAAAGGCAAAATCCCACATCCCAGTAAACCCCACAGCCTGGGCAAACAGGGACCAGTGTCTGTTCCTCAACGTTTCAACTGAGCAACTCAGTTCACCTTAGGAAACCAATGGGCACACAGCCCTCCATCTCTAGGCCAAGGCCACAAGGCCAGGTGAGTGAGCAGAGGGCCAGGTGTAACACGATGGGGAAGGGGACAGACAGACTGGACAGTAAATGACCCTGCCTAAGGCATTAGAATTAACAAACCTGACCGAGGTTCCTAATGCTCTCATCCTCTGAGATCTCATTTATCTTTCTCGTCACTTTTCTCTCATTTCTACATTATGAACTTTTATTCTAAAATGGATTCGCTTTTGTAACTTCTATCAGAGTAGTTCTTTTGTTCAAGACAATTTATAAAGTGAGAAAGTAAAGCCTAAGGTGTACTAACTGCAACGCACAGGTGCTAAAGTGACTTGCTGTCCTCGATTAGGGAAGGCTTGGCTCAGTCCCAGTGATAAGCAATGATGGACGTGAGCCCCTGTTCCTAAAGAAACAAACGAGGAGCTAAGCACATCCTCCAAAAGGGATTTGATGTGGCCCACCAGGATGACAGACTAACCTCAGAAGACCGTCAGAAACAATGAAAACAGTTAAAAGCAGAGGCTATCAGAACACTTACAGCCAGATCGGAAGTCTTCACTCAGTTCATTACTGAGAGACACATTGAAATCTTGTTCTTTATCAAAAGGTGTGTAATAGGCGAGATCAGTGACCCATCTGCCCTCCTCATCCTGATAGACCACACTCTGTGGTGGGTCCGCTTCTAGAAAAGAGAATTCCAAACACATCCAATGACACACAACAAGCAAAATGATATGATATTCTTATATAATTTCATTTAGCTGACTTATCTTAGTTATCAATGGTATTGAAATCTGCCCAAAATTAGGAAACCCATTTCCCCAAAAGGAAAGCCTCTCTCTGATGGTGAAATCGCCAGCCTTAGTCCCAGTAAACTCCATCACAGAGGATGAGGGAGGAAGGAGAAGATGACAAACACTGACAAAGGCACTGTTCCACCAGATCTGTGAATAAGTACACCATTTTTAAATCCACAGAACATGTATATACTTTAATACGAAAGATTACACAAGTTCCACTTGGAAATACAGTATATTCAAAATGTGTATAAGTATTTTATATATTTCTTATTTTTATTTAAAAAGAAAAAAGAAACAAAGGCCCACTCACGGTCCTTGGTCTTTCCAACCAACTCGTAACATTCACAGGTTTGCCTTTCACTGGTGGGTGACCACGGAGCATCAGTGGAATTAAATGCATTGTCACTAACAGGCTTCAAAGATGCTACATCCACATTTGTTTGAATGGACACTTGAGGCGTTTCAGTGTCTAAAAATCTATCCACAGGCAAAACAGTTTCTGAGTCTGACGTCAAATGCTTATTTTGATGAGGAGACACTTCCTCTAGCTTTAGAGAATCCATCAAATCAAAACCATCTTTACTGGCATTTGTGTCATTAAAGTCAACGGGGTTAAGTTTTGTATTAGGAGTCCTAAGAGACTTCACCAGAACTTCTGCTCTTCCACTTTCCTTTAAAAAGTAAATAATAGACCAGAAATAAGTTTTGTTTTTCATAACTTCTTTCAAAAAAAAAAAAAGTCACGCAGATGACATGAAATATTTATTCTAGAAAGGAACGGACTACACAGTATTCTTCTAGACTGTATGTGAACCAATCGTAAAGAATTTACCAAATCAATGGCAAATATACACCAACAGACTTGGATACCAAAAGTATGGCCAAGGTGCTCACTATAGTTCAGGATTTTTAGAAGTGTAACTCTTGTAACTACCTTCCTACCCTATCTAAAAGGATAGGAAGCCCATCAGTGTGGCTAGACTCAAAGAATTAATATGATTAACAGACTTTGAAAACATAAATGAATCACATTTAATAGGAGTAAAATAGCAAATACAACAAATGACCATCAGGAGTCCAAGAACAATTGCATTAGACACAGCAGATTAAGCCATGGCCTCGAAAACACACTCTCCAACAGTCCTTCCCAAATGGCACTCCACACTCTTTCCTAGAATAATAGCTGCTGAAAGGGAATTGTGTGCCCACAACACTCTTCTCAGATATTCAGCCACTGCTAACTATCAAGTGCCAGCGAAGCCTTTAATAGGCTTCTCTGCTATGAGATGTTTAACAATAAAAACAGCTTCCCAGATAAGGCTTTTCAAAGTCAGAATACTACACAGAGATAGTTCTATATAAAAGATAAGATACTGACTTTGAAATATGGTCATACATTTAAATTCTAGTGAAATCACTTATTAACTTGGTGATTTTCCAACAATTTTTTATACAAAAAATAAACAATCTCCACTTTATCTCAAAATAAACTCCAAATGACTTAAAGATTTAGATGTAAAAGCAATAGGAGAAAATACAGATAGACAGTTTTATATTCTTCAGTGAATAATAACTTCTTAGTGGAACACTTTTGTGGGTTAAACTCTGTCTCTTTGAAAAGATGTGTCCAAGTCTTATGCCCAGGTGGTACCTGCAAACTGTGGCCTTATTCAGAAATAGGGTCTTTGCAAATGCAACTAAGCTGAAGATCTTGAGACGAGAACATCCTGAATTTGGGGTGGGCCTTAAACCCCACAAGCGGTGTCCTTACAAGAGAAAGGAGGAGGAGACCTCAGAGGGAACAGAAAGACAGGGACAGGCCATGTGAAGATGGAGCAGGCAGTGGAGCGATGTGGCCATGAACTAAGGACACCAGGCCCACAGAGGCTGCAAGAGGCAGGAAGGAGACTGGGGGGCACTTGGCCCTGTCAACATTTTAGAACTGTGAGCAAGTAAATTTCTGTTGTTTGAAGTTACAAAACTTTGGTAATCTGTTCTGGCAGCCCTAGGAAACTATCATAAACACCTGAAAAACTACCAAAAGCCTGAAATACAAGAGGACCAAGAAAGGGAGACCCAGTGAGGTCATAGGAGAAGCTGCCATCTCCAAGGAGAGAAGCCACAGGAGCCCACCCTGCTCACACCTGGATCCGGACTCCCCACCTCCAGAACTGTGAGGAGATATGCATCTGTTGTTCACGTCAAAAAAAAAAAAAAAAAAGTGCACAATGATCAAAGTATCTCAACATAGGAAGTTTAAAAAAGCAAGTTAAAATATGAATATTCCAATGGGGGGAGGGCGGAGAGACAAAGGAGACAAAGAACTGACATTTAAAACTATTTTTCATATAGAATACTAGCAAAGATGAAAAAGAACCAGAACGCAGGAAACCAGCTGTCTCCTCCACAAAGCACCTGAAAACAATGCTGAAGAAAGAATGCTCTTCAGGCTAACAGGGCAAAGTTACCACCTATGGGACTGTGACTGACAGTGGCATGCAGAGGAGGACAGGACGGCACAGGGAGGAAACCTGGAGCAAAGCCACTGGTTGGCAACCCATTCCAGGTCAGGGCTTCTAATGGAGCAGAGCAACCCCTCATTGCAACTGAAAGTCACTAGTTAAAAAAAAACAACAACAACAAAGGCAGGGGGTCATTACAGCTCCTCTGACAGCTTGTACACCTAAACACAAAAACAGAGGTCTCTGTACTTGGACACTGTAACCCAGCAAAACTTGAGAGTAAGGAAATGTGAGACAGGAAAAAAAATAAAAGCAATCCAAAGGTCTCTCAGGAGACAGGGTTTCAGGAGGATGCAAAGAAAGAACACGAAATCCCACAGACCACCTCCTGATAACAAAGGAGGAGGAGGAATCGAACACCACATTCATCAAGATGGTCAAAGAGCACCACCAACAGGAAACAAATGGAACGACAGGCCTTTCCTGAGGATGTAATCCAAGTGCACAGCACTGCCCTCTATGTTTCAATTGTTCACACAGCGGGTATGTTTAATCAGGAGGGGAAAGCAGTCACATATATCTAGCATATGGATCATTTTACAAAACAACAGGACTAAACTTTACAAAAAGTTTAATGACATGAAAGACATCCATGTCATGGCAACCAAATACAAGTGTGACCCCCGATCAAAGCCTGGATCTAAAACCAAAGAAATAAAAGGACATCTGTAGACAGTGGATAAATGTGAACATAGACTATGTATTCATTTAAATCACATCAAAGTTACATTAGGCAAATAAAAATTGGGATTATGTAGGAAAATGTCCTCATTCACAGGAAGTAAACACTGAAGTGTTAGGGTAAAATATCTGCACCTTTCAAATGACTCAGTAAAAAAACTACTTTTTGGAAGGACAAAGAAAACACAAAGATGGCAAAAATGTTCACAACTGGTTGACCTGGACAGGAGTATACAGACGTTCAGTGCATCACTCTTTTAATTTTTCTGCAGGTGAGGGAAAGGTAAGAAGCAGCAGGAAAGAACAGGAAGGGCATTTCTCATCAGTTTGTATCTGGGAAAATAAAGCCCAAGGAAATCCAACAGAAGTTTTATGTTAATTTTCTAATGAGTCCAGTAATAATTTTCTAATGTCAAATTTCTGAAAAACCATAAAGACTGGAAAATACCTGACTAGGATCACTTGTAGGTAACTTAAAATAATTTTCTGGAGGTTCCTGTCCTTCTAGGTCTTCATACATCATTCCTGGAATCGCCAGTTGCTCAAAATAAGCCTCCAAATGATCATCATAAAACTCTTCATCATCAATATCATCATCTATCAGTAAAATGGAGGAAAAGTAATCAATAAGGTTGATAAATCATTTACATCAACAGTCCATGTGATTCTGTCTAAACATCTGACATGAAAAAAACCATAGTTTTCATCTATAAATCACTAAAAGCACTCTAATATTTAACCAAACTAAATACTTAACCTTCATTGAGAAGACAACACAGAAGCAGCCACCACCAAACATCGGAAGTTAGGATACGGCAAGTGTGGCCATGGGAAAAGCGCCGTTTATTCAGAAAGCAGTGTGGCAAATGAGCAACTATCAACAAAGGACAGATGAGCCTGCCACAGGAGAAATAAAACTAAATCCCAGTGAATTAATGGTTAATGCTAATATGAAACCTCAAACAGTATCTGATCTTAAAAATGAACAACAAAAAAAAGATGTAACAAAGCTGAGTACTGATATGATAAACAATTAACTTCCATTAAACCCAGAAAGTTACAAACAGACAAATAAAACAACAGTGGCACTGCTTCTCAATGTTCTACACACAGCCTGGCAAGGGCAGGATAAAACTACAACTGTCAACCACCTGTAACAGTATTGTGAGCCTTTTCAAGAGGTTAATTTTCCTACTGCCTCTGAGAATCTAGCATACTAAAATAAGAACCTGTATAAATTCAGGTCAACAATTCCTCATCTACAATTTCATAATCTAAAAGTATTTTTAAAATTTTAGCAGCAAAACCCATTTTGATTTTACAGTCTCAATTTATCCCACTTAGCCCACCGGCATGGCCTCCAAAGCCATGGATAATTTGGTCTCTGCCTACTTTCTGGGTTTATTCCCAAGTTCATCTTCACATAGGTGCTATAAACCTGCCACACAAAAGCACTGGCTACTCTCCAAATGTCTCTATGCCCCCACCTTAGGGTCTCTGCTAAAGCCGTTCCTTCCTATTAAATGTACATTTATTCCAGTGTCTATGTTAAGGCCTATCAGAGGCCTCCTTTCTCAAAGAGGAAAAATGACCTTTCCTTTCACTGAAGCCTCACAGACACATTCCTCAGTCAGAATTAACTTGTCACCCTCCTATGACCCCCACACAGTTTGTATCATTGAGACACACTTCACACAGAGGGGAGCCATGCATCTCTTTGCCCACTTGGCAGGACCTTCAGAGTGCAGGGGCAAAATATTTCATTGAACCCCAATGTCTTAGCATAGTGCTTCATCTGTTTATACGGTAATGATTCTCAACAGAGAGATGAGAGAGTAAGCCTATCAGGAGTGCTATAAAGAAAAAAAAAGTTAACTCCCATCGCTTAATGGAAGTGGCCATTTGAGTGCTGGTGGATAAGCGGTAAAGAAGGCAGAGAAACAGTTGCACAATCACTACGGCAACGAGGCGGCAGAAACAAACGGAGCGACAAGCTCAGGACGAGGAAAAGATGAGCCAAGTTTCGTGACGCTACCAGAAGAATCTTCCAAGCTGGCAAGTGATATCAGTTTCTCGTTTTCTAGGAAACTAGTAAGGCTTAAGTCACTGTTTGGATTCCTCTTTTCAAAATGTTTTCCCACGTCAGGAACACCAATCTGTAAGAAATAAAACAAAGTGAGAAATAAAATTCAATTATTTTACAAAAATAATGTTAAAAAAATTCTTACAAAAGTAAAATAAAAATTGCATTTCCTTTTTGTAAGATTTTAAAGTATTTTGTTTACATTTATAAGCATCTGTCCTTCAAGGAGTCGGTCTCTTTTCAATTCAGGGGGGCACGTGATATGGTTCAGTCACATCTCTATATCTGTATACATACACACACTGATGCCCAGAGGCATGCACACAAAGAAGCAGATGTAAGGTCCAGAGGCTCACAGAATGAAGTTTTACCCCAACCCACCACCTGGTACAGTGATTTACAGAGGGGAGGACGGACCCAAGTGAGCTCATTAAAACTGAGATTTTTTGTTAGTTTTTTAACTCTACACTGAAAGAAAGATGACGCTCTTCTTTTTGGTCATGAAATGTTAAAAGTGTACACTCAGGTTGCCTACAAACAAATTCATCCTCCCTACCATTCAACAGATGATAGAGTGCCAGCTCTGTGCTGGGGACTCAGAATGCAATAAACCAAACAAAGCAGAACCCTCACCCCATAGAGCCAGTACTCCAGAGGATCCGGCATGGAACCAGGCAGAGCAGCGGTGCAGACAGCCCTGGAGACTCAGGGAGTCCCAGGCCAGCCCTATTCCCCACTTCCTGGTTATTTATAGCAGTTCACAAGTAGAAGACTTCTACCTAATATTAACGGTACTCAGCATTCATACTTGTGAAACAGGAACTTTTACTCTCCTAACAATAGAAACTGGTAGCATATAAAAGATTACCTTATTCTCTTTATTCATCCAGGATTGTGAACAAAAATCAATAGGTGAGTCTGTTAAGAAAACAAAAACAAAAACTGACATACCAAGGTATTTTATCAATACCTAACAACTCTCAAAAATATTAATAGCAAATTAACAAACTAAACAATTTTTCCCTTTAAATAGAATAGAGCACTTTTAAATGATAGTATAGAAGCCCATTACTGGCAGTTAAATTTTAAAACGTTAAATTAAAAATGGTAGAAAAGGGAAACACATGTACACCTGTGGCAGATTCATTTTGATATATGGCAAAACCAATACAATATTGTAAAGTTAAATAAAATTAAATTTAAAAAAATGTTAGAAAAGCTTAAAAAATTATACACATACCAAAAACACCTGAATAGGAATCTGATTAAGTCTTTAAAGCTAACTTCTGCTTTACAGAGGACGTGGGAAAGACAGAATCAAGGAGAATGACACCGTGAGTGAGCAAACAGTAGGACAGCTCCAAGAGGACAGGCCTAAAGACACCACAGCAAATGAAGCAAAACACAATGGACCCTTCCACGGACCCCAATTCAAGCAACTCAACCGAGATAATCAGTAAAATATGGACCAGGGTACCATATGCATCAATAATAGCACGGTGGTTATCCAGGAAAATGTTCATATTTTAGAGACGCAAACTAGTATACATAGGAATAAAATGATGTCTGGACTTCTTAAGTATCAGAGGAAAAGGTAATAAAAAACAGAAAAGATGAAGCAAGTGTGACAAAACTTTATACTATCAAACTGTGAGAGAGGTACATGGGGAGGTTTTTTTTGTTTTTTTTTAACGGATATAAAACTTTAACCCTTTTAAAGTATATAATTCAATGATTTTTAATACATTTACAAAGTTGCACAACCGTTATCACTAACTGCACAATGTTTTCATCACATCAGAAAGAAATGCTGTGCCCACTAACAGTCACTCCTCCTTCTCCCTGTCCCCCAGACTCTAGCAACCACTAATTTCTCTGTCTAGTGGATCTGCCTATCTGTACCAACAGATAAACTGACTTGTAGTATATGGCCTTCTGAGTCTGTTCTCTTTCACTCAGATGCTTTCAAGGGTCTTCCTATTATAGCACATACCAGTACTTCACTCAGTTTTAAAGCTGAATAATACTTTACTGAACAGACACACTACATCTTATTTATCCATACATTAGCTGATGGTTATCTGCATTGTCTCCACTTTTTAGCTACAGTGACTAGTCAAGTTATGGACACTCAGGTATATGAGTTTTTTGTAGATACACACTGTCACTTCTTTTGGGTGTATGTCTAGGACTAGACTCGCTGGGTTGTGTGGTGATGCTATGTTTCATGTTTTGAGGAACTGTCAAAACTATCTTCCACAGCCACACCACTTTACTTCCTAATGAGCAATGTGGTTTCCACAAGAAAGGAGACTTCAGCTTAATCAAAAAGGACAATGAAGAAGAGACTGATTAAGAGATCTTCTCTTACAAAAGTATTACATTAATAAGTAAATGCCAAATCAAAGCATTTTTATAGTATCATAATTTAAGATAAATATTGGTCCAAAGCCAGAAAAACAAGAAAGGAAATTAAAACTGTGTGATATCACTTATATGTGGAATCTAAAAAAATACAACAAACCAATGAATATAACAAAATAGAAGCAGATTCACAGAAACAGAAAATAATCTAGTGGTTACCAGTAAGGAGAGAGAAGGGGGAGGGGAATTATAGGAGCAGGGGATTAAAAGGAACAAATTAGTAGGTCTAAAATAAACTACAAAAACATACTGTACATCATGGGGAATATAGCCAACATTTTATAATAATTATAAATGAAGTATAAGCTTTAAAAATAATGGATCACTATATTATACACCTCTAACTTATGTAACTGTACATCAACTACATTTCAATTTAAAAAGATATTTTTAAAAAGGAAATTAAAACACACACATTAAGAAATAATTTCTCCCAGTGGCATACCTTGCTCTTGCCCCAGGGGTGAGGCTCTGTTGGAAGGACCCTGATTCAGGAAGGGCTCTGCAGCTCTGGCCTGCTCCTCTTCTGCTCTTGCTCCATCACTCGGAAAAGCGGACTCTCTGAGGACAGCATCTGACAAACACTGATTTTCTGTCTGGTTCTTTTTCTTAGCGAGAGAACTTTTAAATTAGGGAACAAAATAATAATGAAATATTAGTTACCTTGCATATATCTATAATACCCATTAATCAGTTATTTCGCAAAAAGTAGACACAGTGGAAAAAAAACATTTCTGGACCCAGCCATGTCTGAGGGACTACACCATCATTTTGGCCCAATAATGCACATCTACCAAAACCAAATACACTGTTACTCTGCCTCTCAAGTGATAAAGTGAGGGGTTGTTTTTTTTTTTTCCTTCTTTCCCAGATCTGTGAATCTATCACATCTAGAGGAAAGCTCAGCTTTTTAAAAAACAAGACAGACTTAAAGGATATTGGGGTATTTGCCAAATAGCTACTTCTCTGAATTACAAATGCTTTTAAGTCATACTTCTGTCCCTGCCACTGTTCTTATCCCTGTCTTCCTTCTGCCTCTGTTGTTTCCTATACGGATGAAAAGGTTCTTCCTTAAAGGCAATTTTCACCCAACCTACTAAAAAAGTTCCTGGTTCTCTCACCATTCCCCATGGCCATTTCACCAGCAAAAGGAGGGGAGGAATGGAACTTCAGGAAAAAGTTGCTACTATAACAAATTCATCATGTGACAAATGGGTACCCAGGGCCAGGCCATGATGAATGAAAATAAAATAGTTTTTTCATCAATTCCAAGTTCTAACCCTCTATCCTAGTTTCTCCACCTTTTTATTACAGCTGCAGTAGATAGCTGAATCAAAAAACAAACAACCTGATTAAAAAATGGGCAGAAGAACTGAATAGACATTGTCCCAAAGACATACAGATGGCCAACAGGTACATGAAAGATGCTCAACACTGATGATCATCACCAGGGAAATGCAACTCAAAACCACAAAGTGGTAAGGCCCTTAAACGTGTCAGAACAGCTAGCTTCAAAAAAGACAACAAACAGCAAGTGAAGAGAATGTGGAGAAAAGAGAACCCTCCTACACTGCTGTGGGACTGTAAACTGGTACAGCCACTGTGGAGAACAGCATGAAGGCTCCTCAAAGAGATGACCAGTCCAAGTTCAATGCATGAAGCCGGGCACCCGAGGCCAGTGCTCCTGGACAACCCAGGGAGGGGAGGTAGGTGGGAGGGTGTTTAGGATGGGTGGGGAACACATGTATACCTGTGGCTGATTCATGTTGATGTATGGCAAAAACCATCATGGTATTGTGAAGTAATTATCCTTCAATTTAAATTAATCGATTTTAAAAAATTACTATATGATCCAGAAATTTCACTCTTGGGTATTTATGCACAGAAAATAAAAACACTAACTGGAAAAATACATGCACCCCTATGTTCACTACAGCACTATTTACAATATCCAAGATATGAAAGCAACCTAAGTGCCCATCGACAGATAAATGGACAAAGAAAATGTAGTTGTGTGTAGTACTCGGCCATAAAAATGAAATCTTTTGATAAAGCAAATCTAGAATGAATATACAGAGTTAACAATTTTTATAAAGTATTTATGCATGTGTGCTAAGTCATTTCAGTTGTGCCCAACTCTCTGCGACTCTATGGACTTTAACCCACCAGGCTCCTTCCTCTGTCCATGGGGATTCTCCAGGCAAGAATACTGGAGTGGGTTGCCACGCCTTTCCTCCAAGGGATCTTCTCGACCCAGGTATCGAACCCATGTCTCCTGCAGCTCCTGCACTGCAGGTGGATTCTTTGCCGCTGAGTCACCGGGAAAGCCCCTTGTACATGTATACGTGCATAGAAAATCGTCCAGATTAAATAAAAAGATAATCAACATCTATTTTCTAATTAGTAGGTTGACAGGTATTTGCTGTCTTTCTTACAACTGCCTGTATTTTATGATTTTTTTCCCAATGAGCATGTATTACTCTTAGAAAAAAATTTTGAAAGACTAAATATGTTATTAATATCATATAAAGAAAACGGCTAAAGATTCTTAGAATTGATTAGAGACACAATGACCATCTTCCATCAGACTGAGTGAGACTCGCTCTTAACACAGTGAAAGCAAGATGAAGTAAGAACTCACTCATCATCCGAGAAGACAAGCCGTAACCTCTCTCTCGGCTCATCTTCACTCTGGCTACTGGGCGATGTCTCCGATGGAACTGAAAACTTCCCTTCCACTAAGTAAGAGGTCTGGACATCAGAATACCTGCACACAAAAATTTTGTTGCAATTGTTAATAATTAAATTACACATATTTAAAATTCACACGACATAGGACTGTGTGACTATAAAATCAATCGCCAGGGGTAAAAACAGGTCCCACAGGGTTGAAAACCATCACCATACCTGAAAAGCACTGAAAACCTGTGTAGCAGCAGCAGAACATATATTTTCAACAAGAAACTCATGGAAATCGTAAAGCTAAAAGTTTTTAGAGAGTTAATCCAACCCCTCCATTCCAAAGGTAAAGATAATGCTCCATACAGAATGTTTAGGTTGGGCAGAAGATGGGAAAGAGGCTAGAGGTTTTTTTTAATTAAAGATTTCTCTGTAGCATGCAAAGCCTTTTTTAAAAAAAAAAAATATTTATTTTAGTTGTACTGGGTCTTTGCTGCTACAGGGGCTTTGCTCTAGTTGCAGCAAGCAGGAACTACTCTCTCGTTGTGGTGCACCAGCTTCTCACTGAGGTGGCTTCTCTTGTGGAGCACAGGCTCTAACGGCATGCAGGCTTCAGCAACTGAAGTGTGTGGACTCAGTAGTTGCAGATCTCAGGCTCTGAGCACAGGCTCAATAGTTGTGGTACACAGGCTTAGCTACTCCGTGGCATGCCAGATCTTCCTAGATCAGGGATTGAACCTGTGTCTCCTGCATTGGCAGGCAGATTCTTTATCACTGAGCCACCAGGAATACCCAGAAGTTAGATTTTTAAGCCCAGACAAAGTCACACATTACACAAAATGGGTGAACTATACACATCACATTTGGGGATGTAACTCAAATCACCAGCTACCAAGGGGCTGAACTAATACAAAGCCAAAACACCATGAACAGAAAAACCACTGGTAGGTCAAACGGTCACCAGTCCTCAATTCCAAACCTACCCATCCACCACTGATAAGGTGAAGGAATAGGAAAGAGGGTTTTATCTTCTATGTTGACTTTACATAAATGGTCATCTCCCTCAGATAAAGCAAAAGCTCAAGCTTGGCTGAGAAATTTCACAGAACTATCAATATATCAAAGACTTTAAGGACCTGTAAAAAAAAATCATCTGTTAAAACAATTCGTACCTGTTTTCAGAGCTGGATCTATTTCTAGCAAGTGTGGAAACAGCAACAGGCAAGCCAAGATTTGAAGAAAGAGTGACATTTTCCAGAATCCCACTATTACCAAGTAATGAACTGGTTAAAAAGCTTGGAAATGACTCCTCGGCTATACCTCGAAAATCTTCCATCTCACTGCAACAATAAAAGTATTCTTATATATCAAATATTACTATAAAAGTTTTCAAATGATTAAGAAGTCTCATAAATCTTAGAAAACTGATAAAATTCTTTTTTTGGAACAGCACTAAGGGGATACTATAGCTGAGAATATAAACCTCAAACTATGTTCTTACAATTAACAAAACAATGAGATACAACAGCTTAATTACTCTTGAATTTTGAATTTACTAATAAAGAATCAAAGAAGACATGACATCAATGGCACATACAGATGATTTCAGGACATTACTTAAAAGTATACCAGTTGAATACATATCCTAACACGGAACAGAAAAAACAGAACTAGCAAAATCTAGCCCCTGAATTCAGAGATTAAGGATGAGTAAACGGTTTAAAAAGTGAGTCTCTCCAAAGAAAAATGTTCAAGTTTATAAAGTATATCTGGCACATGGACAAGACAGAAACGGTAAAAGTGGCACACAAAGGCTAGGTCTGGGGAACCCTGGCACACCCTGTACTGATGGAGAACCTCCACTGCACGCTGGCCACGGGCTCCATGGATCTTGACCGCAGTACTCAGGAGATGTCACTTAATTTCAAAAATATTTCAGAGTGCTTCTCATGTAAGGGTTGTGAAGAAAATAATTAAATCAGGAAAAATAAAATGAGAGGATACTGGCCTTATACTTTGAGGAATGAGAAGGACTTTCATAGGCAAAGTATGAAATAAGGGAGCTTTTAAAAAAGACAAACATAAGCAGTGATGGGAGAGATTTAAGATTTATTGCATACCCACTACCTTAACTCACTTATCCTCAATTTACTAAAAAAACAAACTCAGAGACTAAACTAGCTAAATTTATCTAAGGTTGTGCAATTAGTAAGATTCATGCCCAGGACTAATTCCAAACTGTTCTAAACACTAAGTGTATGGTGACCATAAGAGATGCTCCACTGTATTCAGGCAACAGGTAAGCAAAACCATGGAGCAGGTTCCATAAGTCTTAAATGGTGTATTAGGAAGTCTGGCCTAATCCCATCAGCTGAAAGGAGAGGAAGAAAGAGGGCTTAGAGCCTGGAAGGATATTCTAAGCACTGCCACTACTGGTAAGATGGATAAAATGCAGGACTGTGCTAGGTTCAGTGACAAATCACTCATCTGTGAGTTTAGGTATTACAGACTAATCCAATTACTCAACAAAGTAGGAAAAGTCTTAAGATCAGTAGAAACCTACTAAACTTACCTGAGCATAGATGAAGTTATCCACACTCCTGGCAGAAGCCCACCCCTCCCACTCCAACACCAGTCCCTCCTCCTCAACACTGTCCCATCTCTTGGTGCAGTGCCCCCACACAAAGCCTTCCTCAACCTCAGCCCAGCTATCCCCTGGAGCTACCACCACCTCTGTCCATGCTCCCTCTGCCTCTCAGACCTCCAGCAGGAGTCACTATTGTCCACCCGGCTCCAGTCCTCACTGGAGCCCACTCCCAGTTGGCTTTCATCCCAGGGCCTCACCAAACACTTGTCAACATCACCAATAACCTCTCTGTTGCCTACCCCATGATCCCACGGTCAAGTTTCAGTCCTAGTCTTGGAACTGACAGAATGAAATTCACGCTCCTTCCTCACAGAAATACTTTTTTCACCTGGCTTCCAAAGCACCTCTGTCTGACCCCCACATTCACCAGGGGCTGCTTCACCTCCTTGCTGGGGCCCTCTTCCTCTCCTGGACCTGCACACAGCAAGGCTCCAGGACTGGCTCCAGGTTCCCCTATCTATCCAGCCTCACTAGATGACTGCCCTCACTTTGGAAGTTTTATATACCAGCCTGGGCCCCTCCCTTGAGCCTCAGATATTCAACTACCTACCTGACATTTTCACATGGATATCCAATAGGCACCTGAAACTTCAACCTTGACTCCACTTCATGGCAACCCCCTCAAGAAAAACCGCTCTTCAATCCTCCCCACAGAGAAAATGACAACTCCGTTCTCCCACTGCTCAGACCAAACCTTCAGGGCCCATGTCCCCACCAGCCAGTACAGTCAGGCACGGCATGCCTGTTTCCTGGCACTGCTTACTCTTCTCTTTACAGTTCACCCGTTTAACTACCCTCTCCCACACCAGAATGTGAGCGCCATGAGGGCAGAGACTGGGCCTGTGTCACAGTGAATTCCTATCTAAAGCAGTCCCCTACAAAGTAGACCCTCAATAAATCTGCTGAAGAAAGGAAGGTTTTCAAACTGAGTTAATACAAGCAAATTCATCACCACCTATCGCGTAAGCACCCACCACATCTCAGATCATGTCCCAGTGTTTTCCTCTCTTTGACAGGTCTAATTCCTCTTCTTGATTCCTATAAAGACGTTCAAACTCTCCCACATTAGGATGCAGGAAGTGGAAAACCTGTCCCATCCTTCCTCTGCACGTTACCCATCCCCACCCCACCCCACACACAGCCAAACATCTCATCTGACAGCCTCCCCTTCCATGTTAGGGACACCCAGGACCCTGACCTCAGCTACATAATGCAGTGCACACCTTATACAGACGAATCTCAAACTCAAATGCCTTCAATGACACACACTGTCAGACGACAGGCCTCTAAGAACAGAGATCAACTAGAAACCAGACTCCACTTGAACCAATTTAAATGCAGTGAAAACACCACAGGCAATCAAAACACACTTGTGAATCTTATTTTTGAGGAAAACACAGGGCTTGTCTAAAACAAACCCAGAATCACTCTCCATCTTTCTGACTCTGCTACAACCACTCTACCCAACAGAAAGGCCTCCTGACCAGTCTCAACGCTTCAGTTCTCACCACCCTACAATTAATCTTCTGCACGGCAATCAAAGGGACCATCAAACATAAGCCAGGTACCATACCCTTCCTGAAAACTTCAATGAACCACCTCATCTTCCACATGTTCCAGCCTCCTGCACCTGTTACTGTAACACCCAAGCACATCCCTGCCCTGGAGCCTAGAATATTCCTTGAGATGTCTGCACAGCTAGCTCCTTCCCAACATTCACCTCAATTCAAATGTCACTTTATAAAAGAGGCGATCCCTTATCATTAAGTGAAACCTAGCCCCATAGTCCATCACAGTCATTTTATTTTCTGCTAGACTGATGACTGCCTTTTTGTATTTGTCTGTCTTCTTCCACTAAAAAGATTTCTTTCTACTAAGAGCAGAAGCCTTGCCTATCCATCCATCACACTTTAAAATCCTGACCAAGTCATCCAGGTAGGCTCCTCAAATCTAGTCTTGTAGCTACTAAGTTACGCATTTACAAACATATTTAACACTTCAAAATATACATTAACTCTTTAAGAGTGATCTCAGCTTAGAAGGAAACAAATCCAAGAAAATTGAGATATTAAGCAAAGGTCATTCATACAACAATCACTATTAAACAGAAACCGTGAAAGACAACTTTGTTTGGCTGCATGAAGCAAAACAACAGTAAATAAGGTGGTTGCCCTCAGGAAGCTAACAATCCACTCGGATACAGTGTTAAGTGTAGAAGAGCTTTGCTGCAGGTGCAAGAGTAACACCATCCAAGGGAAGATTCCTCCAGATGTAATCTAATGCCCAGTCTCTCTTTTCCAGAACAGGATTACACTTATTCTAACCCATCCTAAAGCTTTCCTAGAAGAGAAGATCTCCTAATTTCCATCTGTACTGCATTACCAAGCCTCCGTCTCACCTTAAACCAAATCAGTAGGATGTTGTCTTTCCTTTCACTACATTTGAACTAACCAGCCACCTTGGAGATTTCTCTGGATATTTCCCTAAAGCAATAACTTCAAAACTTCTTGCTCGAGTTTACTAATACTTAATTGCTTTCAAGCCTAGATACATACAATATCATGGCCTGCAGCTGTGGACCAGAAATCTACGGGCAAAAAAATATCAGCTGTGGGGAAAAAGCAACGTCAAACTTCCCCAAAGTTCTAAGATACTCTTTATCATTAGATAGGTACTTTAGCATAGCAGTTTTCAAAGCTTACCTTAAAGTTTGCCCTAAAAACTGAAGTCCGGAGAAAAAGTTGATCTTGGAACAGGAAAAGCTCCAGTCAAGTGACCTCAAAATGCTAACAGCGAGTGAAAACACAGTCATAAAAAGAGCTGTCCTCCAGGCGACTGCCTCGAAAGGGACCTCATGCTTCGGGGAACAAAGTCTGCCGTCGGGAGAAAACAAAAGTAGAGCTACCTCAAACACTGTCTCTCTTCCCGTTTTTTCCGTGAAACGACTCGCACGAAGCCGGGAGCCACTGGGACACGGCCTCACCCGCTGGACCGCAGCGCGTCACCCGCGCCTGGCCCGGCCAGTGAGCGGGGGCCGTCGTGTGGGGAGAGGGGGGCGGGACCAGGCCCCGAACAAGATAACCTCGTTCCGGAGGCCCCACTCTTACGGCAGCCCGAATCGCCCTCCCCGACCAACTACCCCTCACCAAGCGCGCGACGCCAGACGCTGCAGCCCAGCCTGCTGAAG
>NW_011495015.1:353555-356707 GCF_000754665.1 Bison bison bison
TTACGTCGGTTCGCGGCACGGGCCGAGGGGCGGGGACTCCGAGCCGGCTTTGGATTGGGTGGCGCGAAGGGGCGAGCCCGCTGATTCGCTGAGGGTGAGCGTCCGGATTTGAAGCGGGAAGCCGCGGCCGGCGCAAGGGCGCGGCGCCTGCTTTACCTGTAGCCAGAGGCGGCACTGTGCGCAAAGACCTACTTCGGGTGGACAGGACAACTGACACACCCCCGAGTTCGGGTCGGAAGTGTTGGCATTGTCCCTACGGGAGCAGACACTGACGTGTGTGGCCACCTGCCTCACGTTTACACCTAGAGCGCTCCCGTTAGAAGTCTTATCATGGGCGCGCGCTACACTGAGTCTCCTGTGTGGGGCAGTAAGGTTGGTCCCAGGTGGAGAGGGACAAGATGAGACGGTCGGTCCTTAATTGCCTTCCTCCGTCTCCGTCCTCCTTAGGTCACGAATCCCATCACCAAAGCCTGCTCAGCATAAGGCCCTATTTTACAGAAACCACTCCTTTCACTTTCCTTTATCCCAGGATTTATTGCATACAGTTCCTCTAACAAATTTAACTCCTTAACTTTATCCATTCAACGGTTGTTGAATGCTGACAGGCACAGCACACTTCGGACTTTAACAGGCTCTACTCCTAATTTTAGCCTGGTGGGAAAAAGACATCCTCTTACAACTTGACCTTCTACCTCCTCTAAAGTACTGCTCAGTGACCCTCCATGGATGCCCTTTTCACTTTTTTGTCTCTACCTTTGGAAACGCTGTATCTCTCTGTGCAGAGAATAAAACACCCACCCTTCCTTCTGTTTATCACACAAAGACCACTCTCTCTCCTATACTTAATTGCCTCCTTGCACACCTTATTTGTCACTCATCCCATGTTTTCTGGCTTGGCCCTGAAAACTACTTGCAGACTTGTTTTAATTAATCAGGACTGGCCTGTCAAATTCAGCGACGTCTCCACAGTTCTCTTGCCATCTCCTTGAAACCTACCCTCGGCATTCAACTACCCCTAATTCTACCTGTGTCCACAATGAACAAAGTTTAAATGGAGAAAAATCTCAAGAGTTTCTCAATCTTGGAAAAATAAACCAAAGACTTAGCTCTAAGAGCTGAAAAGATGCTACCTGAGAGTAAAAAGCAACCCTATGTCTACACCACACACTAGCAGTGAACTGCTGGACTGTGTCCATGTGACAGACTGTCACCCACCCTGAATCCCTCAGACCCAACTCACTGTCCTTCCATCATAAAGATTAAGTGACCAGAGCTCTCCTCCATGCCACCGAGCAACCTGACCATAACAAAGAACTATACTCAAAGTATGTACAGGAAAAGAGCCCAGACTCTGATGCCAAACGGCCTAAATCTCAGTGCTCTCACTTCCTAGCTGTGCAGCCTGCATGTGGCCTCATCTGTAAAATGGGGATCATCAGCGCACTTGCCTCAGAGGACTGCTGTGAGGATCAAGTCACTTAACGTGCACCCAGAAGAGCACTGGCACATGGAAAGCACTCAGGCAACATTAGCTGTTATCTGACCAGCTGAAAGGGAAGAGTAGACCCCCCATTGAATTTCAAAGCTGTAATTCCAGGTAGAGCTTGAAGCAGCCCCAAGGCAGGGATTCAGTTAAGGTGGATGTCTCACACCCCCTTTACCAACTGCACCTCAACACCAAGATCCAGCACCTTCTAGAGTGTGAACACAAGGTATGTGTGCAGATTCATCTCCCACTAGCTCCCCAAATGCACCTTATTCTTTCAGTGGATTAACACTTAATCCTCTTGCCTCTTCTATTTGGGCCATCACCCTGGACTCCACCCTCCTCCACTTTAAGTATTCCAACCTGTCAAAATCCCACATCCCTTCCAAATCCTGCTGACTCACATAAATCCCTTTCTTTAATGCCTCCTGTACCATTCAACCTTTACTGTGAAGCTAAATCTTTATTAGTTTGTAAATTCTGTAAATGCCTTCTCCCACTAGAATGAATGTGTACAGACTACCTCTTTTTTTACATATCCCAAAGTGTTGGCACAGTGTCTTGCACACAGAAGATGCCCGATACTCACTAAATTACCCCAGACTGCTTCCCTGGTGGCTCAGATGGTAAAGAATCCACCTTCAATGCAGGAAACCTGGGTTCAATCCCAGGGTCAGGAAGAGCCCCTGGAGAAGGGAATGGCAACACACTCCAGCATTCATGCCTAGAGAATCACTTGGAGAGAGGAGCCTAGGAGGCCCAGTCCATGGGTCGCAAAGAGTTGGACACGACTGAGCGACTAACACTTTTAATGTTTCACCCCAGATACCTCTATAATGATTGAAATCTAACTTGAATTCTTAATTCTGAGTTAGATCCAGACTTAAAGTGAGACCTCTTGCTTTGAAACTAAGTAAGTCGATTAGTCTAAAGTAAGTCCTTTAACAGAAGGAAGACTTCACCTTAAATTAAAGCATAATGGACCTTATTTATCCTTGCATGTGAAAAAGCTCTTGGGGTTTAAGAGGAGAGTGTCTATTGATAGGAAAGTGTCTTAGAAAATTAGATTTTAAGTTATACATTTATAACAGCTCTACCATCAATGTGTGATTAGCTGACAGGCACATGAAATGCTGTTCAAATAGTCTAAGTAGACATCTGTTGGATCTAGATGTTAGTTTACATACTAACTTTCTACCTTCTAAATTAATGCCATGATCATCCCTCAGTTTCTGATTGTTGGGATTTTTTTTAGCAATGTGATATTTTAGGAGATATAAGCTTTACAAACCATCAAATAGAATACATTCTATTTTTATAAGGCAACAGATTCATATATTTAAAAATATATTTTATTAAATAATCTACTTGGAGAATAATTACAAAAGCTTTAAACAGTAATTCCAAGTAGTGAAAGGCAGTTTTCTTTAAAAGAAAAAAAAAGACCAGTCTTATTATGTTTTGCTGCTTTATACACAGGAATGATTTATTTTACAAACTAGTCAGTTGCAACATTAGCCTAAAAAATCAAAAACAGTTTTTAATATGTCTCAAAGGCAAGATGAACTTTATGATATGCTTTCACATTAACCAGTACGACAAACCATAAGAAACTTAACACCATAACAGTTCAAAATAAAATGTACAGAACAGGCACTTTGAAGTC
>NW_011495015.1:357252-375505 GCF_000754665.1 Bison bison bison
ACAGCAAAATCAAGACCCTTACTCAAATCAGGCTTGCTTAAGCCAAGTATAGAAACTTGAAAAAAGAAATAGAATCTGTTTAACTTAAAATGTTCAAAAAAAATCTTCAGTATGAATGTTACAAAAGAAGACATTAATTATATAATTTAAAACATTTTCTAATCTCTCAGAAACAAACTGATGCTATCCTGAAATTTACATATCACATAAGCTTTTCTTTAAGCAAGGCTTCCCCTGTAGCAACAGCAGTTTTAGTGCACACATGACTCTCAGGACCAATTCAGGGAGACGTTCACATGGTATGCCCAGCTACTGCAACATACTTTCCAAGAAACACAGTCTTTGAACACACTTAGATGTTTTTCTGCAAAAACCTTTGATTAGTACAAAATGTTGATAAATAAAAGGGCTCAAAAATATGTTCTACTGTTAGCCTACTATAACTTACCCGTAATACTTTAGCATTTTCTCAAAAAAAGATTTATAGCTCTGTCATCAGAGGATATGAACTAAATGAAGCAGCCAACAAAATTAAGAAAATCCTGGGACATGGAACCTGGAGGTTTAACATGCATGCACAATTTCAGCAAAGCTTTATCTGCTTCTTATAATATATTTCCAAATTTTGACTTGAAGGAAACCTTAAGCCATGAAATCACACCATAAAAATATACAAGCACATATTAGAAATATTTACCTCTTTAGTGAATATAAACTGAAAACTTACAACAATGTTTTCATTTTACTACCAAAATATAAATGAAGCAATACCAAATGTTGTCTGGCTACAAACTGTACAGTCAAGTTACTGTCACTACTATTTCTCTCACTCTTTCACTAATAATACTTTAAACATTTCAAAGAAATAACAGAGTTATACTGAATAGTATCATGTATAAACCAATTCTACAAAAAGTAAACAAATTAGCACTCAAAACAATCTTTATGAAAAATACTTATTCAATCCTCAAATTGAAATTATAAAAATTCATTTTAGCCTACTGTTTTAGAAAATAAAAGACAGAAGTCTATATACATTCTCCAGATGGAATAGTGATATTTTCCCTCCTCCCAACTACTGAGGATGGTAACAATCTTAAATTTTAAAACCCGTGAGTTTCAGAAACATTTCAAAAAATTGTTTTGGTGACAGTGTCTCAACAAAAAGCCTCTCCATTTATATTTCAAAAATTTTAAATAAGTGTCAATAAACTGGCTAGTACAAAAAAAATGATATACACTGTATTTTTAAAGGCCTTTTGGATTGCGTTTAGTAGTAAGCAGGCTGCTGGTGTATCTTGGGAGAGGTCAAACGGCGCTGGGGAAGGGGAAAAGGAGCTCGCTTTCCATTCCTGTGTGCATGCAACAAGCAGCAAAACAGCAAAGTTACTCCAGTTAGCTGGTACTCAGCTGTGCTTTCTGTTAAAGGACATAATACAAATGGAGAAGGGAAAATGCATCACAGATCTAACACACATGGTTATTGGCACAATAAGAACACAGATCAAAACTTCAAAGCTCTTTACAAAAAAAATATGCAGTACAGGCAGCAACCAAACACTAGATTTTTTTTTAAAAAAAGAATTAACACTAGTATCTTCTGCTTCATGAAATAATCTTTGGTACCTGAAGTTGTTTTTATACAAATACTTAAAAATCAAAAAGCAGGACTTCTTTATAAAAATATAATAATATAAAAATAGGAAATTTAAAATACAATTCTCTTAAATTGACAAAAGAACCATTACAGTATAGTTTGTTAAGGCTGTGCTTTAAATTTTCCTTAATAATATTCCAAATTATTCACAAAGACATGTTAAAATAATTTTACCTTACAAATTCATATTTGAAATTTGAATATGAAAACAAAGGATGACTCTAATGACATCAAACATGCTTTGCGAAGCTAAAATATACTAAAAATTCTAAAAATCAATTCAATTTACCATTTCCTCTTACAATCTACATGAAAGTTTTAAACACACACACAAAAAAACACTTAACTCACTCTTCTACAAAGCCTTAGTTCATGTGTTTTATATACAATTTTAGTTTAACCTGACTCAAAGGCTACCCTCCCAGCACTAATGACACTGACTCCTCTGGATTACAAGCCCCAGCGCTGTCCCACACTTCCTCTTCATCTCGCTACTTCCCAGTTACAGATGTCCCTGGTAGACCACTAAGGATCACAATATCATAACCTACCTGTAAATATTATGACCAAGTAATAAACCAAACACAGAGATACTAAAGTGCTTTCTCTTCTAGTGTCACAATTATGTGCGAATTTCTTGATTCAATCTAAAAACCCACAAAATAACACACCTTCAGTACAGCTACCTGAATGATTTAAAAAGAAGATAATTGCTAGTTTTCTCACAAAACAGCCTACCTGCCAGCAGAAGATCCATTTAGTGAATTCTGAAGACTTGGGATATTTGAACCTACGGACGGATTTGAGTTTCCCTGCTGAGAACTCCCATTGACAGGGCTCCCATTACCTTTCAGAATGCCAGTACACTTCCAGTTGTCCATATAGTTAGCTGGAAGGAAAGTGGTCAACACATCAACATGACTAACAACTATGTTTCAGTGCACAAATCTACAATTAAAGAAATAAGAGAGACCTATGGGCTATGCATCTCTTAGGATTAATGGCAAAGACATTTTTTAAATGAAACATTAAATATTTAATGAAACATTAAATATTAGATATTTAATAAAATATCTCAATTTTAACAATTATTTTTTGAAGTTTTTTAAAGAATTACTAATTTAAAAAACAAAACTTTCACCACTCCTTTCCTTACAAGATACATATTGACAGATGTAAGCTACTACATTATCACCAAAATAAATTCTGTCTTCATTACAATGAATTCCAGGTATGATGTGTGGGTAACAAAGTCACATTCTCAGTTAAGCAGGTGTAAGTCACGCGAGTATCTAATGTCCCCATGGATGTAGGTAACAGAACCTCTGGGGTCTGAGTGGCTTATCCAGCTTGGCCAAATGGTTTGGATGTAAAACTGGTCACTAAAGACACCGAGCCCAGGAAATCCAAGTAGGGAGCCTGCTGGGTGGAGTGGGGCTGTCCTGACTAAAGTCCAGAGGTAGACAGGGCAACAGAGACCCTGAGGCCTGGCTGGTTCTACCACAGCCAAAAGCTGACCCCGGGAGACTCAGTCAAACTGCATTTTGGGAACGGCCACTTCTCAGGGGAAGGGAACTGGGCTGTAATCACATCCTCAGAAAGGGATGCTGCCAACTAGAGTGGTGCACAGACCATGGCACCCTTGCCCAGTGGATAAATATCCATGGAGAAGAGCAGACCACAACACCCACAGTGTCAAATGTCCACAGCGCCTTCTCTCTGCTTGGCATTTGTAAAACTTTTAGAATCAGTGGCCTCAAGATTCTCTAACTTTTGGGAGCTGTAGAGAAGTGAGGAAGACCCTAAATTTTCTTCGAAGTGCTAATTGGCTAAAGCAGTTGTTCAATCAAGAGGTGACTGTATCCTGAGTCTGTAGAGAACTCATACAAGTTATACCCATAGCAAATGGTATCTTTGGAGGTAATGTATATTCTGTCACAATTAGTTCTACTTTATTCCACATGGAAATGTAATTTAATTAGTCAATCACTGCTATGAACTAGGTAAAATGATAGAGATTCAAAACAATATGAAACATTAATTTAAAAGTAACCATAGACATTTTTTTCAAAATATCTCAGAGTTTACATTTCTAAGGGAAAATTCTAAAGTATCAACATACAGCAACAATTCTTCCACTGAACTATTACCTTTCCACAACCTCACACAGCCATCGTCTCCTGAAGATGCCAGCACTGTTCCTGTTATATTCCAACTCACTCGCCAGACCTGAGAATTATGATTATCAAACTGAGCCACGATATGGATTTCAAATTTTGTTGGCCCACCAGAGGAAGTAAGTTCTTTCCTGTTAATAAAAAAAAAAAATTCCTAAGGAATTCTGAGTATGGACACACACATACACTCATACACTCTCATTATTCTAAATAATAACAATGGTCTCACATACATGCCACCAGAAGGTCATATCCATATCCACCCCCGACCTCTGTAACAGCTTACTGAGAGCTGGGCCAAGTCACTTTCATTTGACTCCCCAGTACCTGGCATGATCCTACCGCATAAAAGATACTCAGCGACTAAAGAGGATTTTATTCCCCACAAAATGCTGAAGAATAAGAGAGATGAAAATGATTACTTTTTAGAAAGAAAAGTAGTAGGAAGAATAAGAAAAGGGAAGAAAGAAGGGAAAAAAAGAAAAAAAACTGAGGTTCAGAATTCCAAACTCACCTCACAGGCTTTAATGTAAAAATTCTCACGTCTTTGGTTGCTATGGCAAGAATGTGGAAAGATCGTCCCAAGTTTGGAGCAAAAGCGATATCATGGACAGGGTCTGTGACAGTCAGGAGAGTTTCAGCTTTTGCATATTTCCTAATGAAAAAACAATTCACCTTAAAATTATCATAAATGAAAATTTTTAAAAGCCACATGTCTAGGTATCTCCATTATTCCATCTTGCTCATATGTAGTAGTATTCACCTCTGCTGTATACAGTACGTCACAGCACCAACCTCCAGGAACTGAGACTGTGACCTAAGGAAAGGGGCGTTTGCAGATATGATTAAGGATCTCAGGGTGACAGAGAACAGACATTAGAGGAGAAGCCATGTTAAGACCAGGCAGAGACTATAGTTATGCTGCTCAGCCAAGGAACTCCTGGAGCCTCCAAAAGCTGGAAGAGACAAGGAAAGAGTATGAAGGCAGCAAGCCTTGACAATACCTTGATCTCAGATTTCCAGCCTCCAGAAGTATGAGAATAAACTTCTGATTTAAGCCACCAATTTGTAGTAATTTGTTTCGGGAGCCCTAGGAAAGTAATATAACCTCCCAGGTTTCTTCCTTCAATTTTCTTAAGTTTAGCTTCAAACAGAGTTTACGAAAAATTAGAATGAGATCTTGCTTTGTTAGCTATTAATGTCTTTTTTAAGATAAAGGATACCTGAATTTCCTAAGATTTGAGTGTAAAGAAAAAAGTTGAGCCAATAACAGGAAGAACTGAATTTTTTTAAGTGATGATAAAGAAAACTATACCAGAGCTACCCTGGTGCCTAAGTCTTAAAAAATCCGCACGCCAATGCAGGATACAGGGGTTGAACCTCTGATCCAGGAAAAGTCTCACATGCCACGGAACAACTGAGGCCCATGCATCACAACTACTGAGCCTGTGCTCTAGAGCCTGAGAGCCGCAACTACAGAAGCCTGCTTACCCTACAGCTCGGGACTCTGCAAAAAGAGAAAAGCTACTGCAATGAGAAGTCCACCCACTGCAACTAGACAGTACCCCCCACTTGTTGCAACTAGAGAAAAGCTTGAGCAGCAACAGAGACCCAGCACAACCAAAAGCAATAAATAAATAAATAAAATTAAGGAAAAAAAAATCTCTGAAAAAAGGGAAGCTATACCAAAGTCTATTTCCACATTTCAGGAAGAGTTAAACGACCATCTGATCCTGTTACCCTTCAATTCGGAAGTCTTTTAACAGCTTCAGAATACCCTTAAGATAAAGACTGGACACTAAGCAGGAGGTCTTGAAGACATAAGCCCTGCGGGTTTCCCACCATATGGTCTCCCTTTGACCCATTATGTTCCAACCACAGTGAGATTACACTGGCTCACTCTCTCCACCTAGAAAGTTGCACTGTCTCTGTCTGGCCAACTTCTACTCATTCTACCATCTTTCTTGAATCAATCTTCCAGTTTATAAAATTCATCACCATTTTGCATTTTTTTGTTTTCCATGCATGATGGTACATACTGGGAGACCAATTTTACCTTTTCCTCTACATCACTCTGGAAAAGGGAAATGGCACCCCACTCCAGTACTCTGGCCTGGAAAATCCCATGGGCGGAGGAGCCTGGTAGGCTACGGTCCATGGGGTCGCTAAGAGTAGGACACGATTGAGCGACTTCACTTTCACTTTTCATTTTCCTGCCTTGGAGAAAGAAATGGCAACCCACTCCAGTATTTTTGCCTGGAGAATCCCAGGGACAGAGGAGCCTGGTGGGCTGCCATCTATGGGGTCGCACAGATTCGGACACGACTGAAGTGACTTAGCAGCAGCAGCAGCAGCTACATCACTCAATTTAGTTATTACCAGAACAGAGAACTTAGTATATCATAGGAAATCAGTAAATACGACAAATAATGCATAACTGAATTAATGAATAAAGAAATAACATTTTTAAAAATTAAATGCAATTCATAACAATAACTAAACCAAAGTAGTACTGACCTGGTGTTTTCATTATATTCGAAAATCTGAACCTTGGCCATTGCATTTGGACTACTGTCATCACTTCCTACAGCAATCATGGGAGCATGAGCACGAGAGCTGGAAAGGAATAAAAAAATGTGTTTTCTCAATTATAACATCAACACACATATAGTTCAGAGAATTAAAAACTCATCCAGCAGCTGTGCAACCCACTGGTCAGCTGTGGACTAGACCCCTGCTATGCCCAGTGTTGCACTCCCAGGAAGGGTACCCCAGAGGTCTCATCTGGGGACCAAGGACACCAGCCTTTCACCATATTTCTACCACATTTTCTTATGGCTGAGATAGAAAGTAGTCCTTTTCCCCAAAGAAAAGGCTTCAAGCATTCAATTGATTAAAAAAAAAAAAAAAAAAAAAACTTAAGAGATCTTAGAATTTTTCTTCCTAAAAATATCTAGTCATTAACTATTACATGAAAAGTAACTTTATGGTGACCAAATTCATGGCAAAAAAATTTTTTACATGCTTTGCACAAAAAGAATCCCATCCCAATGGAGGAGGAAAGCAGAAAAGACCATCCCTAGGAAGGCATGCCTATCATTCTTTAAGTCTCCACACTCATTTGTAGCCAACTACATTTTTAAAAGGCAAAAGATAAGCAATAAGAGAATGAACTCTGAGGTGAACTCTAGGTTAATTTTTTTTTTCCATTTCTATGTCTAATTACTTAGATATTGATTTCCCTTGCCTCCCACATTCAGATTAAGTAATACCTCTATGAAAGTGACATAGAGGTACTATTTAACCTTGATGTTTAAAGATTGTTTAGTCTTGACGTTGTGATCTGCCAGTCTCATAAAGCTGAAAACAAAATGTAATTAAAAAAAAATTTAGGTCTTTATTACTAAAGCTTCTGATAACCAGATCAAATCACCTAATATAAGGAAAATACCAAGTAAACTGTAAAGTGCTATAGTGACAAAATAAAATTACAAGTTATATACTATAATTCTTGGCTATTTGAAGGGGTGTAAATTACAGTAGTTTCTCACAAGATTTTCTTCTTTCAGTGTTCCACAGATTATTCTTTCACAATGTTAAATATCTGAGCAAGGACAAGTACATTTACAATAATATATTCTAAAATCACTGAAAATATAAATCGTTTGTTAAATATTCTAAAAAATAAATTCTAAAACATCCAGATAACAACCTGAATTGAGGATTATCTCATTTGTATATTTAGAAAAAAAAAGATCACACTTAAACCATCTTCCAAACATGGCTCATAACTAAACAGTGAGCAAAACCATCCAATTCTCTGAATACAGGAGACTGATCATCTGCAACTCCTTTCTATACCTCCATGAAAAGATGAAAGAATACACCGTAAGAGTGCAGAAATCAGAATATGCCATCAGAAATCAAGAAATCTGGAGGAATTCCAGGAAGCAGAAGGACATGAGACAGCAAAAAAAAAGCTAAGGGAAAAAGAGCTCAGCCACTACCACTAAAGAGGAAATTCTAGAAGCTACAACCTCTAATCAATAAACAAACAGCAAATCAATCAACCAACCAACCAATTGTAACGAGTCATGGGGCACTCATGAACAAAAACAAGAGTGGCTCTGTATTATTGTAGCAGGGTGATGGATATATAAGAGTCTATTGTATTATTACTATATTTGAAATCTTTTCTAATAAAGAAAAAATACCTGGAAACATTCTGGTTAAATTTTAGAAATCCATTATCTTAAACCATACAAAGCAATTCCAGGAGGTTTAATGATTTAAGAGTGAAAGTATAAGTGGCTCAGTTGTGTCCGACTCTTTGCGACCCTCATGGACTATACAGTTCATGGAATTCTCCAGGCCAGAATACTGGAGTGGGTAGCCTTTCCCTTCTCCAGGGGATATTTCCAACCCAGGGCTCGAACCCAGGTCTCCTGCATTGCAAGGCAGATTCTTTACCAGCTGAGCCAGAAGGGAAGGCAAACCCAAAAACCTTTCAGATTACACTTGATAACATCAAGGTGGAAAAGAATTTCTCAAAAAAAAATAAAAGCACAACAACATAAAAGACTTAAATGTGGCCATATTAAAATTCAGAACTTTCTGCAATCAAAAGTCATTATATTGTCAAAATGGACAAACCACAAACTCACAGAATATACTTGCTTCGCAAAGTAGTAGTAAGATAAAATCCTAAAACTTTCCAGAAAGAATAGGCTCCCTACAAAAGATCCAGTATCAGACTGACCACACACTTCCCACCAACTAAAATTTAAAAGATTCAAGAATCCTTTAAAATCTCTGAAATTCTTACATTTTGAACTTAACCAAAGTTCTAGAGCTAGACAAACTACAATTAAGCATGGAGTAAAACTAAGACATTTTTAGGTGTTCTAGAGTTTATAGTTTGCCATCAACCCCTATGGAGGAAAAAAAAAAAGTTACTTTAAGAGCTGCGTGACCAAAGGAAAACAAAAAATCCAAAGACAACTCATGATATTAGAACTGTGACACCTAAATATAACTCGAAGTAAAGGAATCAATAACGAGAAAAGAGCACCTGTCAAAGTCAATCTCACATTATTCTGTGAACTACAGCTATGAAAACAGATTAATCTGTGTCTAGAATGAATACTATCTAGTCTTACAAATTCAGTTGCTACTTAGTATTTTGAATCAACTTATAACCAAAAGATAAAAGTAAAAAATAAAACTGACAATATATGACTGGGACCGTCTTACCAAAAATGATGTTGTTGGAACAACGTATCTGCTAAAATTGTGTGAAAAAAGATAAAAGTACTTTTACGTGTACTAAATGTTTACAAAACATAAAGACAAATACTATAAATCTTGTCACTATACAAGCAGTGTAACAAAACATTAGGAAATGAGAGAGTGAGTGTGTGACAGAGGCAAAAAAGAGCTAATTTCCTCTTTTTTAAAAGAGAGGTGAGTCAACATACAGTCTGAAAATTGATAAATCACTAAGTGGAGAAGTATTTGAATTATGACAATTACATACAACTGAAGAACAACAAATAAAATATCTTGTCACATCTTCACAAATAGAAAGCTTTCTTAATGTGCTAAAGTCATCTTTCACAGACGGAGTATAAATTGTTTAAAGATAACATGGCAAGAACCAGAGACACAAGGATACCACTTAAAATAGTGACAGTCTTAGAATCACACTCTGTGCAGCAAGGAAAGGAGTAAGATAGGACTAGATGCACTAAGACAAAGGAAAACACACACGATGGGGGGACCTCCTTGCTGGTCAAGTGGTTAAGAATCTACCGTCAAAAGCAGGTGACGTGGGTTTGATCCCCAGTCGGGAAACAAAGATCTCACAAGCCACGTGGCAACTAAGCCTGGGCACCACAAGTACTGAGCCCACACACCTCAACTACAGAGCCCCTGTCCTCTGGAGCCTACATGTCACAACTAGAAAGAAGCCCCTGCACTGCAACGAAAGCTCTCTCGTGCTGCAACTAAGATCCAACGTAATCAAAAAGAATTTTAAACTAGAATTTTTTTTTAAAAGCCCACAATGTATTTGTAAGTTTAAGAAGCAAACTGCAAAAAAGCAAAATGTTAGACCTATACACGTCTGTGTGTTTTGGATCCACTTGTACAGGATAGCATATACCTGGGTGTGTTTGTGTATATATATCTGTGTGTTTACAAAGGCAGTAAATATTTACTTGTATATACATGGGAAAAGTTCAGAAAGTGCACCAGAATGTTTACAGTGGCTAGCTTCTTCTATGGAGTAGAAATAGAGGGATAAGAGACATGACAGGGTGGAGAAAAGAGAATTATTACTCTACATAATATATATTTTTAAAAATAGATAAACAAGACCACTTAAGAAAAGCATATTCAAAAAAATAAAGCATCTGATGCTAAGTGTAATGATTACTAGGCTTCTATCACCTACCTTGAAGGGTTCCAAGAAATACAACTACAGCTGAGTTTGCATGATATCTCATGCTGCAGAGACCATTGGCTGAGATTCATGACGTCTGGAGCCTCGTAGATTCTAACTATCCCATCTGCTGAACATGTTGCTAACATGAGACCCATATGCTTAGGAGCAAATTTCACATCGGTAACGGACGTTCTGCTGTCCACCAGCGTTGTCCTCTTGACCTGAAAAAAAAAAAAAAAATGTAAATTACACACAAAAAGAAAGGATGTCAGAGTGAAAGAACACAGGCTCTGAATCACAGAGATCCATTGCCACTTCCTCAGAAAACTGTACAACCTTGAAAAGACACTCAAAACCTGGGGAGGCCTCGATTTCCTCCAAAGGACTTGTCAAAACACCATGTAACATAAGCTCACAATCAGTGACCTATAATCAGCTGCTCCTTTAATGCAGAAGAAAGAAGACCTTGTGAAGCCTAACTTTATTAAATTAGATAAATTCTTTCTTCTTAAGCAGTGTGTGTGCACTACATCAGTTGTGTCTGACTCTTTGCAATCCTATGAATTGTAGCCCACCAGACTCCTCTGTCCATGGGATTCTCTAGGCAAGAATACTGGAATGGGTTTGCCATGTCCTCTTCCAAGGGATCTTCCCAACTTTGGACTGAACCCAAGTCTCTTACGTCTCCTGCATTGGCAGGTGGGTTCTTTACTACTAGCACCCCCTGGGAAGCCCTTAGGCAGATAGGAGAAAAGCAGAAAATGTTAGAATTTTCATACGGGCAGTTTTGCCATGCAAAGCAGGCTGCAAACTGCCTTAAGATCCTTTAACAGCAAAAAGGAGGGAGTACAACTTCTCCTGTCAAGTCTAAGTGCTGGTTAACCCTGCTCGGATCAAGAGTATCCACTTTTAAAAGAAGGCATGCAGCAGAGACCAAGAGAATGGTAGGAAGCTGGTGTTCTGGAAATTAGGGAACCCCAGCAAGGCAGATACCAACCAGCTACTGCCCGGCTCCTACATGAGCTGACTTTTGACTGAAACTGTCAACAAAAATTTAGAAATCAACAGCTTACTGTCTATAGTTTTGGGACCCAACTCCTATAAGTTGGGTTCAGGAATGGTAGCAATTACAGGATTATAATATAAATAATTAATATAACACAAATGCTGAAACACTAAATACAAATCATTAAGTTTGAAGAAAAAAATCCTTCATATTGCCACCACTCTCCAAATACAGTCACTTGATTTTCGACAAGGATGCCAAAGACCATTCTATAGGGAAAAGACAATCTTCTCAATGAAAGGTGCTCAGAGAACTGGACACTGAAGTGCAAAAGAGTTACGATAGATACCTGCCTTATGTCACATACAAACATTAACTTTATGAGTCAAAGGCCTAAACATAAGCACTGAACTATAAAACTCTTAAAAGAAAATTCTGGCCAGAGTCTCCATGACAATGGATTTGGCAATGACTTATGATACGAGAAACACAAGGAAACAAAAGAAAAACTAAACTATACTTCATGAAATCCTTGCATATAACCCTTGCACACTCTATGAAGAGACTGGAGAGGCAACTTAACAGAATGAGAAAGTAGATTTGGAAATCACATATCCGTTAAGGAAATAAAGTACATAAAGAATTCCGACCTACAACTCAACAACAAAAAATGGACAAAGGACTTGATTAGACATTTCCCTAAAGAAGTAAAAGGGTTCTGCTAACAATTTCAATTCTGGAGAGGGGTTGGGGGCTAATCCTCACACCCACAGACAATTCTGACACCAGAAGGGTGTCCAAGGAGAATTTAACTCAGTTTTGACACTAACTACCTGTAGATAGCATCAGATTTTGGAGCACAGAGTTCAGTCCCACAAGACCGTCATTCTTCAGATACCAATCCAAAACCCGGGTGTTACCTGTGCTTCTCACTGCCTGCTGTAACTCAGGAACAGTCACATGGAAGAGACCCAAGGGTACAGTCAGGGACAGGCACAGAGCCCCCACGCTCCTGCCAGCGCCAGGTCCCCAGATCTCCACCAGCCCAGGAGCCTCCAAACCCCATCCTTTAGGGTTTTTATGGAGGCCTCATTACATAGGCATGAATGACTAACTCACTGGCTAATGGTGATCAGTCAATCCACAGCCCTCTCCCGACCCTGTAGGTCAGAGGGGTGGGACTGAAAGTCTCACTTCCCCAAAGTGTCCTTAGAAAGATCACTGCTCTTCCGATGCTCTGGCTTCCATCCGCCCACCCACAGCTAATAAATGTCTCACCCAGTGGCTCTGTCCGCGCAGTTTATCATTTGATTCTCCTACTATTTCTTCCCAGACAGCAGCTGTTCGGTCAAAAGAACAGGAAGCCAAAACCTGTCCAAACTCAGGATGGGCCCATGTCACACGCCACACAGATCCACTGTGTGTCTGAGGAATCAAAAAAAGAAAAAAGAGGAGTTTACTCATTTTTCACACATATGTCACTTGAAGAAATAGAATACAGATATTTTTACCTCAACAAATGGAAAAAGCTGCTCAATTTAACATTTAAAAATTTAACTTCTAGGGAATTTCCTGGTGGTCCAGTGGTTAGAATGCCACACTCCACCACAGGGGGCACGGGTTCAATCTCTGGTTGGGAAACTAAGACGCTGCATGCCATGCAGCATGGCCAAAATAAAACAAGATAAATTCTAGAACTTTTAACTTAGAAGATACTTCATCTTTAGGATTACAGCTCTTCTGGAGTCAAGTTCTTCTAACATTTTATGAATTAAAAAAAAAAACCCTTCTGGATAAAGTTGACCTTTTCCAGTGCTACTAACAGAGACCTGGTTCAGAGTTTAACCTAACAAAGCTTTTAAACAGAGATTCTATCAATCCATTATTTTTTTTCACTTGCAAATTGCTTCTATAGGGAACATCCACCTAATAAGTAAGATTAATCAAAATTATATGCTTCAAAAGCCTGACAGTATAAGAAACCATAGCAACAAAATGCTTAAAATGATTCTGATGTCTGGCTAGGAAAAGAAGCAATGAGAGGACAAATACAGAGAAGCCTAAATCTCCATATTGTGAGGGAATAATTTAAAGCTCAATAGCACTATCTTTATATATAAAAAACATCAAATTACTATTATTCAACTCTTTATGTTGACCAAGAAAAAAAAAAGGCAGAAAAGTCTTAAAGCATTTCACATCAATAGAATTGTCTGTGCTTTCCAATAAAAATACTATATGACCACAAGCACCAGTCCACCCATGATGCTCACAAAATCTGTTTCAGGCTTCCCTGTATCTAACACTTTTTGTACACTCAATCTCAGAACACTTTCATAATTAAATAATTTCTACATGGTAACAATGTCATCATCCAACGGTAAACTCTGCATCTTTTTTTTGGCTGCTGGCATGTGGGATTTTCATTCCCTGACCAGGGACTGAAACTGTGCCCCCTGCAGTGGAAACAGAGTCTTAACCACTGGACCGCCAGGGAAGTCCCTGCACCCTTATTTTTATCCTCTGTTCTGTCCAACCTTTTTATTTCACTTTTCTTACTTATATAGGCTATTAAGTCAAAGATGTACTAGCGCAGTGAGATTCTGCTAAATATTAGCTTCCAGGTAAAGCATGATCTAACTAAAGAAGAAGGACTGCACAAAGGATTCATCACAATAAAAAGCAAACAAATATCAATTAGTAAGCAAAATAGGGTATATCTGTTGTCATATTTGTTTTGTTGCTGTATTTATGTTTTAAAACATACCTAAGTTACTAATGAAACCTGTTAATTATAAAGCAAAAATACAAGCCTCCTTTTGAAGTGATAAAAATAAGTTTTACAACTAGATACAGGAAGCAATTGTACAATATTGTGAATACAATAAATGCATTTACATTTATTTGTTTACTTGAAATGGTGAACTTTGTGTTGACTCTCACCACAATTTAAGAAATGGGAGGGGAGGACAAAAGATTTCCATAGACACTTCATCATAGATGGTAAATAAGTGACAAACACGCACATGAAAATGCTATCAACACCAGGTTATTAAAGGCATACAAACCGAGATCCAATGAGACACACTGTACACCCACCAAGATGGCTACTAACATCATCAAAACGACAGACTGGAACCCTCATACATTGCTGTTGGGAACATAAAATGGTTTAGGCACTTTGGAAAATGGTCTGGCAGTTTTCAAAAAAGTTAAAACTATACACAGTCTGAAGGAAAGTTATGTGGCTCAAAATAGCCTGGAGTTAAAAACTCCCCTCCAGGTCCTCCCCACCATTCTATGCAAAACAAAGAACTCTCTCACCTAAAGGAAAAAAATGGAATTTAAGGTTGATTAGGCCCAGCTCCCAGCTGGTCCAGCCTCTGGCCGATCTCCAAAATGCCTATATATACTTACTCTCTTAAGTGCAGCAGCTTGCTAATCTGACTGCTGCCCCTTCTTGCCTTATTAAAGGTGATCTGTTCCTGTGAAGTGCCGCTCTCGTTCTTTTTCTGAACCTCGCCTTCTCTAACTCCCTTACCTTACACAGTCCAGCAATTCTACTCCTAGATATGTAAAAGAATCAAAAATGTCCACACAAAGACTTGTATGGCATGTTCATAACAGCATTCATAATCGTCAAAAACTAAAAACAAACAAATGTCCATCAAATAGTCAATGAGTAAGTAAAATGTGGCTTTATCTATACAATGGACTACTACTCAGCTTTACAAAGGATCAAACCACTGATTCATACCACAACATGGATGAACCTCAAAAACAAGCTAAGGAAAGCAAGTAGAAACAAGTAACTACATACTGTAGAATTCCATTTATATGAAATGTCTAGAGAAAGTAAAACTTTATAAACAGAAAACAGTTCAGTGGTTACCTGGGGCATAAGAAGGGAAAGATGATTAACTCCCAAGCTGCCACAAGGGAAATTTCAGGGTTGATGATAAAAGTGTTCTAAAACTAGATTGTGGCAGAGCTGCCAACTGTGTAAACTTACTAACACTCATTGAACTGTACATTTAAAATCGACAATTCTTAAGATATGTAAAACTCTACCTGAGTACAGCAATTTTTTAAAGCTAAAAATAAAGCTATATACAAAACATCACAACTATTAAAAAATATGTAAAGGAAAAAGAAAGACATACTGAGATGCTAAAAACAATTAGGTTAAAATGCTACAGAATTTCAAACTCATACTTTCAAATTTTCTGAAGCACATTTGCTACTTTAATAGTGAAAAAAAGTAAAAGGTATAAATTTTATAATTCTCAAAACTGAACACAAAGTCACTAATGCTACCCTACAGTAAATGTTTCAATTTTTTTAAATCACCATAAAAATAAATACTAACCTTCCAGCTAGCAGTGCAATGCCATTCCCCACTTTCACTTTTATCCCAGACCTGTAAGAAAAAAGATATTTTATACCAAGAATTTCTAAAATTAATTGAGTCAGTGAGGACAAAGGAGGGAAACATAAATTCACAAAAGATAAAATCAGTAAGTAAACATTCATTCATTCAACCAAATATTTACTGAGGACTGAGGACATGTCAGTCAAGGAACCTTCGCTCCAATAGTTAATGGAGATGATAAGAGTGCCACTCAAGTCGGGCACTTCCGGTGCTGCTGCCCTAGAAAGTCACTGGGCCAATATTGACCACTCCCCCCAGGGGAAACAGGTGCAATTCACAGGAGCCTCTGGTCACAATGTATTTATCAACCAACCTATCAATAACCTTGTTTCACCTGTGTATGTTTGCAAACACCTTATTTTGTATACATTATTGATTCACTATCACTGAACACTGAAAAGATCCTGATGGTGGGAAAAGACTGAAGGCAGGAGAAGGGGAGGACAGGGGACGAGATGGTTGGATGGCATCACCAACTCAATGGACCTGAGTTTTAGCAAGCCCCAGGAGTTGGTGAAGGACAGGGAAGTCTGGCGCACTGCAGTCCATGAGGTCACAAAGAGTCGGATGCAACTGAGTGACTGAACTGAAATCACACCAACACTGTAACTCACATCTGAATGAAGCTCCCCTAACACACACATTTTTGGGAAGGCACTCACAGACTTCTTGCTGTGGGACATGCAGCACAACACTTGAGGACCACTTCAGCCAGTGAAATTCACCAACAAAAAGAATGAAAATGTGGAAAATGTAGCACCAAACACTCAGAAGGACGCTTGTTTACACTATGAAAGCCGGAATGAAAGGCAGAGTGTCACCTGTCCAACCTCAGCTGGGAACACAACCTGGACAACTCCAATTTTTCTGCCACCTGGTCATGTCTACAAATAACCATGAGCGTTGCTTTGGGGGTTACAAATAAACTTTATAGAATAAGCAAATTCACAAATACAAAACTTGCAAATAACGATACTTAACTGTATATATAAGTCAAAGACAAAACACTGAACCTTCATACCAACAAAAAATAGACATTACAATAACATGACATTTTAACCAGTTTTTTTAAATGTAATATGTCCCCCAAATAAATCAATTTTTAAAAATGTAATGATAAAACAGTATTGTGGCTCCTCAAAAACCTTCAAACAGGACTTCCCCGGTGGACAGAATTTGCCTGCCAACGCCAAGCCCACTTTCTAGAGTTGATGACCCACAACTACTGAAGCCTGCGTGACCTAGAGCTCATCCTCCACAAGGAGAAACGCCGCTAATGAGAAGCCTCCAGCACCGCAAGGAAGAGTAACCCCAGCTCTCCTAAACTAGAGAAAGCCCAAGAACAGCAACACATAGATAAAAATTATTAAAATTTTTTCAAATAAAAATAGAATTTCCATGTGATTCAGCAATTCCACTTCTGGGTCTGCACCCAGTTGAATGCAGGGTCTCAAAGCTATACTTGTTTACCCACATTCACAGCAGCATTGTTCACAACTAAAATGTAGAAGGAACCAAACTCCACCAACAGATGAGTGATATGTAAAATGTGGTATATGCAGATACATATACTTAGCCTCTTTAAAAGTTTTTAGATTATTTAAACGCTTCCTTTCTCAGGAAGGAAATGACAAATGCTACAACACGTATGAACTTCAAAACATTAAGTTAAGTGAAATCAGCCAGTCAACAAAAACGACAAATTCTGTACGATCCCACTTGTATGAGGCCACGGGAGTAGCCAAATTCAGAGACAGAAAGTACAAGGGCGGGGACCAGGGTTGGACGCTTCAGGGATCGGTGAGTCATGCTTAATGCGGACAGGGCAAAGTGAGGATGGCGGTGACCGATGCAAAAATACATACTTAATGAAAACGGTTAAGGTGGTAAATTTTGTTACCTGTAGTTCCCTGCAATAACGAAAACACTAAAGAAAAAACCGCAATGATAATGCCCGACACCGACAACTATCACACTGATACTCTTCAACGGCAGCTGTAAAACAGTACATCTTCAAAAAGACAATCTACCAAGTACTCTCAAGAGCTTTTAAAATACTCATTAATTTCTCTACTGGAATGAGCCTAAGGAAAACTTCCAAAAACATAAAAAACGGCATTAACGACGACTTTTCACTGCAACACTCCGACAGACAAAAACTCCGCACACGGGACAATCCTCTAGAACACAGCTCTAAGCGGATAAAGAAACCTACTCGGTTAACGGACGCCAATTATCGCGACGGTCACGTGGCCGCGGAGGGCGGAGAGAAAACCCGGGCCTCGCCACAGACCCGTCAGCGAGGGCCGCGCCGTCGCGGCCCGGCTGTGAGAACATGGAGGGAGAGAGTCCAATCCGACGGGCGCCCGCGGAGCTCGGAGGGCCAGCACCCCCGGTCCTGAGTCCCGCCGACCACCGCCGAGCGAGACCTCCCCTACCCAAAAGGCGCTCCGGACCCAGCCTGGAGCCCAGGGCAAGCCTGGCCGACCGGCTCCCCCTGCTTCCCCCGCAGCGGGAGCGCGCCCGCCGCCGTGAC
>NW_011495015.1:375798-384315 GCF_000754665.1 Bison bison bison
GTTTTTTTTTTTTTTTTTTTTTTTTTAGCCGGGCCCCTCCCGCCTCCGACACGGCGGCGCGGCGGCTCGCGGACCGCAGCCCACCGGGACCCGGCGCCGGGGCGCGCACGGCGGTGCTTCCCGCGTGCTGCTCGGGCGCCCCGGGCTGCGCTCGCCCGCCCCCTGGCCCGTCATACCCCGCGGGGCCCCGCCCCCGGCCCGTCATACCCCGCGGGACCCCGCCCCCTGCCCGTCAAACCCCGTAAGGCTCCGCTCCCGGTCCGCCATACCTGTCAAGGCCGGGCTGCCTGTCAAACACGGCGCGGCAAAGGCCGCGGTAGTTACTCTGTCGCCTGGCTGCGGCGCAGTCTGTGCCCTGAAGTGAAGTGAAGTAAAAGCCGCTCAGTCGTGTCCGACTTTTTGCGACCCCATGCACTATACAGTCCATGGAATTCTCCAGGCCAGAATACTGGAGTGGGTAGCCTTTCTCTCTTTCAGGGGATCTTCCCAATCCAGGGATCGAACCCAGGTCTCCCCGCATTGCGGGCGGATTCTTTACCAGCTGAGCCGCAAGGAGAACCCGTCTGTGCCCTAAGGGGACTTAAGCAGCTCTCTGTCGAAGTGTGGAGATTAGGGGAATATGAAGGTTAAGACTATCATCTGCAAGCCTCGGCCCTGAGTCAATCTCATCGCGTTGGGGCGTGTGTCCCTGGGGGACGGGCCGGGCCCCGGCAGTGGGCGCAGAGAATAGCGGTGCGTAAGGAGCGTGTGTCCAAGACGAGCGGTGTGGCGGGGGCGTGGCCCCGGCAGTCCCCGTCCCCCCAGGATCTGCAGAAATGGCTTGGCCTTGCTGGAAACGCCTTCACTTGCCTTTCCCCTCCCACTAAAAATGGTAAGATTTTATTGTTACTTTAAGAGGACACATACATGTGACAGTGTGGACTGTGGCCCGGTACATCGAGGGCACACCCCCAAATCCGTGAGTTGCCGGTATGATAACTGAGAACTACTGTAACTGCTCTAAGGTCAAAGACACTCATTGCCAGAGAAAGTACTCACAAAAGTCATAAAAACAGAGTGACAGCCTTACAGTCAACGTCACACTTGACCCAGTTTACAGACCCAAAAACCCTTGAATAAAGAGGAGGCCAGATCACCTTGAGGAAAGACCCTACTGTGCTGCCAAAAATACACACTGAATCTTCCAGCCTTCCCTCACGGGACCCGGGGCCTTTTACCACGGTGATTATGCTTTGGGGAAAAGGAAATAATTAGACTTTTCAAGAATTCTGAACACGCAGCTCCAAACTGACCCTGATTTCAGGAGACCCAAAACATCACTGTGATCCACCAGTCAGAGCAGGCCTTGAGGAGGTCAGCTGACCAGAGGTTTTCTGGCTCAGGTGTGTCTCACAGTGAGTCCTCAAAGCCATCCTGTGGTTATTTCCCTGCTTCTGGAATGTGGTTGGGGTAGGCATACTCGGCCACAGGCAGAATCCTCAAGTTGGTTCCCTGACCTGTGGAAGGAGGGCTATATGCTGGGAAAGGTCAAGTGGACGCCACTAGAGCTGCCCCTGCTGAGGAGAGTAGGGAGCCAGAAACAATACTGCAGAGCTTACTGCCACCAGTAACGGCTTGAAGGATGCAGGGCTGGTGGCACCCACCACATCCCAGTGCTGCTTACCTCTGGCCTGTGCAAGCTGGGTCTTGGAGAATAATGGTGGGTTATTGTATACTTATGCAGGCATTCACTGCAACTGCCCTTGCTATTACAGATGTCGTTTCATTGCTCAAGCTGATTAACTCATCCCATGGGAGCTGGTTCACAGCTGTTGGGTCTGACAGATGCATTTCCCTCAATACTTGCTAATTAAGATTTCCACCAGAAACAGTTTGCTTTTAGCAGGCTTGGCTAACAATGCACTTTCACAGTTGTCCTGGTCTGCTTGGGTACCACAGTAAGATACCACAGACTGGGTGGCTTAAACAACAGAAATGTGTTCTCTCACAGGCCTGGAGTCTGAAAGTCATGGATCGAGGTGCCAGCAGACTTCATTTCAAGGTGAGAGTGCTATTCCTGACTGCCAGACATCCACCTTCTTGCTGTGTCCTCACATGGCCTTTCTCTGTGTGCAGGGAGAGCTCTCAGATGTTTCACTGATGTCTGATGTGGTTTCAACGCTTGAGAACTTACACATCCCTGGCACCTGGTTTGCAGATGTTGATCTGACAGATGCTGTTCTCTCCCTCCCCTGTCAGTAAAGACCCCCAGGAGCAGTTGGCTTTCATCTGGCAAGGCCAGCACCACACCGTCCCTGACCTATCTCAGGCATGTGTCACTCCTCAGTCCTGTGCCATAATTTAGCCCACAGGGGTCTCAATTGCTGTTCTCTTCTATGAGCTACCACACTGACCCGTTCATGACACTGTCCTGATTGGATCTAAGGGAGAACTATGCACAGGACAGTTGTATCGTGCTAGGCAGATGCAGAGCATTGGATTGGTCTCATCCATTCCATTTAAAGCCTCAAGAGCAAAGACGGAGGTTTCCCACAGAAGAAGGAAGTCTGCCTCAAGACTGTAGCACAGAAATCCTGCCCGAGTCTTCAGCCCGACAGCTCGTCCTACAGACCTCAGCTTGCCAGCACCCACAGTTACATGAGCTGATTCCTCAAAATAAATCTCTTTAAATATAAACCATATATAAATATATATTGGTATTCTCTGTGCATTTACATAGGGACTTATTCTATATTATTATTTTATATGAAAGGGATTTATTTTAAGGGATTTAAAGAATATACTACGGGTTCTGTTTCTCTGCAACACCCTGATACAATTAGTTTCACCTGTTTTTGTACTTTCATAAATTGTACAATATGTACTTTTTGCTTTTAGCTTGTTTAGCTCTGCATTCCATTTGCTGAGCTTCACCAGTGCATGGTCCCCCACCCCACTGGGTGGGCTGTGGGGTACACCACCTGTCCACAGCACCTCCAGAGACAGAGACCTGTAGGTGGCACTAAAACATCTCATGCAGAACTTTGAAATGCACAGCAACTGGGCAGATTCCTAGCTGTAGGCAAGGCAACGTCTGAAAATTTCCATGATTTATAACAGAGCAGACAGCATATCATCAAATCAGAAATGAAATCTTCACATTTCTAAATTCAGTGCTTGTTGGCCAAGTACACTTGAGCTCAGAACACCAAGACTTAGCCTGCAGCTGCCCTGAATCCAGACCCTGGAGGGGACCCGACTGGGAAGGGTCATGCAGGCTCTTGGGTTCGGCGGGGCTTGCGCTGGCAGTAACCTGTAGCCACAACAATCGCAGCAGTCAGAGCACCTGCAATTTCCTGCATCACTCCCAGAGCCCAGACACCGCTGGGGACAACACTGCATAGGGAGTTCAGAAGGATCTCTGAGCTGGGGCACCCGGAATATCTTATGATGAGCAGGAATTTGTATTTTCTCTACCTTCTAAAGGTGTGGGCACGCTGCCTTTTCTCTGAAGAAAGGCTGCTCATTGGACAGATGTTCTTGAAACGATTAAGCAGAACAAAGGGAAGCCAGTGCCTTGTGTGCAAGACACACAGAAAAGTGAGATCCATGGAAGATCCACTCCAAGAGGAGGAATGTGGGGGCGAGAGAGGGCCCCTCCCGAGGGAGAAAGAGGGGTAACCTCCAGACTGACAGGTGACCATCTAGGAAGAGAGGGGCTGGCTGGGCAAGGCATCTGTGACCCCTTCCTGAGCATCCGAGAGGCAGCCTTCTCCCTCCCTCTCTCTGCAGCACCTTAGGGAGAAAGCAGTCCTGCAGACAGGCACCCTCTCTCCACTGTCCATCTAATACAGGTGCAGAGAGCCCAGGGCAAGTCTTCCTTTGGGTTTGGGCAGAGAAGAAGCCATGCTGGGAAGGGCAGAGGAAGCTGGCAAGGAGGGCACCACCCACATGGGCCCAGCTGAGGCCTGGTGAGGGGGAGGCTGCTTCTGGAACACCAGCCAGGATTCACCTTGCCATTCGAGCCTCCCTCCTGGTGTAGAAGCAACAGCTGGCGCTGGGATGAAGGACTCAGCCTCTCTCCAGCACAGGTTCAGAGGACAGCTGTGAACTGAGCTGCCAGGAAGTCTCTGTTTCAGGACTAGGGTGGCTGTGGCTACTGGAACTAAAGGAAAGCACAGCCTCGGATCTGTTCTTCCCACTCTCACTTGAATTACATGTTAAAAGCACATGGTAAGGCTTCCACGGTGGCTCAGTGCCAAAGACTCTGTGTGCCAATGCAGGTTCGATCCCTGATCCAAGAAGATCTCAAATGCCTGTACGCCACAACTATTGAACCTGTACTCTAGAGCCCATGTGCCACAACTACTGAGGCCCACATGCCCCAGAGCCCGTGCTCTGTTATGAGAGAAGTCATTGCACTGAGAAGCCTGCACACTGCAACTAGAGAGTAGCCCCTGCTTGCTGCAACTAGAGTAAAGCCTGTGCAGCAATGAAGACCCAGCACAGTCATAAACAAATAATTTTTTTTTTCTTAAAAAAAGCACATGGTAGGAGTAAAATTACAAGATAATGGACTTTTACTGGCGTTAATGACTGCAGAGAGGCCCAGTCTGGGAGTTTCCTAACCGGTGTGCTTGGCTGGGCTCCAGAGGCCCAGCTCCCTCCCAGCAGACCCACTTGACCCGCAGGATGTTTGTCATTTGTTGAGGATCAAACCGAACACCTGGGTGTGGGAGATCTGGGTGGGAAAAGGTTGGTGAGGCCTGGCCAGGCAGGAGGTGGAGGTGTGGAGCCAGAGGATGGAGTCGGTATGGTTGGAACCCTGCAGCTTTGGAATCCTCAACAGGAACACGAGGGCAGGACATTCCTGATGCTCCTTGTCAGGAATTCAGGCAACTAAACAGAGAGGGAGGGAGAGGTTGGGTGTGAGGAGGGAAGAGAGTGGTGGGGCGGCAGGGATCTCCACTCAGTTCTGGGGCTGAGGGAGAGGCGGGGCCTGATTGTCCTCTAGGTCTCCTGTTATCATGGGGCTTGTTGTCCTGGGATCTGAGGAAAAAAATGGAGTTTTCTGCTACTGTGATCACTGCCCGGAGCAGTTATCTGGGGCACTGATGTGCGGTGCTATGGCATCTAGGGAGAAGGGGAATCTTTTGCAGGTTGCTTTGCCGAGTAGCTGGAATCAGCCGTGGAAACTTCCTGAGCCCTTTGTGTTCCAAGGTTCCAGGAGAGGAGTAAGTTCTCCTTCTGTCATCTGAAAAACTGCACTTGAGCAGTGGATTCAAGGCCCGTCAGGTCTGTAAACGTCCTAATCCCCAGGACCTGTGAAGAGGTTACCTTCCACGGTGAAGAAACTGCTCAGGTGATTTAAGTTAAGGGTCCTAGGATGGGCGAGCACCCTGGACTATTCAGGAGGTCGGACAGTCCTCTGGGGGACACAGGAGGGCCAGCATCAAGGGCAAAGGTGACCTGATGAGAGGCAGAAGTTGGCACGAAGTGGCCGTGAGTCCGGGAACGTGGGCACCTCCAGAAGTCGGAGGAGGTGAGGAGCAGAGGCTCTTCTGGACCCTCCAGGAGGAACAAGACATCTTGACACCTTGATTTTAGCCCCTTAAGACTTGTTTTGAACTACTGGCCTCCAGAACTGTAAGGGAATAAGTTTGGGTTGTTTTAAGTTATGACATTAGTGGTCATTTGCTCAGCAGCCGTAGGAAACACACACAGTGAGCACTGGGTTCTACAAAGGAAATTACACAGCCCTCCCTGCCCCTCCTAGGACTGGCCCCTGGCCTGGCACAGATGCCCCCATCTTCACTTTTATACTGGAATCACATGGAGAACTTTTGAAGCTCCTCTTGCCCAGATCACACCCCAGGTTAACTGAGCCACACTTTCTGGCAGTATCAGCACCCAGGCTGTAACAGCGGCACTTTTTTTTTTGTAAATAGAGAAATAGTCCACATGACAACAAAGTGTCCGTGTCCTTTTGTTGTTCATTTGTGAGACAGCCTTAAATATTCCAGATGCAAGGCTTTTGTCAGATAAATGAACTGTGGATATTTTTTCCCAGTGATGTAAGACATTCTTTCTCTCAAAGCTCCCTAGGCAGTGCCCTGGTGATGCCAAGGTTGAGACCACTCACCTGGTGCTTGTTCCCTTCATTTCCTAGAGGATGAGATCTGGGTCCACCAGGCAGGTTTGTAGTCAGACAGCTTGATGCTGATGTAGCTTCGACCCTGGCCTGCCTCGTGAACTTCAGCGAATCCTGAGGCACAATACACATCTCAGGAGTTGACTTGAGTGCATGTCACTTGGAATGTGGTTAGGAGTGTGCCACAGCGGGACAAGGGGAGGTTCTTGTGGAGAAGATGCAGAAGCAACCCGAGGGCAGTATTTGCTTGGCTGTAACTTCACGGGGGCTCCATCTGGGGTCGAGCTGTGGTTGTCCTGTCGCTCCTTTCTCTGGCATGCAGATGCCCTGGTTCTGGCTTTGGTGTCAGTTTGCTCATGAAGGCTGCCTGGGCATTACAGCCACCAGGTCTGCTGGCCTCCTCATTGATTAATAATCACTTTACCAGTCAATTAATAGCTCTGTGCCTCCTCTTCTCACCCCTCTGATGGAGTTAGTAATAGTACTAGTAAGAGTGTCCAAAAATTAAAGGAACCAAATGCAGAGCCCTTGGTGCTGACTGGCACTCTATGCATGGATTATGATCTCTCCAGACAGTGTCAGGACTTTAAATCAGGTTTTCTCATATTTACACAGAATCTTCTGTCTTAGGCAAAATTTCCAGGTCACCGATATTTGCCCTGCAGGAAAGCCTGGTGTGAGGGGAGCGGATGGTTTTAACACTTGAGATACAGAAGAACATCCCTGAAAACAACGTGCTCCACAACAAGGGAAGCCACCAAAATGAGAAGGCTGCGTGTGGCAATGAAAACCCAGCACAACTGATAATAGATAAATAAATAATTAAAAACAAAAAATCTTCCCCCAAAAGTATCCGGGAGTTCAGGCCTGTTGGGCATGAGCTGCCCATTCTTCCTGTTGGCCCTGTAATGAGCCTTTTCTGCTCCAAACCCCGACGTTGGGTTTGTTAGGCCTCACTGTGGGTCAGGAGCTCAGACTTGGGCTCGACCACTCTTCTGCCTTGGTTTGGTTCAGATCAGAACACAGCTCCCATGCCTGTTTCCTGAGATCTCAGACGCATGGAGTGTCCTGGCTACTTATCCCTGGAGACATCCTGGGGCCAGGTGGCTGGAGGGCTGAGAGGAGGGCGGGGCTCAAGCAGGGAAGACCTTAGCTGACAAGCTCCCCCTACCCTCAACCCCCACAGCCATTCAGCCCACTGAAGGCTGTCTCTCCAGGCCCTTCCACATTTCTGATGCCTCCTCCTCTGGGCCTGGCGATGCCAAAGCATGTGCAGCTCCCAAGAGGGATGAGGGAGGGTGGAGCTGAGTACAGGCTTTGCGGACACAGCTGTACCTGTGTTGTAGCCACACATTCCAGGAAACAAACTCACTTAGAAGGATAATGCAGATAGTGGAGTGCAGTTTATTACACCGGCGAACCCAAGGCAGAGTCTCCTCTTAGCCAAGGACCCTGACAAGTTTTTGTGAAAACCTTATATACCCTGAGTGTATAAGGTTCCCTGAAACTAGTCTGAACAAAGGAAAAAGAAAGATACAATCAAAGTCAACCCATGATTCATATGCCTTAAGCCTAGGTAGTTAATGGTGGACAATTATCAATAGGCCTGTGGTCATACCCTAACAAGCATAATAGAATGTATGATTCTACCGGTTACACAGATAATTAGTGTATTCTTTTAGGCTGCAGAGAGCCCTGGGGCTCTTCCTTCCAGCCTGGTTTTCCAGTTGGTATGTCGTTTCTATCAGATCAGATCAGATCAGTTGCTCTGTCGTGTCCAACTCTTTGCGACCCCATGAATCGCAGCACGCCAGGCCTCCCTGTCCATCACCAACTCCCAGAGTTCACTGAGACTCACGTCCATCGAGTCAGTGATGCCATCCAGCCATCTCATCCTCTGTCATCCCCTTCTCCTCCTGCCCCCCAATCCCTCCCAGCATCAGGGTCTTTTCCAATGAGTCAACTCTTCGCATGAGGTGGCCAAAGTACTGGAGTTTCAGCTTTAGCGTTATTCCTTCCAAAGAAATCCCAGGGCTGATCTCCTTCAGAATGGACTGGTTGGACTTCTTTGCAGTCCAAGGGACTCTCAAGAGTCTTCTCCAACAACACAGTTCAAAAGCATCAATTCTTTGGCTCTCAGCCTTCTTCACAGTCCAACTCTCACATCCATACATGACCACAGGAAAAACCGTAGCCTTGACTAGATGAACCTTTGTTGGCAAAGTAATGTCTGTGCTTTTGAATATGCTATCTAGGTTGGTCATAACTTTCCTTCCAAGGAGTAAGTGTCTTAATTTCATGGCTGCAGTCACCATCTGCAGTGATTTTGGAGCTCAGAAAAATAAAGTCTGACACTGTTTCCACTGTTTCCCCATCTATTTCCCATG
>NW_011495015.1:384844-407610 GCF_000754665.1 Bison bison bison
TATTTTATTAGCGTGTGAGATGAGTGCAATTGTGTGGTAGTTTGAGCATTCTTTGGCATTGCCTTTCTTTGGGATTGGAATGAAAACTGACCTTTTCCAGTCCTGTGGCCACTGCTGAGTTTTCCAAATTTGCTGGCATATTGAATGCAGCACTGTCACAGCATCATCTTTCAGGATTTGGTATAGCTCAACTGGAATTCCGTCACCTCCACTAGCTTTGTTCATAGTGATGCTTTCTAAGGCCCACTTGACTTCACATTCCAGGATGTCTGGCTCTAGCTCAAAGTCCACAGTCCAGCCCAAGATGGAGTCCTGCTTTCAAGATGGAGCCTGTTCTGTCTGTTTCCTCCTTCACCTGTACCTGGGCCCTCCTGCTGCCACCTGCCTCTCGTGTCATGTCTGTGCCACAGGTGTGTTCAGAGCAGAGGGGCAGACAGAGTGCCAGGACCTGAGCTCACTGAACCTCTCAGCTTGGGAGAGAGTAAGGTATCTGGGGCTCTTTCCCTTCTGTCCAACTTTAGAGCAATGAGGACATTGCTTCTTCCGTCCCCTGAGGCTTTCCTGCATCAAACACTCCTGATGTGACAAGAATAGCACTGGGCCATCAGAGAATAATTTGCCAGGCAATTATTGTTTTCAGAAAGTGATGCTGCTTTGCAAAATGTCTTAAATTGAATGTGAACTTCCACTTACAGAGAAAAAGCTTATCATTTGGTTTCATTTAATAATTATTTAGATGATGGTAAGAAGAACAAGTAAATTCAAATTCAGTTATTGATTTTTATGATATTAAACGAGAACTTCAACAAGGATAAACAACAGCTTTCTATCCGAGTAAATTCTGATCCTTAGAAAGTAGCATGAAAAATACATATTAGCCACTCTATGTGATGAATGGATATGCTGACATTGTTATTTATAAAGTCCTTATAGAGCACAGGCCTTTGCCGTGCATTAGCAGATGGTCATTTTTCTCTGGAGACGCTGAGGATGGCGTCCTGGTTCTTCTGCATTTATTCCCGCTGGTCAGTGGCTGCACCTCCTGGTAATAGCTGATGAAACTTGCTAATAATAACTCAGTAAAAATTGAATAATCTGCAATGGCAATAAAATTCAATTCAAAAACAAACCTCAGTCTACATAAATGTTTGCGATTGATCCATCACCATATTGATTCTGTTTCTCCTATTACAGCCACACTTTTTTATTATGGGAGCCCTATTTATACTGCGGGTAGAAGACAGCAATGAGATGGGAGATTTTATATCCACGGAAGTTTACTTCTAGGTGAAATGTGAAATCAGGAACTCTCACCTAGAAACAATGTTTCCACCTCCGGGAGACAGAGCACCAACTGCCAAGGTATTCCATTCCTCTATGTAGCTAGATCATAGCTTTGCCCACCTGGAAGGAATGATTAATACATTGGCAGTTGCAATGTATTTGTTTAAATTGTAAAGTGAATGAAACTCAGTTTCCTACGTTCTTTCATGATAAAATTTTACATTGTACTCTATTTCCTTCCAGTTTGGTTCCTGGCCTTGACCCCTGCTCTCCGCAGCTGCATTTCTGAAAGACAGAGCCCTTGACCTTGTCCCAGACTTTGCCTTCTGAGTCTTCCAGGCAAAAACAGATACATTTCTTTGATTGGGGCTTGGTTTCTCTATCATGAAAATGGGGTAATATAACCCCTGTCAGCGGGTTCTTCAAAGATTCAATATGGGATTATTTAAATGACAGTGTTTTGTAGCAAGTTGTGTTCCTGCTATACCTGTCCTCCACTAAGAATATTCTGGGGTCTCCCTCCTCCCTGAGACGCCCTGAGCCCCAAAGTAAAGACCTCCAGCTGCTTGCTTCCACCCCTGTGTTTGTGCAGTTTCTCTGTAGTCCAACTCAGCTGACCCACACGGTGCAACCAGCCTTGCACACCTCAGCTGTTGCCACCATGCACATTTGTTCACATGGGAAACTCATGATCTCCTAGAAGGCTTTGTTCCAAATTCCCGTGCTGCATGTGACATCGACATCAAGTGACAGGATCTCATTGTATTTCCAAAGCACTTATGGACTGAAGTGGGATTTGGTATATCAGCAAATGACCAAACTAATTCGAAAGTTCTACCTTTTATAGTTGTGCTAGAATTGAAATACTGTACTGTTTGCTATATAAGGAAAAAAAAATTTTTTTTAACCAAATTTAGTGTCTATCCATCAGGTTTCTTGGGTGCCATCTCAAACACAGGCAACACTTATTGGAAAGATATTGGCACCCACGGAAACTACAGGATCTAGAGGATCCAACCTGGAGAAGAGGAAGGACCAGTGGAGCCTTGGGAGCAACAGAAACTGAAGCAAAGCTGAGGCCATAGGAACGCTTTGGTGCACACAAGTCACCCCAAGCATAACAATTTCCATTTCTTTCTTAGGTTGATTACTGATGAATGTTTCCTCAACAGGCAGAACCAGTCACTGGCTAACTGCAAGGCTTCCAGGAGGACAGTCAGTGGAAGTCAGTGAGCGCTGGCAGTGTCCCCCCACGCTGTTTGTCTTGTTCCCAAGGTACTCCTCTGCCACCCCTCCTCCTCCCAGCAAACTTTCCTGCTCGCTTCACTGTCCAGCCTGAGCATTCTGTCCTTTGTGAAGCTCCCACCTACAAGGACAGAATGACAGCCACTCACTTCTCCATGTTTCCAGAAAGCTGGTTCACAGCCTGTGGTCTTTAATTTGCAAGGTAAGTCTCAGTGGGTCACCCTTTGTTTCAAAGGTAAATAAAATAGGAACTTCCTTGGGGGTCCAGTGATTGGGACTCTGCTCTTCCAATACAGGGGGTATGGGTTCGATCCCTGGTTAGTGAACTAAGATCCCACATGCTGTGTGGGGTGGGAAAATAAATTAACTAAAAACCTTAAAAAAAAAAAAAGTAGATAAAATAAGGCTCAAACCAAGATCCCTCTAGGAGTGCTGACAAGGCTACCCTGGGGGACCCCCCAAAGTCTCAGTGTTCACTGGGGCCTGACATCCCTCCCAGTCACTTGGCTTCCAAGCTTGGCTACCATGAATCCTCAGCCTCCCTCCCATCTAGCTTCATTTGGTGCGTCGATCAAGTTCCCTAAAATACATGCATGCAAACCATTTAAGTGAGGGGCAGAGTTCAGTGAAGGGTTGGGGTTCCTGAGGACATTTGTATCACACAAATACTGCTTAAAATTGAATACCAAAGAAAAGAAAAAAAAAATTGAATATCAGACATGTTTGTCCTTTAGTTTTGTTTAACCTTTATATAAACAGTTTACTCTAAATAGCACCACAGACAAAAAACTATATAAACACAAAAGAAGTGATGTGAAAATGAGATTGTTTACTCTTTTTATTATACAAAAGTAATAAACACTTACGATTTTAAAATTCAAAAAGCAAATGAAAAGCTAAATATTTCTTTAGCACTTTCCCTCCTCTGTCATCCATTTCTGCTTCCCATAAATAGCCAGAATTATGGGTTTTTTTAAAAAATGTACCTTTCCAGAAATTTATTACACATATACATTTTTTCAAGAATCAGATTCTATTATAAATAAAATAATTCTGTGATTTGTTTTTTCACTCGACATCATATATTGACCCTTTCTATGGGTATGTGTATATGTATGTGCATATGTATGTATATGTAAACTGCTATACGTGCTTCATTTTATACAAGTGAATACACATTCATTCATTCAATAGGCGTTAGTGAGCGTTTGTATATGCCAGGCATTGGAACCAGTCTCCCACTGATGGACAGTTGGGTCCATTGTGCTGCTTTGAACAGTGCACTAATAAACATCCCTGTGAAGCAGCAGATGTACTGTGTCAGAGCAGTGCACTGTGAGCTCTGGTGGAATCTGGGGACCTTTTGCAACATGCTTGAATCAGCCTCACCAGCAGCGTTCCTACACCCTGCGGAAGTGCTGGGGGACCATCAAGCGTTTCCATTTTTCCCATGTAGTAGAAACAGTGGCCTTACCGTTTGACTCTATTCTCTCTTAACAAGTGAAGACATGCATCTGTCCGAAGGTGCTGGAGACCCTTTGTTCTTGTAAGGCTGGAACTCTGTCACCAGAAACCTTCCCCTGTGCCCCTTATGCCCCAGTCCCATTGGGTTGTCGGCCCCTCTGGCTCCTCCCCAACCTTCTCTTTGTTCTCTAGTTGTTCTGCTGCTGCTGCTGCTAAGTCACTTCAGTCATGTCCGACTTTGTGTGACCCCATAGATGGCAGTCCACCAGGCCCTCCCACCCCTAGGATTCTCCAGGCAAGAACACTGGAGTGGGTTGCCATTTCCTTCTCCAATGCAGGAAAGTGAAAAGGGAAAGTGAAAAGTGAAAATGAAGTCGCTCAGTCGTGTCCGACTCCCAGCGACCTCATGGACTGCAGCCCACCAGGCTCCTCCATCCATGGGATTCTCCAGGCAAGAGTACTCAAGTGGGGTGCCATTGTTCTACCCCACCTCAAAGCTGGTCTTAAGGGATGTGGGTCAACAGTTGTGAAACTGCTACTGCTGCTGCTAAGTCGCTTCAGTCATGTCCGACCTTGTGCGACCCCATAGACGGCAGCCCACCAGGCGCCCCTGTCCCTGGGATTCTCCAGGCAAGAACACTGGAGTGGGTTGCCATTTCCTTCTCCAATGCAGGAAAGCGAAAAGTGAAAGTGAAGTCGCTGAGTCGTGTCTGACTCTTATTGACCCCATGGACTGAGGCCCACCAGGCTCCTCTGTCCATGGCATTTTCCAGGCAAGAGTACTGGAGTGGGGTGCCATTGCCTTCTCCGAGTTGTGAAACTGCTACCATGTAATTGAACAATTTAGTAAATGGAAGATATTTGGTGGGAACCAGGATTCTCAATGTTGAAGTTAGAGGTCACAGATAAAATGGGAAAGACTAAGATAATTTTCATGGTGATCAAGTGGAGTTGGAAAGCTCCACTTTGGTTTAATGCATGTAGATACAGATTGTTATATTTTGAAATGTTTCTGGATATTAGTAAACACACTTCCCTTGTTTATCCTGGCTTTACAAAGTTGTAAGCTTGTTTGTTTCTGTTTAACTTTTCACTTCTTTGCTGTTTTGGGTTTTCAGAGCACAGTTGGTGGTTTGGCAGCAGAACTTTTCTTTATGATTCTTGTTAACATTTAGTTTGGCACAAAGATCACAAATGGGCCCAAGGGACACATCACCTCTTTCATTATGGAGGAGTCTAAGTTATTTCAGAAGCTTTTACTAAAAGCCATTAATTTTATAAAATAATGATTCTTTACTGTAACATTTTATATTATCATAGATCACTGCCCCTTTCTCTACAGTAGTAGTGTGTGTGGTGTGAATTTCCTAAACCAAAGAGTTAAATTTCTTTATCTAAATTTAAAAACTTTAGCAGCATATACTGAGCTGAAGGCTACCAAGTTATTCTCAACAGAGGTGGATCGGAAATACCATTGGCTGCACTCAGGCTTTCTTGTATAAATAATTTTACTTATTTATTTATGAATATGCTGTGTTTTTGTTGCTGTGTGGGCTTTTCTCTAGTTGTGGCTAGCAGGGACTACTCTCTAGTTGGGGTGCTCAGGCTTCTCATTACAGTGGCTTCTCTTGTTGCAAACCACAGGTTCTAGGTTGCTCAGGCTTCAGCAGTTGTGGTTTCTGGATTCTAGAGCACAGGCTCAGTAGTTGTGGCACACAAGTTTAGTTGCTCCTCAGCATGTGGGATCTTCCTGGATCAGGGATCGAACCCCTGTCCCCTGTATTGGCAGGCAGATTCTTTACTACTGAGTTGCAAGGAAAGCCTCTACACTAAGGCTTTCTATCCACACAGAACAACCTGCCTGAATTCAGTAAGATCAAACTTTCCTGGGTGTCTGTATAAAGTAAAATAACTTACATGACTGGTAGACTCTAATTCTTTTTTTAAAAATTAAATTCTAATTTTTGTATTGTGTTAAAATACACATAACAAAGTTCACCATCTTAACCATGTTTAAGCACGCGGTTCAGTGATATTCACAGGCTATGCAGCTATCAGTGCCACCCACTCCCATAAGACTTTTACCTTGTAAATCTGAAACTCTATATCTATTAAGCATTAATTCTTCATCTCCTCTCCCTTCAGCCTCTGGCAACCACTGTTATAGTGAAAGTCGCTAAGTCATGTCCGACTCCTTTCGAACCCATGGACTATACAGTCCATGGAATTCTCCAGGTCAGGACTGGAGTGGGTAGCCTTTCCCTTCTGCAGGGGATCTTCCCAACCCAGGGATCTAACCCAGGCTCCTGCATTGCAGCTGTATTCTTTACCAGCTGAGCCACAAGGGAAGCCACACCACTGTTATACTTTCTATTTTTATGATTTTGACCATATATTTCACAGTGAAGTCACATAGTATTTTCTTTTTTGTTGCTGGTTTAATCCACTTAAGATTGTGGATTCTAGAATCTTGATGCAATGGAATCCAGAGGTAAGTCAAAAACACCTAAAACTGTAGTCCAACTCCCTTACATATCAGATTCTGACAAGACCGCAAGGAGTTGGACAGGACTGAAGAAACTTAGCACTTAGCACGCACAAACAGAAAAATATAAATAAAACCACACCCTAGCATGTCATAGTTCAATTGCTGAAAGATACAGAGAAAATCTTAAGTAGAGGCAGAGAAAAAAAGATTACATGAAAAAAATAATAAGAATGACAGCTGATTTGTCATTAAAAATAATTTAAACCAAAAGGCAATGAAATGACATTTTTGAGGTGGGAGTGCAGAGAGAGTCAATTTAGAATTTGCTATCACTATGAGAACATCCTTCAAAAAACAAAGGGGGTAAAATAATCATCTTTTCAGTGAAACAAAAGCTGAGGGAAATTATACCAGATGGAAACCTGGATCTAAACAAAGATCCAAAGTATCAGAAAAAGATAAAAAAAAATGGATAAATGTGAAATACATATAATTTTCTTAATTTCTTTAAAGTCAATTTACTGCTTCAGTTCAGTTCAGTCGCTCAGTCGTGTCCGACTCTTTGTGACCCCATGAATTGCAGCACGCCAGGCCTCTCTGTCCATCACCAACTCCCGGAGTTCACTCAGACTCACGTCCATCAAGTCAGTGATGCCATCCAGCCATCTCATCCTCTGTCGTCCCCTCTCCTCCTGCCCCCAATCCCTCCCAGCATCAGAGTCTTTTCCAATGAGTCAACTCTTCGCATAAGAACATAAACAATACATCAAGAGGGGTGGGTGACTGCAAGATTCAAGTATGACTTCCGGGTTTCATGACTGTGGTTATGGGCATGCCATAAGAAGAAATGGTTGGATGGCATCACTGACTCAATGGACATGAGTTTGAACAAACTCCGGGAGATGGTGTAGGACAGGGAAGCCTGTCATCCTGCAGTCCTTGGGGTCGCAGAGAGTTGGACACAACTTAGTGACCGAATAACAACAACAATGGCCCTGCTGTTTGCTAAGGCTGGGAGAACTAAGGGAAGACACAGCTGGGGGAGGAAGGTAAAACACTTCTCCTTGGACACTGATGACTTCCTAGTCCGCATCCGTTTAACCCAGCCTAGATTATTCCTTGTATCTATATTTACCAGACTTTCCTCTACTCCAAGTGATTCAGGAAAAGCTGGCTTCACCTTCTCCTCCAGAGCTGGCCGAATGGCGCTAAGGGTCAGTTCATCTCTCCTGGTTAATGGCTAATTTGGGAAACCTGGCCTGAGGCAATCAGTGCAGGGCGTTCCACACCAGAGGGCAGGTTTAGGAATGGGTTAGGGGAGAAGTATTGTGGAGACTTATGAGAACAAAGTATATTCTTCCCTGAGAGAAATGCAACAGAAAACAATGTCACTTCTTCCTCTGGACACTGTGGTATGAAGGGATGAGGCTGGTACCCTGACAACTGTCTCGATCCAGTGTGAGGGGGAGCAGACTTCACCCCAGCACAGAGCTCAGAGTAGGCACGTGACTCTTGGAGCTACTGCTGATGCACTGTCTGCATCAGGACTTTCCCAGCGGAGCGTGAAGTTCAAGTTACATCACAGGTAGCCCAGACCATTCTACCTGACACAGACACAGCAGGTTTAAGATGCCTTCATGTTATCTGAGTGGAGGTGTCAACCAGGCTGTTGGATATCAGAGGTGAGTTCAGAGGGCAGTTCCAGGAGACAGAAGTTTGTGTGTTAGCAGTGCAAATAGTATCTGAAATCATTAAGGGGTTAACTGTCGACAGAGATAAAAAGGGGGCCCCAAAATAGACCCACCCCTCAGATTAGGATTGGGATATGATGGGGTAAATGGTAGGGGGGGCAGATTTTCACATTCTTACTTTACATATTTTTGTTGTTGGTTTTTTTAATGATCACATATTATTTTCCTAATTTCAACTAGAATAAGGGAAAACACTGCAAAACTCTGTGTCAAAAAACATGAACAAAATTTTAAAATTAAACAATAAGAAAAACATTTAAGCTATGTGACAGATAATGGGTTAAGTTGAAAATCTCTTACAGATCAATAAGAGACTGTTGACCACAGCAATGGAAAATAAGCAAAGGTCATGAACTTAAGATATGTACACATGCACGCCCGCATACAAACACACAAATATTATAAGTGCCCGTCAATATCTCATAAAAAGTTCAATCAATAAAATGAAAAATTAAAATGAAGGTCTTGTTTTCAACCTAACATACTGTCAGAGACAAAAAAAAATAAGACTGACAACAAATAGTTTTGGGAGGACAGATTTAAACAGGGGCTGTCAAATACTGCTCCTCCAAGTATAAAGTTAATTGAAGGCAATAAGCAATACACATTAAAATATCCACACAGCCTAGCAATTCCATTTCTCAGAATTCAGCTCTAGAAAAAAACTGTGGATGCATTCAGAGATATGACTACAAGGATGCTTATAATGCCAAATATTGGAAACAATGGGGGATTTATAAATAAGCCATGCTTGTTTTTGTTGTTCAGTCACTAAGTCCTGTTCGACTCTGCGACCTCATGGACTCCAGCACACCAGGCTTCCCTGTCCTTCACTATCTCTCTGAATTTGCTCAGATTCATGTCCATTAAATTGCTGATGCCATCCAACCATCTCATCCTCTGTCGTCCCCTTCTCCTCCTGCCCTCAATCTTTCCTAGCATCAGGGTCTTTTCCAATGAGTCAGTTCTTCGAATCAGGTGGCCAAAGTATTGGAGCTTCAGCTTCAGCATCAGTCCTTCTAATGAATATTCAGGGTTGATTTCCTTTTGGATTGACTAGTTTGATCTCCTTGCTGTCCAAGGGACTCTCAAGAGTATTCTTCAGCATTACAGCTCGAAAGCATCAATTCTTTGGCCCTCTGCCTTCTTTATGGTCCAACTCTCGCATCCGTACATGACTACAGGAAAAACCATAGCTTTGACTATTGTTGTTCAGTCGCTAAGCTATGCTTGGTTTAGTTCATAAAATGAAACAAGTTGGAGCCTTTACCAACTAGCTGAATATTTAGTGGCATCTCAGGAGAAGGCAATGGCACCCCACTCCAGCACTCTTGCCTGGAAAATCCCATGGACGGAGGAGCCTGGTAGGCTGCAGGCCATGGGGTTGCTAAGAGTCGGACTTGACTGAGCGACTTCACTTTCACTTTTCACCTTCATGCATTGGAGAAGGAAATGGCAACCCACTCCAGTGTTCTTGCCTAGAGAATTCCAGGAACGGGGGAGCCTGGTGGGCTGCTGTCTATGGGGTCGCACAGAGTCGGACACAACTCAAGCGACTTAGCAGCAGCAGCAGCAGGAAGCTTTTGGTCACTCTAAAGGGATATAACCAGGGGATGCAAGCGCCCTAAGTCCCTGATGACTAAGGACTGGCAAGAACTCAGCTGGGCCACAGTGGGGGTTCCAAGCAATCAGAGAGGCCACCTGTCTCTGTTTCTGGGGCCAGTAGGTCTTCAGTTTCCACGGCCTTTGTGTGGACCCGCTTCTCTCTCCAGACCACATTTCTCCTTGATGCCCTGAGCTTCTGTCCTCATCTGGCTGCATCTCCCCAGGGTTTAAGAGCTTCAGGTTACCCTCTGTTGACTGGCTTGGTCTCCAGCCACAAAGTATCATTTTTTGAGAAGGAATATCTGGCTGGCTTTACTGAGCTGGTGGCCTGGTTCCCCTGGTGGGCAGTGTGGTCAAGTCTGGAGTTTGTGGCTCTGAAAACGGTCCCTGGGGATCCCAGCCTGGGTGCTTCTGCTTTATGATTCATAGGGACGTGCCTGTGACACTTGCTGGGGTTGGTTAACTGATCCGGGGCCAGTCCTCTTCAACCTGGTGACCACATAGCCCTCACGGCCCCACCATCCCTGGGAGCAGAGAGCAGACAGAAGCCAGACTTCTAGGGCGCGAGGCCTTCCCTGGCTGCTCAGCTCGCTCCTTCGCAGGAGCAGAAATCCTTCTCTGCTTTGGTGGAGCGATGAGTTCTCAGAATAACAGAGCTCAAGGGGTGGGTCATCACACAACCAATGTTTCAACATCCTGCAGATGTTCAGATCTGGCCAAGAACCTAAGAGGATTACACATCTTTCATAGACATCTTTCTGTGAACAGAGAACATGTATTTCTGTATAATGCCAACTCTGAATATTCATTGGAAGGACTGATGCTGAAGCTCCAATACTTTGGCCACCTGATACAAAGAACTGAATCATTGGGAAAGACCCTGATGCTGGGAAAGATTGAAGGCAGGAGGAGAAGGGGATGACTGAGGATAAGCTGGTTGAATGATATCATCGACTCAATGGACATGAGTTTGAGCAAATTCAGGGAGAAAGTGAAGGACAAGGACGCGTAGAGTGCTGCAGTCCCCAGGGTCGCAGAGTCGGATACAACTGACAACTGAACAATGAATGACAAATAATGCCTATATTCTCAATTCTTCCCAACATACTGCCTGGGACAAAGATGTAGCAAGCATGCAGAAACCACAGCTTCTTATCTTTTCATATCCCTGACTCTGATGCTGGTATAGTTTGAGGATCGGGCTCAATCACTTGAAATTTTTAAACTTTGGTTCAAAATTTCAAAGCTCCACAACTTAAGTGTGTTTAAATCCATATATTTGAAAGAAAGTATTGACTAGGAAAAAGAATTACTTGCTATTTGGAATTAATATTACTCCACAGAAGCCTTCCCAGGGTCGTGAGTCTTTTTGAGTGCACACGAGGCAGCCCTCCTGCCGGGATGAAGGTGACATCAGAGCAGTGTTTAACTGGGGAATTGAGCAGCTCAGCAGTGCGGGAATTACTTCTGTGATGTCATCTATGTTGTGCTGCCAGTAAGTGTTCTGAAAATACTCTGCTCCGGAAAAGCTATGTCTGAATGAGAGAAGTCAGTTTTCCAAAATGATTCTCATCAGCCCCTGCCCCCAAACAATCTAGTCCAGTAGACCAGAGAGGAATACAACAGGCAGGCTTTGCAAGGGGCACTGCTGAGAACTCTGGGGCAGGGACCGTCCTCCGGTAATGACCATCAAACACAGACACAAATGGATGCCAACACAACACAAATGGATGTCATTAGATGGATGGCCCATTAACTGTGAACCCAGAAGTTTCTATCTTCCCTCTCTTTCTGTCGCCCTTCCTCCCTTCTTTTCTCTCTCTCTTTCCCCCCACTTCCTCCTTTTTTCTCCTTCCTATCTCCCTCCCTTTCTTCTTTTCTTTCTTCCCTGGAAGAGAATCAGACAGGCAGAACGGCTTTTGTAAAGTTTTCATTTCAAAGCTAATGCTACATGCTGAAGGATGCAGGATGATTAAAGACAAAAACTTTCACCCAGTTTAAAATCTATGCAACAAAGAAACAATTATCATTCTCTCTCACACTATAAGGAAAAGTTCTTACCAGCCCATAAAAGATTAAAAATCAGTTAAAAAATTTATAAACCCTCAGTCTTTTAAACCACATATTTTTGTTAATTAAACCATTATTTTTGCTTTAAAGCAACCCCCAGAATATTATAGAAAGCATTGAGACAGCATTTTTCACAAATTTGGTTTCTGAATCTGTTTGAAAAGGGTCATTATTTGTTTCTGGGAACCCTGTTTTTTTTTTTTTTTTTTAAGTCATTCTTATCTGTTTTGGCAGGCTCTGTGAAAACATTACCCTTCCTTGCAACAACACTTTGACGAAAGTTAGTCTGAAAGCCTAGCTAAAGAGAGTAAGTAATCCATAGCCTATGAAACAGATTCCTAGCTAAAAGAGGATTACTAAAAAAAAATCAACATGAAAAGTTATATTTAGTTGGTGAGACTTATGTGTCCTCCACACTCTCCTCCCTTCCATCATAAGCTATTTCTGTGCATTTTCCAACAATCTGGTCAATCCAGTGCCTCTGACTGGAGAGTGTGAGACTTCCCACATTTGCTCAGCTGGTATTAAACTCACCACTGACAGTGGCAGTAAATATAATGGCTCACTCTTAGTGAATACACTGCAGAAGCCATCACCAGCTTTTGTTGTGGATGGTTGTCTGGACTCTGCCTTCGGATCCGGGATCTGGGGCCTAAAGCTCCCTGCATCCTGCCCTTCCCAACATCTTCTGCCTCCCCCTGAGGTTGGGCCACCTGGGCAGGTGCCCTCCACCCATTCTGGCCCTGTCCTTCAGGGCACACTCTGACTTACTGGCCCTGGGGTGGGGGAGTGGTGGGGAGGAGCGAGGGACCCAGGACAGGACTCTGTCTGAGGGGTGGTGATGGGGGCCGGGGTGGTTGGGGGTCGGGGTCACAGCCCCTCTCTGCTAGCACAGCACTTCTCCAAGGAGGCTGGACGGCTGGGGTCCACAGCAGTGCCAACACGGGTCTGTGTGACTCAGCATCACCTCAGTCCATGTGTGTGGCCCCACGTGACCCATCTGGGATGAATGCTACTTTGGACACAGCCCTAAGACCAGAGAGCTGACCCCCAAAGTGGTGGCCTCCGCCCCACTGCAGGCTCTGTGCTCCTCTGGGGGCCTCTGCTCCCTAACCCTGTAGTGACCTCCGCTGACTACCAGCCTCTCTTCTCCACTCACTGTGAGGATTCTGGCTTTACCTGATCAGTTTCAAGTCCTTCAGCAGGAGCTTCTCCACGTCACGCACCACCCCCACACACACACACCAGCTGGTGGGGAGGCCAGGGTGGTGTCTACCATGAAGTGGATCCCATTCTGAGAGGGCCGCGATTAAAGCTTAGAGAACAAGAAAAGACAGGGCTGGGGGTTGTCCTGCTTTGTGGCATAAGATTCCAAAGAGTATCTTCACCCCTAGAAGATGAAGCTTCACCTGAATCCTCCTGTGCACCCTGGGGTACCTGCTCAGAGTGTCTGAGGGGATGAACATCAGCAGAGTGCAGGGGCTCCACAGAAGCCAGGGAGCAGACCCCCCTGAGCGGACTCTACCTGACAGCATGGACAGGCCCCTGGCATTGCACATGGTCACCATGAGGGTTCGTGAAAGTCGCTCAGTTGTGTCCAGCTCTTTGTAACTCCATGGACTATATACAGTCCATGGAATTCTCCAAGCCAGAATACTGTAGTGGGTAGTTTTTCCCTTCTCCAGGGGATCTTCCCAACCCAGGGATCGAACCCAGGTCTCCTGCTTTGCAGGTGGATTCTTTACCAGATGAGCCACAAGGGAAGCCCAAGAATACTGGAGTGGGTAGCCTATCCCTTCTCCAGGGGATCTTCCCAACCCAGGAATCGAACCCAGGTCTCCTGCTTTGCAGGTGGATTCTTTACCAGATGAGCCACAAGGGAAGCCCAAGAATACTGGAGTGGGTAGCCTATCCCTTCTCCAGTGGATCTTCCCAACCCAGGAATCGAACCGGGGTCTCCTGCATTGCAGGCGGATTCTTTACCAACCAAGTTATCAGGGAAGCCCCCACCACGAGGGTGCTCTCTCTCAAATGAGAGTCAGGTGGCCACAGAGAACCTTCATGTGCACTAATGGATGGTGAACAGGTGTGCACTGCATCTCTTCTCTGGCCACTATTCCAAATCTTTATCAATACATCCATTTACATCACACAGGCCTGTGAATTTTGTGATATATTCCTAAAGCAAGCTGTGCATACATTTGTTTTCAGACAAGTTGTGTCCATTTGTCTAGGATGCCACAGGTCCTGGATTTTCATGGCCAGTTTGTATTTCCAGGTTTCTGGACCTCAGTCACAGAGGGAAGGGAATTAGGACCACATCTCTGTGGTAACATGCATTGTTTTACTGCTAGTTTGCCATAGTGAAAAGCTGGAAACAATCTGAATGCCTAATAGTAGAGGACTGGTTCAGTAAATTGTAGTGGGACATTTCAGTGGAACTGTCAACCACAAACTGGGACTTGCCATCTACCTCAACAAGGATTAAATCATGTGCTGCTGCAACTGCTGACCTTCACCACCCACTGAAAGGAGTTCAGGGTGGAGAGCAGAAATGAGGCACTCTGTGCTCAGAGGGGAAAAAACTGAGGACTGGTCCTCAGACAGATTTTTGAAGAGCCAGCTTTATAGGTCCAATTCTTGTATCTCCTCATATGTAGAAAAGCACTAAAGCCCTTCAAGGTGACAACTGTTCCTTGTGACTAGCAGTCTTCAAGAGACTAAAAGAAACCTTCTGGGAAAATATGTGTTTGATTGCATTTCAAGAGTCACATCAGAATCACAATCTTCATCAGAATCACATCTATACTGACCTTCCCCCCTGCTTCTTTGGAGCAGTTTCTCAGAGCTACTGTGAGGGGCTATCTCCTGGGCTACAATCTTCATTTTGCCCCAGATAAAACTTAATTCACAACTTTCACGTTATACACTCTTTTTTTTTTAAGTCGACAGAACTGTGAAAATGGAACTGAAGGTCAGCCAGTCTATTTCTAAGTTTAAATTAAGGGGGTTTACTTTATTTTCATGAGACTCAGCATAAGGCAATTTGATGATCATCTGAACGTTCCTTCTGGTGTCAGCAGAAGGACAGGTGTCCTCCCTGCCCTCCACTACAGAGATGCCCATTCAGCAGAAGGAAGGGAGGAGGGGTGGTGTTGGGTCTATTTTACCACAGTAAAAAAGATAACAAAAAACCCTCCAGACCAATAAGACAAATACCCCTGTACCTATCACCTGGAATGAACAAATATAAATATATTGTGTCTTATTTTACTCAACCTAAGTTTTAAAAGTAAAATATTACGAATTTAAAAAGTGACATAAGGCTTCCCTCGTGGCTCAGTGGCAAAGAATCTGCCTTGTGATGCAACAGACACCAGTTCCATCACTGGTCTGGGACAATCCCTCATGCCGAGGAGCAACTAAGTCTGTGTGCCACAACTAGAGTTTGTGCCCTGGAGCCCAGGAGCCAAAACTCCTGAAGCCTGAGGGCCCTAGAGCCCGTGCTCCACAACAAGAGAAACCACAGCAGTGAGAAGCCCGAGCGCTACAACTAGAGAGTAGCCTCCACTAGCCACAATTAGAGAAAAGCCTGAGCAGCAGCAAAGACCTACCACACTCAAAATAAATGAATAAAAAAGTAAATAAAAATTTTAAAAGTGATACGGAAGTCTTAATTTCAGTTAGGGCCCAAGAAAAAATATATGTGCAAGTAATTCCTACATCCTGAAGTCAGAGAAGGAGGACCCACAGAGAGATCAGAAATACTCTGATTCATTTGGATGAGCAGCTCAGACAGCAAGCGAGTACGGGGGCCGCAAAGATCGAGATCCCAGAGGGCTGTACTGTGAAGGGAAGGCAAGAGCCTGGGAAGCTCAGTGACAGCTCACTTCCAACCCCTTTCTTGGCCAATGTGCAGGCGAGCAGCCAGGTAACAAGCGCTGGAAACCATCCATCGCTCAGTCCTAACTGTGTTGGGTGAGGCGCCTATGGTTGGGTTCCTAACTAAGTTCAGTTTACACTTGTCCACCTTTCCCTGCCAATATCCTGCTGGTTTTTGCGCCGCCCCCCGCCCCCATCCCTGATGTCCCTTCTGATGGTGCTACTCTCCACAACTCCTCCTAGGATTGCTCTTAACTTTTTTCTTGATGGGTTGGGGCCTTTTCAGAGACTTCTCCCCATGGCTCTTATTCTACACATCAGGAAATCCTTATAAGGGTTCTGCCAACTACTGTGTAAAATCCCAACTATGCACATGGGAGCTGGGAAATAACCACGGGCAGGCCAAGGACCTGGCAGCGCTGTAGGGTGTTCTTGGACCAGAACTCCACTTGTCACCTGCCTTCACAAGCCCCAGCTCTTACTGCAGGAACATAACACTATTTCAGATCAACCCAGATTCTCTACCCATTTCCCTGGGTCATAGTTATCTACCCTGTAGTGGGGTTGCAGCATCCTTCATCAAAGGGAATTGGCACCTTCCTTTCACTCAGTGAGCTTTCAGTTCTGTGAACTGATTTGGCTGTGGACAGTGAATGAGAAACTGTGATTTTCCATTGCCATGACTCATTTCAAACTTCAGCCTTCCAACACTTGGACCCTACTTGGTCAGCTGCCATCTCTCTCACCCCAGAGTGGAGCACCTGGATCTATTGGTCATTAGCACGTGACTTTGAAGGTGGAGGAACTTCCTCTAGTGCTGTTGCCCCTGCGACCCCCCAACCCACGCTCTTCCAGGACCCCACCATCCCCACTTCCAGCACCTTCTGGTCAGCTCTGGCCCACACAGGATGTGTCCCGCCCATCTCTTAGAGACACAATGCCCCCCCCTCCCCAGCGTACTCCTTGAGCTTTATGAAAGGAATGTACACTGAGTTCTCCAAAGGAGCAGGGCCAGGCAGTGGGGTCTCTGCTTGCCCAGAGGGTTCCATTCTGAAGTCCGTGTTCCCTGAGCTTTTCCAGTGCTTTGCAAGGAAGTTTAAACCTCACCCCATCCATTGTGGATCACAGTCCTGTCTGCACTTCAGGAAGTTTTCCTGGCAGTGAACGAAGAGGGATGCAGGTGCCCCTGCCAGGACTCCCACGTCAGTAGAGTACATTTCTGTATTGATACATTCTCCTCTCCTCATCCTCAAAGGTCCGTCCTTCTTTACTCAACACCTTAAGATTTACAACTGCCCATTTCCTTCTCCTTCCTATCAGTGCCTGTGAGCCAAGCCCTATGATTCTTTTGATTGCATAAACTTTCTTCCTGGAGTGTGACCTGTTTTCCCAACTAAAGTGGCACTGAGAACAGTCAGGAGGTAACACGTGGTGGTGGTGGGTAATCTGGAGAAGTAGAAGCATCATCGTGGGACAGCTCTTCAGGTGAGTCTAGCAAGAAGTTTAGCCCTCCAGGGGGCATGCATAGAGAGGTCCCAAAGAACCTGGACTCTCAGATGCTATTTGGGAACTATCCATTTGGGCTGCCAAAATACCATAGACAAAGTAGCCCAAATGTTTATTTCTCACGGTTCTAAAGGCTGAGAAGTTCAAGATCAAATGCCAGCAGATGTTGTGTCTGATGAGAACCAGCATCCTTCTTGCCCCCCACCCCCCACCATGCAAAGAAAGAGAGCAGCAGAACTTGCTGGGGTTTCTTCTAATGAGGCTTCACCATCATGATGATTCGTCTCCCAAAGGCCCCACCTCCATCTCAACATACAGATGTTGGGGGAAGCAGATGCCTATGCAGTCCACAGCAGGGCCACATGCACTCCGATGAGAACCTCTAGAAGCTTCTTCAGCTCATGACACATGGGGAGTTGGCAGTTAACACCCCATTCTCCTCAGGCTTCAGTCTGGATAACTCAGCAGTAGTTCTGGACTTCCTCTCGGAGTTCTCCAGTGGGACCAGGCCCGGTTGCCTACAGTGGTGATGGGCTGTCAACAAACCTTTCACTGCTTCCTTCCTTGCTTCCTGTTCCTGCATCCCTTCCAGTGTCCTTCACCAGGGTTCCTGGCATCACCCACTGTGGAACATACTTGTACTCAAATCTCCCTCCCAGGGCTTGCTTCTGGGAAAATCTAATGGAGTAAGAGTCATTCCTTTTTGCCCAATAATTCCTATTCTGAGTATTTATCCAAAGGAAATACTCCTTAAAAAGGAGGGGGGAGTTGTATCCAAAAAGGATATTGCAGCATTTTCATATGATGGGAAAATTTGAAACAATCTAAATGTCCAACAAAGATCCATTTGGTCACATTTATTTTTCATCTATCGTGTACCAGGTACCATGCTGAACTTGGGATTCCCAAATAGAATGTCCCACAATTGGATGGGACAAGAGACAAGGCAGGAAGATGATGAAACCTGAACTAAGGCAGTGGCAGTGGGGACAGACTGGAGCGCAGAGAGTTTCCTTAAGGAAGAATCAACAGAAGCAGGTGACCTGTTAGACACAGAAGAGAAAGGACAGGGAGACAGTGAGGGTGATGGGAAGCATGGTGGTGGGACAATTACTACTTAGGAGACAATTAGGAGGTATTTTTATGACCACTGAAATTTGAGAAGGAGCAATGTCTACAAAGTCCATGTCTACCTGAGTCCAGGTTTCCGGCTTCAGCGAATGGGAGACAGGAAACAGAATGTAGGTAAAAAACCAGGTCTTAACAATAAGGTCGTTTCATTTATTTACTTATTTTTAGCTGTGCTGAGGAGAAGGCGATGGCACCCCACTTCAATACTCTTGTCTGGAAAATCCCACGGACAGAGGAGGAGCCCGGTAGGCTGCAGTCCATGGGGTCTCGAAGAGTCGGACACGACTGAGCGACTTCCCTTTCACCTTTCACTTTCATGCATTGGAGAAGGAAAGGGCAACCCACTCCAGTGTTCTTTCCTGGAGAATCCCAGGGACGGGGGAGCCTGGTGGGCTGCCGTCTATGGGGTCACACAGAGTCGGACACGACTGAAGTGACTTAGCAGCAGCAGCAGCTGTGCTGGGTCTTTGTTGCTGTGCAGGCTCTTCTCTAGTTGTGGTGCAGGCTCTTCTCCTTGTGCTGACTTCTCTTGTTGTGGAGCATGGGCTGTAGGTGCACAGGTTCAGTAGTTGCAGTGAGAGGGCTTAGTTGCTCCATGGCACATGGGAGCTTCCCGGACCAGGGATCAAGACTGCGTCTTCTGCACTGGCAGGCAGATTCTTTACCACTGAGCCACCAGGGAAGCCCCAAAATAAGGTCCTGAATCCAGATTTTGTTGAGTTTGAAAAGCTTCACTAGATTGTTTTTGTTTAATCGAAAAGTCATGTCTGACTCTTTGTGACCCCATGGTCTGTCCATGAATTCTCCAGGCAAGAATACTGGAGTGGGTTGCCGTTTCCTCCTCCAGGGGATCTTTCTGAACCAAGGATCGAACCTACGTCTTCTGCACTGGCAGGCAGATTCTTTACCACTGAGCCACCAGGGAAGCCCCAAAATAAGGTCCTGAATCCAGATTTTGTTGAGTTTGAAAAGCTTCACTAGATTGTTTTTGTTTAATCGAAAAGTCATGTCTGACTCTTTTGTGACCCCATGGACTGTAGCCTGCCAGGCTCCTCTGTCCATGTAATTTTCCAAGCAAGAATACTGGAGTGGGTTGCTTTTTCCTTCTCCAGAGGATCTGATCCAGGGATTGAACCTGCGTCTTCTGCACTGCAGGTGGGTTCTTTATCACTGAACCACCAGGTTGCTTCAAAATTATTTAACATCTGTGGACCCTCAAGCCACTTCACTATACAAGTCAGGCTCCTGGACACCTGTCTACAAGAAGTTTCATTCAAAAGAAATGAAAATCCAACTACATAACCTTTGAAAAATACTTTAAATCTTTCTTATCAGTTTTCTTCAAGTCTTATTCCAGGAGTTTCCACAGGATAGACCTCAGAAACATTCCCTGAAATCCCTTTTTGTTCATTTCCTCCTCTGCTCTCTCTGCATCCACCATGTGTCTCACCACTGAAGATGCCATGAGGACCAGCAGCCAATGGAGGCCACACTGAACCTCTCTAGGGAGGCTGATGGAACCACGTAGGCAATGTAGCTGATCTCTGTTCATTTTGTTGTTCACCGTCAATGCACATGTTGCTGGTATGAGAACTGCTTGCTGCCTTAGAGTCGTAGCTACACACAGCATATGAGGGCAAACCCACAGAAGGGAAGCACTGCACCCCCAGCCAGCATTTGCCAGAGTTACTGAGGGACCATGTGCATCTGGTGACAAGAACTGCTGCTGTGAGATCACGATTTGATGAGCTGTTTGACCCCAACAGCCATGAGGAATCCCAGGAGATATTATGCCTTTAATTTAGTCAGTTTGAAGGATGGAACTTCGGAAACCAGGACACTTACATTGTGGGGCATTTCTTGAGGGAGAGTGTATGTATTCCTCAGTTATATTGTCAGGGTTTATTGGCTGCTTAATGTTCTGTGTTACAGTTTCTTCTTGGTCCAACAGCTTGCTGGTTTTCTCTGACCAGTATTTACATTATCTTACTTGTGTAAGGACACTTTAAAATACCCAAGTATTTTAAACCTCTCAGGTAGTTCTTTACCACTGAGCCACCAGGTTGCTTCAGCATTGTTTAACATCTGTGGACCCTCAAGTCACTTCACCATACAGGTCAGGCTCCTGGACTCCTGAAAATCCCCTGGAGGAGAGCATGGCAACCCACTCCAGCATTCTAGCCTGGAGAATCTCCGTGAACAGAGGAGCCCAGTTCATGGGGTCGCAAAGAGTCAGAAACGACTGAGACTAAATGTCAATGTCAAGGATGCTTTAAAATAATGAAGTATTTCAAACCTCTCAGGTAGCTCTGTTCCACAGAATTTCGATAGTTTGTGTGCTCTGCAATCCTTTAGCCACTAGCCTGTGTGGCTACTGAGATTTGAAATGTGGCTAGTTCAACTAAGGAACTGAATTCTTAATTTCTGTTAAAGAAAAAATCTATGCCTGACACTTGTAGAAGATGATGAGGTAAAAGGAAGACTTTATTCCAGCTGTGCGTGGGGTGAATACTGTGACAGGTATAGGGGACACCACAATGGGTCTTGTAGTGGGGGAGGGACGGGTTCAACTCCAAAATCTGAATAGGAAGTGGGAATTTATAGTCAAGTGGGGTGTCAGCAGATGGAAAATTACTAAAAGGTGTTAAAAAAAAAACCAGAATTCAACTGAGTAAAATTTAAAGATTTTATTGGCTTTATTAAATGATTCGTGTTTTGGGCAAATGGACAGAAGCTCCAAGGAGCTACCCAAAACAAACGACTTACAGGCAGAAGGGAGCTGGAACAAGGGAGTTATTCCAGGCAGAGAAGCAACTGGTTACTACAAGGTTGAGGGAAGTCTACCTGGCAGATCACCTACCTAGTGGTGATTATTGAATCTTGATTTACTCCTTTAAATCCCATTTCTGGGAGAGCTGAAACTATCATCAAATCTAGATTGGTGACATGGGACTTTCCATCGACTTCCTTTTGGGCCTGTAGTCTTGTTTTTAACAGAGGCAGCACAGGGGGTTCTGGGTGAGCTGACCTAATAGGATTCTAGGTAAAGGCAGGGCAGGGAGATCAGATGTCACGCGAGGGATGCAAAGATGAGGAACCTGACTAAATATCAAGAGTGATCAGATACTGAGAATGGGGGCTTCTGGCTAACTGACTCAGCAGGATGGCAAAAATTTGACAATGCAGAGAGAAACAGGGCAGTCCAAAACTCAAGACCTAGCTGAAAAAGAGCTCAGAGAATCTTGAGTAGAGTTTGGTCAAGAAGAGAATCTTTGTTATTTCATTTAATTAAAGTTTAAATTTCAGTTTTGGACAGCACAGCTAAATTTTTCTAACACGTCACATTTCTACTGAAGGTGATAAGCTATTCTAAGAACGCAAGTTTCCCTATAATGAATTATCTTACTGTAAAGGGAGATGATTTCCATAATCAGCATGTTTGTTTGTTATGAGATGATTTGTTCTTTTTACAGGTAACAAAAATCTGTATAGTCAAAGCTATGGTTTTTCCAGTAGTCATGTATGGATGTGAGAGCTGAACAATAAAAAAGGCTGAGAGCTGAAGAACTGATACCTTCGAACTGTGGTGCTTGAGAAGACTCTTGAGAGTCCCCTGGACTGCAAGGAGATCAAACAAGTCAATCCTAAAGGAAATCAGCCCTGAATATTCATTGGAAGTACTGATGCTGAAACTCCAATACTGTGGCCACCTGATGAGAAGAGCCGAGAGCCGAGAGCCGACTTATTGAAAAAGACCCTGACGCTCAGTGAGATTGAAGCAAGCCAGGAGAAGAGGAGGACAGAGGATGAGATGGTTGCATGGCATCACTGACTCGATGGACTGAGTTTTAGCAAACTCTGGGATACGGGGAAGAACAGGGAAGCCTGGCGTTCTGCAGTCCATGGGGCGCAAGGAGCCGGAGACGACTGAGCGACTGAACAACAAAGGTAACACTAACTTTTAAGCTGTATAACGTTTACTTAACAAGCTGTCGTCTCCAACCTCCAGGAGACGTTGCCTCTCCTGGTGTAACGGCGGTTTATTTGGCACAAAACCCGCGGGGGGCCAGGCGCAGGCATCAGTCCCAGTTTACATTATCCTAGAGAAGAAAGTGGGGCACATGCCGCTAAACTGACCTAGATGATGTTCAAAATAAAATTCAAACCCCGGGGCGCTCAACCTGCAACTCTCCCTGAAGCCCAGCCTCTCCGGCCTGCCCGCCCCGCCCCTGGGGCTGCCTGGCCCCGCCCCCTCCACCTGGGCACCGCCTAGACCACGCCTCCCGCGGCGCCCGGCCCCGCGTAGCGCAGACGGCGCGCTGACGTCACGCACCAGGTAC
>NW_011495015.1:407710-407888 GCF_000754665.1 Bison bison bison
CCCTCGCGACAGCTTGCTCCCGCCGCCATGTCGGCTGCCATCGAACGGGAGTTTGAGGAGTTAGACGCTCAGAATCGCTGGCAGCAGCTGTACCTGGTGAGTGGCGGGCTCACAGAGCCGCCGGCGTCCCCCTCAGAGGACCGGGCTCCCGCCCGCAGGCACCCGCCGCCTCCCCCGC
>NW_011495015.1:408145-426472 GCF_000754665.1 Bison bison bison
GGGCAGGGGGCGGCTGAGGGTCGGGGGTCCTGGGAGGGTCGCGGGACCTTGGCTGGGCGGTCGGCTCGCGGCTGCCTGAGCGCCTTCGGCGCGCGGTCGCCCCCTCAGAGCTTTCCGGAAGGAGCTCGGTGAGTCAGGGGAGGCTCCAAGGGGCTGCCGCGCGACCCCAGGCCGGGCCGGCGGGGTCGGGTCTCCGCATGTCGTGAGGCGGCTGTGCGGACGCGGGCGCCAGGCTTGATTTCTGGTCTCCTCGGGGAGACGTGCCCTGGGACGGTCTCCCGACTCAACCACGGACCTTTTCTGTGCGAGTAGAACTTCATTTTATGTCTTCAAATGATCTAGTTGTCCGCTCCCTCCTGCTAATCATTGCATGTTGTTCCCAGGATTATAGTGAGTGGTGTGAGGTAAATGCTGTTCTGGCTCCTCAGGTCGCTGTCTGTACAGTCAGACGACAAAAAGGGCTTTCCTGTAAATCTACTTGCTCCCGGGTTTTTCCCCCTTCCCGTTTAATTAGATGAAAGTTCCTCTTGTCATTATGTTCGTAATGTAACGTTTTCTTCTTGAGCACGTTAGCAGGACGTGTAATAAATACCCTGATCGACGTGGGTCAGCGTGCGTTAGAATTGGGTACTCACTGCAAAGAATACTGGTAAGGATTTTCCCAATAATAGGAAGTTTTAAATGCGGATTCTCGTAGGAAGCTTTATGTGAGAGGGTGCCAGCTGTGTCTTCTCTAGTTACATTTGTATTAAAAGAGACGACTGTCCCCAGGTTGCAGGCAGTTTATCAGAATCCAGGTTTGAGAAGAGGTGGTGCTTGCTACAGCTTCATTCACCTGGACATTTTGATAAAGCACTTTTGACTTTTTTTGTTTTCATTAGTAAGTACCTTTGAATATTCCATGAGAACTATAATTCATCTCATCAGAAAAATGCATTTATATCCACTAAAAATTGTATTCAGTGGCATGGAGTTCAGGAAACTCTTCATGGGCTTCTGCCTAGGAGTCCTTTAGTAGGTTGGTCAAAGCTCTTCATTTTAATTTTTTTCCTAAGGGAAGGACAAGAGCTTTAGTTAGGTCAGTAAAAATCATGCAGATGGTTTGGAAATACCGAAGGCCAAGTACAGAATCTTGACAGACAACAGTTTTTAAGGACACAGGTAGAGAAAGGGAAGTTTGCAAAAAGACTAGAGAGGAATAGCCTTAGGAATGGGAGTAAATCGGTGGTGGGTGTGGAGGGAGCTGATGGTCAGTAGGCATGTGCTGTAGTGGGCATCAACAAGGTCACAATCCAAGAGGCCCATTGAGTTAATGTCTCAAAGATCAACAGGTTCCTTAAAGAGAGCAATTTGAGTGGAAAACAGAAGTCAGATGGGGGACAGAGCTGGAATGGTGCCTTGAAACCCCGCCACAGCTCCTGAGACCACGGGTCTTGCCTCCCCATGTGTCTTTCTTCCCACTTTTCCACTGGTTTCTTCTGCCCCTTGAAATGTGCTGTCTGTCCTCTTAAGACCTTTGTAGAGACAGTTCTTTTTGCCTCCGCACAACTTTTCTTTCCCTGTTTCTTCCCACCTTTGCTTAACTACCTCCTCCTCGTCCTTGGATTCTCACTTCCTCGAGGAGGGGGGTGGTTTCCCGGCCCTCCCTGGCAGGGTGGGATCCCCTGGATGTACCTATGGCCACCCCTTTCAAGGCCTGGCATTGGCTGTGATGCAGAAGCACAGGACTTCAGGACAGCAGTTTCCATTAAGCAAACCACTGTTGTTTGAGTAGAAAAAAGTGTTTCAGTGGACTTTCTGCTTTGTAGATCACAGCAGAGGGTATGTTGATGATAATGTTTGAGAAGAGTTGTGCTTTTTTTGGCAATACTAATTTGGTTAGGAAAAGAAAGGCTTTGCTGTTGAGCAAAAAAAAAAAACTGACTAGAACTAAGAGCTAGACTTGCTTTTAGTGTGTGAGAACTTTTACTTTATACCTTATCAGTCAAAGTCCTGTAAGAAAAGGAAATGTATTCTTTTTAGTCTGAACTCTGGCCCCTTACTCCTTTTTGCCCTCTCTGAACAGTTGCTTTTACAAGGTAACTTGTGACATGGGAGGTTTCTGGGAGTGAATGACTGGATTAGAGCTCACTCTTGGTTGCTTGTGTTCAGTGCCTCATCAGGATTCCTGCAGGACATGCATCTATCTAGTGGGCACTTAATATGTGTTTATTGAACACTGACTTCCTACCACAGAAGGGTGACTTGATGGTTTACATGATCCGGAAGGAGCGGGGGAGGCTAAAGAGATAGGTTGGAGATTGAAGAAAGAGAAGGGATGAATATTGGAGCCAGAAGCTTCAGGAAGTAGGGGCTGATGGGACCAGGAGCACAGTGTGGAAAGCCTTGCTGTGAATGGGCGCGGCTGGCAGAAGTGAGATTGCTGGAAAGGTCTAATTTGGTCTGATCGACAAGCTAGTAGCATTAATATAGTCTGAGGTTAATTCTAGCTTTTTGAGAAATGTTCACGATCCCTTTCTGCCTTTCCCTTGTTGCTGCTGATTGCCATGTGAATCAGCAGGGGCATTAGAAGGGCAGAGGAAAGGAATGGAATTGTGTGAGCCTTTCGGGGAAGAAACTAAAACTGTAGGGAAGTGGCAAAAGCTAAGTTATGGAGTAATGTTTCTTGTAAGTGGTAGTTCAGGAAGAATTCGGGTGATTAATCAGAGTTTGTGGAATACTTAACTGGTCATTTTTCTTCAATAGAAATTCATGGTTCAAATATTGTCAGAGTAAGAGCAGTTTTTATCATTTGTGAGTCAGCTGATTTTTAGAAGTAAAATATCAAATGAACTCTATTCTTCTGGCACTTACCTTGGCAGCCAGTGTGGAGGAAAAATCAAAGCTGTCTTGTTCTAAAACTGTTCCCTTGCAGTATCTGTTCCATGTTCTGCCAGCCTTAATGTAAGTACTCAGGGCTTGCTGCCATATTAAACTCCTTGATTTCCTTGAGAATCACTTGTGTTTTCACACCTTGGAGTCTTTGCCTGGACATACTAGACAAGTTGGACATACTCTCTGCCTACCTTACTTGTCTTGGAAAATGTCTTCAAGACTAGACATCAGTCATTTTGTTGTTGTTTAGTCGCTCAGTCATGTCTGACTCTGTGATCCTGTGGACTGTAGCCCACCAGGCCCCTCTGTCCATGGGATTTTCTAAGCAGGAAAAGTATGTTGCCATTTCCTTCTCCAGGGGATCTTCCCGTCCTAGGGATTGAACCCACGTCTCGTGCATTGACAGGCAGATTCTTTACCACATCACCACTGTGGCAAAGCTATTTGTTCCTTTGATTCTGAATGCTCTCTCATTAGCATATGAATCCCATTGTTGTACACCTGTCTGCCAGTCTGTGTAGTTCCTTGGGGACTGCCTCATTTTCCTTTGTTTCCCTACCATCTGCCTGTAGCCTAAGGTGTGCCTGATGCTCAGTTAGCATTCACTAAACAAAAGTACTACTGTGAGATGTCAGCACCTTGGTTCTTCCAGCTCCTCACTTGCCGCTGAGGTGACCCCGTCTAGCACGAGGTTGTGACTGCTGTAGGGTTACCACATCCACTAGGAACTCAAAGCCTGTGCTCCTGAGTCTCACTGCAGCCTGCCCTGCTCTGCCAGCATGACAGCCTCTGTTGCTTCCTTTATGATCTGCTTGAGACAGTGGCGCTGAAAGAATCATGACATTTTCAATGGCAGGAGAGAGTGGGATGTGTTATAATAGGTTGGTCCTTGTGGGACTGGAGGCCTTGAAAACCACGTCTGGGACCCATGGATTAGACTGGAAAGGGATTTCCAAGTGCCCTGAAACTGCAAACTTATTTGAATGCCCCTGGGGATGTGGTTTCTAGGGGATTTCAGGGCTTCAGTCAGATTCTTAAATGGAACTCTCTGATTCCTCAGACGGTCAGAACCACCATTTTAAGGAAAAGCAACCCGGAGAATGATACCCTGGTGAAGGATATAGAACTGGAAACAGTACTGTTTCGCCTTTGACAGGTTCTGTAAGTTGTGTTCATGGTGCTGAGTTGTGTCTGACTTTTTGACCCCATGGACTGTAGCCTGCCAGGCTCCTCTGTCCATGGCATTTCCCAGGCAAGAATACTTGAAGTGGGTTGCCATTTCCTCCTCTGGGGATCTTCCCAGCCCCAAGATCTAACCCACATCTTCTGGGTCTCCTCCATTGGCAGGCAGATTCTTTACACTGAGCCACCTAGGAAGAAGCCTAGTTCTCTAGGTTATGGATACCTAGAATCATGGAATTCCAGATGGCTGCATTGGCCCTGCACTTTCTAGCTTGCTCTTGTTCAGGGTATTGACTTTAAAACAGAATCTCCAGTAACCCTTTTTGGTTTCTCTTAGATCATTAGTATCCACAAGAATTTGCTATTCCCTGTTGGAAAACTGTCACAGTTCTTTTTTTTTTTTAATGTATCTATTGATTTATTTGGCTGCACCGAGTTTTAGTTGTGACATACGAACAGTTAGTTGCTGCCTGTGGGCTCTAGTTCCCTGACCAGGGATCGAACCCGGGCCCCCTGCATTGGGAGCACAGTGCCTTAGCCACTAACACTAGGAAGTAGCTAACCACTAAGAAGCACAGAGCCTTAGCCACCAAGGCTGAGGAAGTCTGTAGCTCAGCTCTTGGTGTCTCTTCCTGCAGTTCTGATCCCCTGCTTGATTGCTTTGTTTTCTTATTCTGTTCTCTCTCCAGAGAGTAAACCATAGATAAAATCTAGGAAAGCAGAATTAAAATTTACATAAGTGCTAAATTAAGTTAAATGCTCTTCACTTTCTCAGCATTCCTATGATTTGTTTCCCCTGGAAATTCTTACCTAGATTCTCCACACTCTGTTCCCTGTTGGTCGCGCCATTAAAATTTTTATCTCTTACTGGTAAACTGTTAGGGGCAGAGAATATTTAAACCTACTAGTTTATTAGAACCTTTGATAATACCATTACAACATAGCAGCTGATAGCCAAGGAACAAATATGGTTCAGCCAGCTAGTGTTACAGCATGTGAGTTCTGACTCTGCTGTTCTGAGTGGAATATTAAGCTTTTCTGTTACATTCTTAGTTGGGATGATGTTCTGCCTGCTGGGCTGTTGTCTGAAATGAGTACAGTGCTATTTTAAATGTATTGAGTATAGTGATAATTTAATGTAGTATTTATGGTGTAGTAAACAGTGAAATCCTTGCTTTTAAGGATCGTGGACACATTTAGACACGCAGCAAGATTAAAACCTGTGAACAAGAGACATGACCACATACGTACAATTCCCCTAGATTTGGTGTATGATTTCAAGGGCATCATAGGCCCTGAGGACCATTGGGATTGCTGACTTCCAGGAAACTTGTGTCTGTGGATTTCTGGCATTTTTCTGTTTGTTTGTTTTAATATGCTCCTACTCTTTCACACCCAGTACTCTAACTTAATAAGCTCATTGTTCTGTCGCTTTGTTTGGCTCATGTCTCTATCACTGATAACTTTGTGTCACACTGCCTGCATTCCTCTAGAGAAAGTCTCATGCTGAATTACTTTGTTTCTTTCACTGTATTCAAACAGTTTTGTATTCTGAAAGCTATCATTTCCTCTTGACAGTTTGCTTAGTCGTGCTTCCAGGAGTTCTTAAAGTGGGCTGGAGTAAGGTTCCTGGACGGTGGTCCGCTCCTCCTAGTTAAGGTTGGGACCTCAGACAGTCCAGGTTCTCTATGACAGTGGCAACTGTATCAACCAATGAAATTACAAAACGTAGGTGATGTGATGTGAGGTTAGTTGCTCAGTCGTGTCTGACTCTTTGTGACCGCATGGACTGTAGCCTGCCAGGCTTAGGGTTGCCATTTCCTTCAGGGAATTTTCCCCACCCAGGGATTGAAACAGGATCTCCTGCATTGCATTCAAATCATAAGTTTTTATTTTTTGAAATCCCTATTACTAGTAGTAATATCAGGGTAAGAAAATTACACAATATTAAACAATATTTTAGTACTTGGTACATACCTTTTTTTACATAGTATACGGAAAATGTATCCTTGTACTGTAGAATATTCTATCCTGAACTCTTGTGATGAAACAGCAAGTAAGAATTTAGGAAATGGGAAAAGAGATGTTAATTTTATAAGGAAAAAAAAAATCTTTAAGATAATCCCAAATTGGTTGTTTGTAATTATGGGAGAAATACCAAAATTTCTTCCTTCATACTTAAGATCCCTAAGGGAATCCTGAATTATATGATGGCTCAGTGTTCTCTTTATTAGTCAGATGTTTTTGCCTGTACTCTGTATGAAGGTCCTGTGGATGGACACAGTGAAGTGTGAAGCTAAGTGTCTCACATCCTTCAAACTCCATTACTTAAGAGTGTTCAGGCTTGGTTATGGCTCTGAGAGTGCCCTTCACTGTCTGGGGAGATCAGATTCCTCCTGGTGTATGTCCTGCTGTGTATCATGCTTTCTGAGAGGCCCTCTTTGAGTAAGAGAGTTTAATAAGAATAAAATAGCTTATCTTGCTTGAACCTCCTCCTTTGTATCAGACAGATACTATGTAACTTCATGTGGATTATCTCACAGGTGGTCGCACATGAGAAAAACTGAGATTCAGCTTCTCCAGATGTATGCTGCAGTTAACCAGCAGGTCCAGATAGGAATCCAGTACTGAATTTTAGAGCTCATGTTTTAATACCTGAATAAGTAAATGGCTTGGTTGGGGTTTCAGGAATATGGCAAGAGTGAGAAAAATATAGAAGGGCATGCAATGCAAGAGCAAGTCACTGCTCCTACCTTTCCTGGTTCCTTCCTGTGGGCGATCACTGTGCTTCTCCATTCACACCCATCTTTACCTGCCTGCCTGCCTGTCTCCCCTCTCCCTCCCTCTCTCTGTCCAGCACCATTAAAACAAATGTTAGCATACTGTTTTACACCTTGCTTTTACTCTTACATATAGAAAATCCTTCCATATAGATCTCACGTGTTCATTTTAACAGCTGAACAGTGTTCATTATTTAAGCACTCATCTGTGCACATGTAGGTTATTTCTGGCCGTTAGCTGTTACGAGCAGTGCTGCAAAGAGCATGTACACACACGTCCGCGTCAGTAGTGTAGGAAAGTGCCGGTTTCCTACACCTTTGTATGCCTAGTTTTTAATCTTTGTTCATGAGGTGGAAAATGGTCTTACTGTTTTTGTATTTTGCAGTTCTTTTCTTATGAATGAAGTTTAACAGTACTTACTTTTAAAAGTCACTTGTATTTCCTTTCCCTTTCTGGTATGTTAGAGCTCTTTACATATTAAGGAAGTTAAACCTTTGTCATATATTACAAATATTTCTTCAAATTTTATTCATAATTGTAATATTTATTTGTAATATTTTTCAAAATATATTTTGCCCTTATTTATGATAGTTTTTCATGTAGAAAATTTAAATATTAATGAAATGAGATTTATCAGCCTTTTCTAAGTTATTGTGCCATAGCTCAGAGAGGCTTTCTCTGTTCTCTGATTACAAAAAAACTTTCTCCAATGTTTTTCAACAATTTTATGGTTTTATTTCTTTTACGTTTGAATCATTGCTCAACCAGGGTTTGATTTTGGTATGAGGAATGAGGTAGACACCCTATCAAATTGTTTCTGTGGTTAAATGTAAGTAATTTGCCATTTTCACCATTTTAATGTATACAATTCAGAGTCATTTATTCCATTTACAGTGCTGTGCAGCCATCATCCCCATTTGCCAAACCCTTTCAGCACCCTGAACAGAAACCCTGTCCCCAGTAAGCAGTAACTCCCTATTTCCTCCTCCTCTGGTCCCTGGTGACCTCTCCTTTACTTGAGCTCTATGAATCTGCCTCTCTACATCCTTCATACACATGGGCCCGTGTAGTACTTTTCTCTTTGTATCTGAATTATTTCACTAAACATGATGTTGTTAAGGTTGAACAATGTCATCTGTAGCAGCCTCATTCGTTTTTATGGCTGAATATTTTTTTTTGTATGGATATACCACATTTTGTTTGTCTGCTAATGGATGTTTGGATTGTTTCCACCTTTTGGCTCTTGATAATAATACTGCTGTGAACATTGGTGTGCAAATATTCATTGGCATCCCTGTTTTGTTTTTTTATTTTTCACTGGTCTGGGTCTTTGTTGTGTGCACAGGCTTTCTCTAGTTGCGTTAAGCAGGGACTACTCATTCATTGCAGTGGCTTCTCTTGTTGCGGCTCCTGACCTCCAGAGCACAGGCTCAGTAGTTATGGTGCACTTGGTGTGTGCGATCTTCCCGGATCAGTGATCAAACCCGAGTTGCCTGCATTGGCAGGCTGATTCTTATGCACTGAGCCACCAGAGAAGTCCTGGAGTCCTTGTTTTTAATTCTTTTGGTTTGGACATACAGGTAGAATTGCTGGATAATACGGTTCAGTTCAGTTCAGTCACTCAGTCCTGTCAGACTCTTTGTGACCCCATGAATTGCAGCATGCCAGGACTCCCTGTCCATCACCAACTCCTGGAGTTCACTCAAATGCACGTCCATCGAGTCGGTGATGCCATCCAGCCATCTCATCCTCTGTCGTCCCCTTCTCCTGACCCCAATCCCTCCCAGCATCAGAGTCTTTTCCAAGGAGTCAACTCTTTGCATGAGGTGGCCAAAGTACTGGAGTTTCAGCTTAAGCATCATTCCTTTCAAAGAACACACAGGGCTGATCTCCTTTAGAATGGACTAGTTGGATCTCCTTGCAGTCCAAGGGACTCTCAAGAGTCTTCTCCAACACCACAGTTCAAAAGCATCAATTCTTCGGTACTCAGCTTTCTTCACAGTCCAACTCTCACATCCATACATGACCACTGGAAAAACCATAGCCTTGACTAGACAGACCTTTGTTCTATATTTAACATGGAAGAGCTGCTAAACTGTTTTCCACAGTGGCAGCAACATTTTACATTCTCACCAGCAATGTTTGAGAATTCTGCTTTCTTCATACCCTCACTAACACTTTTTATTTTCCATTTAAAAAATTATGGTCCTGCCTAGTAGTTATGTCATTGAGGTTTAGATTTGCATTTCCCTCATGACTAAGGATGTTGAACATCTTTTTCATGTGCTTATTGACTGTATCTATATCTTTGGAGAAATGACTGTTCCAGTCCTTTGCCCTTTTTTGGTTTGTTTTTAATGAAGACTTTACTGGAGTCGTTTCAGGTTCACAGCAGGATTGAGAGGAAGGCAGAGATTTCTTATATACACCCCTGGCCCCATACCATTATCAGCGTTCCCCACCAGAGTGGTACATTTGTTACAATCCATAAACCTACACTGCCAATAATCATCCAGATCCATAGTTTAACATTAAGATTCACTCTTGGTGTTGTATAATCGGTGTGTTTGGACTAATGTATTATATGACCTCTGACCATCACTGTGCCATCATCAGAGTATTTTCAGAAATCCTCTGTGCTCCACCTTGTCATCCCTCCAACCCCTGACAACCACTCATCTTTTATTGTCCCCATAGTTTTGCCTTTTCCAGAATGTCATATAGTTGGAATCATACAGGATGTAGCCTTTTCAGGTTGGCTTCTTTCAATTAGAAATCTGCATTTAAAGTTCGTCCATGTCTTTCATGGTTTGATAGCTCATTTCTTTTTCACACTGATTAATATTTTGTCATCTGGGTGTATCACAGTTTATTTATCCATTCAGCCTTTGAAGGACATACTGGTTGCTTCCAAGTTTTGGCAATTATGAATAAAACTGATAGAAACATCCATGTGCAGGTTTTTATGTGGACATAAGTATTCAGCTCCTTTGGGTAAATACCGAGGAGCCTGATTGCTAGGTCATATGTTAAGAGTTTGTGTCGTTTTGTAAGAAAGCACCACACTGTCTTTCAGAATGGCTGAACCATTTTGTATTCCCACCAGCAGTGAATGAGAGTTCTGTTGCTCCACACTCTTGTTATCATTTGGTGTTGTTGGTATTTCAGATTTTGTCCATGCTAGTATTTGTCTTTGCCTATTTTTAAATTTTTGTTTTGTTGAATTGTAGGAGTTCTTTATATATTCTGGTTATTAATATTTCATCAGATATATTATATATAAATATTTTTTCCCAATCTGTGGGTTTTTACTCTTTAGATAGTGTCATTTTATGCAAGTAAGTCTTCAGTTTTGATGACATCCAGTTCGTCTATTTTTGCTTTGTTGCCTGTGCTTTTGGTGTCATAATTTAGGATACCATTGCCAAATTCAAGATCATGAAGATTTTCAAACCTTATGTTTTCTCCTAAGATTTTCTTATGTTTGGCTCTTATAAATAGGTCTTTGATCCATTTTTAGTTAATTTTTCTGTGAGGTGTATTGTAAAAATCCAACTTCATTCTTTTGCATGTGGTTGTCCAGTTTTCCCAACACTGTTTTTTGAAAAGACTGTCCCTTCTGTGTTGGATGATCATGGCCCATTTGTTGAAAATCAGTTGACCACAGATCTGAGGGTTATTTCTGAACTCTCTTCTATTCTACTCATCTGTGTCTATCTTTTTGGCATACCACATGGGGTTGATGACTGTAGCTCTATAAATATTGTAATCAGGCAAGTGTGATTCTTCAGCTTTATTGTCCTTTTTCAGTATTGTTTGACTTTTCTGCATCCCTTGACTTTTCATATAAATTTTGGGATGAGTTTTTCTATGTCTATAAAATTGTCATTGGAATTTTGATCGGGATTACATTGAACAAATAGGGATTTTGATAGGGATTACATTGAAAAATCACTTCTTGAGAGGAACAAGGTCGTGAGGCAAGGAGCGGTAGGTTTGCAGCCGCCATTTCTTCCGCCTCCAGTCTCTGGATCTTTTGTAGAGCGTCCAACAGCGCTATGTTGGGATAGAGCATCCGGAGGTTCACAACCTCTGTGGTTCGTCGGAGCCACTATGAGGAGGGTCCAGGGAAGAATATACCATTTTCAGTGGAAAACAAGTGGAGATTACTAGCTATGATGACTTTGTTCTTTGGGTCTGGATTTGCTGCACCTTTCTTTATAGTAAGACACCAACTGCTTAAAAAGTAATCCATGAGACAGATAGGAAGAGGAGCATGTTAAGAGGTGCAGTCTCTTAAAAGGATCAATCCCTTGAACTCAGCATCCTAGATATGTTTGTAAATAAACTTATAGCATAAATCCTTAATGCCTCTTCTCTGAAATATGGAACATGATAATTGAACGTGTGCTTACATTTTGTTTGGGTAATATTGCATTATTAGTTTCTTAATTAAATATGTATTTGATTAAAAAAAAAAGAAAATCACTTCTTATCATTTTGTCATCTTAATACTGTCTTCCAGTCGATGAGCATGAGGTAGCTTTCCGTTTTGTTTAGGTTGTATTTAATTTATTTCAGCCATCTTTTATAGTTATTAGAGTACGGATCTTTCACCATTTTGGTTAAGTTTATTCTTAAGTGTTTTATTCCTTTTCATTCTATTATAAATGGGTATGTTTTCTTAATTTCAGTTTTTTGCATTGTTCATTGCTAGTATGTAGAAACAGCTGATTTTTGTGTGTTGATTTTGTGTTTTGCAATTTTTCTGAATGTGTATTAGCTCTAACAGTTGTTTTGTGGATTCTTTAGGTTTTTCTACACACAAGATCACATCTTTTGTGAGTAGAGGTAATTCATCAACTTTCCTTCCAACTTGGATTGCTTAATATTTTTTTGCCTAGTTCTCAGGTTGAACATCCAGTGCTGTGTTGAATAGAAGTGATGAAGGTGGAAATCCTTGTCTTGTTCCTGATCAATTAATTTTTTCTGAATAACTGCTTTTAGTATACTATATGTAGAGTAATCCATCTTTCCTTGTTCCTGCCCATCCATTTACAACACCATTTGCATAATTTGTAGGGTCTTATGTGTGTGTTGGGTGAGTGAAGCATGAACAAAGGCCTGCATGATCTGATCTCTTGCCACTTGCTCATCCTTCAGTCTTGCATTTCCCTCTCTTGTGAACCACAAGTGTTGTGTTGCTTATGCTTCTTGCAGAACACCAATCAGTCATTCTTCATTCATTCCTTATGTATGTTCACATGTCTGTGACTTTGCACAGCTATTTTGTCTACTTGGACCCGTCTTCCCCTACTCCTTGACTTGGCTCCAGCCTGCTCATCTTCAGGCAAATGTAAATCCTCTTTTTGTGTTTACTTTAAATGTGAACATGCTTTTCTTATGCACTTAATAGACTTGGTCCTTGATAATTTCAAGTCTGAGGTCTGATTTTAAAGAGAAAGTTGTCAGACACAGTTGTACAAATAGCAGTAAAAATTGACAGTAAGAAAAAAAATTGACAGCAAGAAAAGTCAGAAAATGAGAAACGGATATGATTTTCTAGGTCTTTAATCCCATGCAGTAGAAGATTTTTTTGTTGTTGTTCTTTCTTATTGAAATGACCAAAACAGAGTGATAAGGGGAAAAAAGTTATTACTTGACACTAGAGAAGGGTCCCACCCACATACTTGAGACTTAGGGAATTTTGATAGTAAAGTGTGAACATCCACAAAAGTTTGGGTAAGGGCACTTTCCTGTAGAGATGAACAAACACAATATTAGAGATATGAAAAACTCAGCACTTGAAGAAAATGAAACTGTGTCCTTTAGGGCATGTGAAATAGTATAAAAAAGAGAGAAAAGTGGAATTCAGATCCCCAATATGACAAGAGAAGATTGCAAAAATAAAATAAGCTGAGATCAAGAATGAGTTCTTGAAGTTATAAAATGTGACTGTAAAGAAAATTTAGGACTCCCTAGCAGAATAGATTGTGCAGAATGCCAAGTTAACTTGAAAAACAAAAACCTCACATTTAGGAATTTAGGAGAAAGATTAATAGTAAGAGAGCATTTAAAGCACAGGAATTTCTCAAATGTCTGGTTAAAGTTCTGAAAGAGAGGACAGAGGAGACAGATGAATCAGGAACTGAGGAGATAGTGAAGAACATCTCTGAGCCAAAGAAGCCTTGAAACTCAAGGTCAAAGTTTTTACCAGGAATACATTTAAAAAGCATAAAAACTTGGCTCCATTTTGCTGACCTTTCTAAGTATTCAGGGTAAAGAAAAAGCAAGACAAGTTATCTTTAGGGAAGAACAGGTCAGATTTGCATCAGATCCCTGGGAAAAGGAGATGTTGGTCAATCTTAACATAGTCAACTCACACGTGCAAGTAACTTTGAAATACAGCTGAGGAGCTAAATGAAAGTTTCTCCCAAATAGCCCAGTTCCATTTATTGATTTGTTAATGCCTTTGTTTATGTTGTGTATTACCATTCCAAGATAGTATGAGTTTATGTGACTGCTGGCAGGAATGCCTGCATGGGATGTGCCATGATTTGTTCATGGTTCATATTGTTTCCCTGAAGTGAACATTCAGGTTATCTCTAGCCTTTCAGCATCATAAATAACTCCATGAAAGACATTTTGTGCATGAGTTAGATATGTTTTGGATCATTGCCACAGAGAAATAACGAGTAAGTCAATTATTCCTAGCTTTTTTGAGCAAAAATCATATAGAAATCAATAGAATATAAGTTTTTTGGGGTTAAATTCTTTAAAACAAAGATCTTCCCCACTTAAATTTACCTCTGATTAAAGGTGGCCTTGGGTGTTAGATGAGCTCAGTGGTTCTCAGCTGGGTATTGGTGGGTGTGTTGGTCACAGATGGGGGAGGGTCTGCTGCTGCTAGATGGCCTGCTGGGCACAGGCGACCCCGCAGCAGAGCCAGCCAGCCCGCTGTCAGCACTCTGGGGGGGTCGGGAGACCTCAGGTTAACAGGTTTACCACTGACAGAAGTATCCTTGGTTGGTACTTAGGGCCACAGTTCATGGTTCTGTCTGTGGTAGGAGGGGGATGTTTCAGCAGGAGGACATCAGTGGATACTCTGTTGGGTATAGCAGACCTGGGGGGTGGTTTAGCGCTTCCCCTCCCCTCCCCATTTTGAGAAACACCAAGTATTTTATTGTGTACACAAAGTGCTTAAAAATTATTTTTATGTCTTCGTCAGTCAGTTCAGTCGCTCAGCCATGTCCAGCTCTTTGCGACCCCATGAACCGTAGCATGCCAGGCCTCCCTTTCCATCACCAACTCCCGGAGTTTACCCAAACCCGTGTCCATTGAGTCGGTGATGCCATCTAACCATCTCATCCTCTGTGATCCCCTTCTCCTGCCTTCAATCTTTCCCAACATCAGGGTCTTTTCAAATGAGTCAGCTCTTCCCATCAGGTGGCCAACGTATTGGAGTTTCAGCTTCAACATCAGTCCTTCCAGTGAACACCCAGGACTGATCTCCTTTAGGATGGACTGGTTGGCTCTCCTTGCAGTCCAAGGGAGTCTCAAGAGTCTTCTCGAAAACCACAGTTCAAAAGCATCAATTCTTCGGTGCTCAGCTTTCTTTATAGTCCAACTCTCACATCCATACATGACCACTGGGAAAACCATAGCCTTGACTAGATGGACCTTTGTTGACAAAGTAATGTCTCTGCTTTTTAATATGCTGTCTAAGTTGGTCATAACTTTCCTTCTAATTAAGGAAGGAAACTTAAGAAAAAGTTCCTTTTCCAACTTTCCTTCCTTTTAATTTTATGGCTGCAATCACCATCTGCAGTGATTTTGAAGCCCCAAAAAATAAAGTCAGCCACTGTTTCCACTGTTTCCCCATCTATTTGCCATGAAGTGATGGGACTGGATGCCATGGTCTTAGTTTTCTGAATGTTGAGCTTTAAGCCAACTTTTTCACTCTCACTTTCATCAAGAGGCTCTTTAGTTCTTCTTCACTTTCTCCCATAAGGGTGGTGTCATCTGCATATCTGAGATTATTGATATTTCTCCCTGATATCTGAGGATATTGATATTTATGTTTTAGGTGGTCCTCAAAATCTGTTCTCAGTGTCAGATCTGATTACTGTTGAGATTTGGCACTGTTGTCTGTATTAGTTACGAGACCTGTTCTTTAGCTGCTCGGAAAAGAAAAGAAAATCAAGCCACAGCTGACTTAACAAATGGGGACTTCCTTTTGGGATAGGAGTCCAGGCCTGTTCCTGTGGCTCCATCATGCCATCTATGACCCTCTTCTCGTTCTGCCTAACCTTCCTCAGAATGTGCTGTCACCGTAGGGTCACAGGACAGCTCCTGCCCTTTGCCACCCCCACGTCAGAGCCTGTGCTCAAATGAGCCAGCCCTCTTGCTCACAACTCTCCTGCAAGCCTACCAAGTGATTTTTGCTTATTCCCACTGATTGGCCAGAGAGCACTGCCCCATGACTGTTCTTAGCTGTACTGGAGTTTGGGAAATACAAGCTTTTTAATTGGGCTTGTTGTAAGTCAAAAAACTACATTCAGAAACGTTTAGTAAGAAAAAGTCTATTGGAGCAAGCAGCTAGTATATACCTCTACAGCTGTTTTCTAAAGTGCTGGAAAGTGAAAGTGAAAGTTGCTTAGTTGTTTCCAACTCTTTGTGACCCCTTAGACTGTATAGTCCCTGGAATTCTCTAGACCAGAATACTGGAGTGGATAGCCTTTCCCTTCTCCAGGGGATCTTCCCAACCCAGGGATTGAACCCAGGTCTCCCGCATTCCAGGCGAATTTTTTACCAGCTGAGCCACAAGGGGGAAGGGTTTTTTTCTAAATGCACTGAAATTAAAGGTAAAGGAGAACAAATAATAATGATAGCTTTGGAAGTTTGAGAGACTGGATTCTGTAGAATTCTTTTTTAAAAAATTAATTGAGAAAATGTGTTTGTTACGAATGTATTTCTTAACCCCAAGCATTTGACTGTTTTATGGCGTTTTGTACATTACGGTGTTCTGTACATGTACATTTGCAGTCCATGGGGTTGGAAAGAGTCGGACATTACTGAGTGACTGAATTGGTGTTTTGTACATTAAGATCACTTCCATACCCCAATACTTGGGACCTTGCCTTTTTCTTCTTTTGTCATATCAGCAGTTTCATTACAGTATACACAAAAAAAGTTTTTTCAAGAAAAAAACTGGAAACAGCAGCGAACAGATGGACTTAACTGTGAAAAATAGTTGTATAAGCATAACAGAGGTATTGAGGAAGGGCTGGTAGAATGCCCTTTTTAAAATTTGTTGTAGTTTTTAGTTGTATGAGGTGTTTTTTTTTTTAACATACACCGAATTTTAATCCCATATCAGATGTATGATTTGCAGCTATTTTCTCCCAGTCTGTGGGTTGCAACAACTTTTTGATATGATTTTAAAACTACACATTAGCATTAAGACTGATATTATACTAGTATTTATTTGTATTTTAGCTAGTTTATTTTAAAGCGTCAGTAATATATAAACTGAAGAATATGTGAACATATGGTTAAAAATTTAAATGGCTCAAAAGGTCTCCAGTAAAAAAACAGTTAAAAGGATGGAGGGTTACCATAGAAGAGAGAGAAGCAGGATAGAGAAAAGCTGTATACAATGAGCTTTATTCCTTTCCTAAAAAAGACTAGAAACAAATATGGCAAAAAGTGGTAACAAATGTTTAAACTCACTGGTAGGAACATGGAGTGTCCTGTTACCTATATTTTTCTGAAGGTGGCTTAGACGGTAAAGAATCCGCCTGCAATGCGGAAGATATGGGTTCGATCCCTGGGTTGGGAAGATCCCCTGGAGAAGGGAACGGCTACCTACTCCAGTATTCTTGCCTGGAGAATCCCATGGACAGAGGCGCCTGGAGGGCTACAGTCCCTGGGGTTGCAAAGAGTCAGACACGACTGAGTGACTAAGCACAGCACAACACAACGATATAAATCTTGACCCTCCTCTTCCTCCCCACAAGTTACTAATGCTTTGACTCCTTCCAGAAGTGTGCCTTGTGTTCTCAGGCACAGTTGTGTCTGCGTGGATGGAGGTGGGAGCTACTCGACATCTGTGTGCCCGAGACCATCCCACGCACATGTTTGTAGCGCTTGTGTCCCTTTCCTGGTTCCCACCTGTCCCCCTTCCTCCCCTCACCTCCATGTCACTCCTGATGGGCCCTGAGGTTGCTGCCGATGTCCACTGTTAACGACAGTGAACATCCTGTTACACTGGTGTGTGACTGTGATATAAATCCTGGAGGTAAAGTTGGTGGGTCAAATTATAACCATATCAGATTGTTCTCACAGAAACATTACAATAGTTTACACCCCTGCAGCAGCATGTCTGAGCATCTCTTCACTCTCCTTTCCTGCCTGTTGTTAAAATTTCATATTTTTGTCAACTGTTTCTCTGCATTTGATGCAGAAGAGCTGTCAACAGAAACACGCGTGTTTTGGTAGTTTTCATGTTTTTCTTTTATATCAGTTACTAACTTGGAATATAAATTTACTTGTACTCTATAGTGTTTCAACTCTTCATGTAGTGTTTGAAATTATACAGATATAAGCCTAGACCTGAATATGTTTAGCTTTACATATAAAATTTACTATTTGACATTTTAAAACTTTTTAATTGGTGGAAATGAAGCTTTTTTCTCTTTTCACTCAGTCACAGGAGTTTGTTATAATATGCTTTCATGGAAAAGTGTTTGAAACTGAAAGGTAATAGTCTGTATGGGACTGGTAGAGCTTTGATACTAAAACTGAATAAATTGTATGGGACAAGAAAATTAGAGGTCAACTTAAATATGTAGATGCATACATCTTAAAATAATGGTATGACCAGACAGTAGAATATCATTCTGCAGTAGAAAGAAATGAGCTATGAAGCCATGAAAAGACATGGAGAAACCTTAAATGCATGCCCATGCATATCTAAATGAAAATCTATTATTGTAAGTCAGCACATTACCAGATTAAAGGAGAAAACTTATGATTATCTCCATGAATGCAGGGAAAACTGAATAAAATTCAGCACCCAATCATGATGAAAGAAGCATTCAGTAAACTGGAGACTGAGGGAACCTTCTTAACCTGAAAAAGGATATTGACCAGAAATCTAAACCAAATATTACACTTTGTGGTTAAAAGTAGTTCTTCCAAAATCAGAGAAAAAAATAATTTCTATTTGACATTGAATAGAAGGTTCTAGCCAATGCAATTAGATAAGAAGAACGTGGAAGCAACCTAGATGTCTATTGACAGATGACTGGATAAAGAAGTTGTGGTACATATACACAATGGAATATTCAGTTCAGTTCAGTAGCTCAGTCATGTCCGACTCTCTGCGACCCCATGAATCACAGCACGCCAGGCCTCCCTGTCCATCACCAACTCCTGGAGTTCACTCAAACTCACATCCATTGAGTCGGTGATGCCATCCAGCCATCT
>NW_011495015.1:426572-427139 GCF_000754665.1 Bison bison bison
ATTCAGCCATAAAAACACACATTTGAGTCAGTTCTAATGAGGTGGATGAACCTAGAACCTATTATACAGAGTGAAGTTAGAGAAAGATAAATATCTAATGCATATTTACAGAATCTAGAAAAATGGTACTGAAGAATTTATTTTCAGGGCAACAGTGGAGAAACAGACATAGAGAATAGATTTATGGACATGGGGAGTGGGAAGGAGAGGGTGAAATGTATGGAAAAAGTAACATGGAAACTTATGTTACCATATGTAAAATAGATAGCCAAGGGGGCATTTGCTGTATGGCTCAGGAAACTCAAACAGGGGCTCTATATCAACCAAGAAGGGTGGGATGGGGAGGGAGATGGGAGGGAGGTTTAAAAGAGAGGGGATATATCTATACCCATGGCTGATTGATGTTGAGGTTTGACAGAAAACAACAAAATTCTGTAAAGCAATTATCCTTTGATTAAAAAATTTTTTAAAAGAAACGAGGTATGAATTAGAAATGTGAAGTGTTAAGGAGGAGATAGAGTTATTACTGTTTCCTGATATTGAGAAATTCAGAACCAGCTACCAAAC
>NW_011495015.1:427259-434297 GCF_000754665.1 Bison bison bison
CTACCAAACAAAGTCAGTGGCAATGACTGTAGTGTGTGTGTTTCTGTTTCTTTGTGTATGGCAGATTGCATTTTCCGGAAGGGCTGCACCAGCATATGATGCACCCCCTTTCCTGTTACACAAAGAGGCTGTGATTCCTTTCACTGAGAGTTGGTCTCTGTTCCCAATTCTTGTTGGAACGCCCAGTGGGTAAAAAGATGAGCTATAAAGTTACTTGTCGTGGGGCTGTTGGGTGGGGGCAGGCAGGCATGGGAAAATCTTGAATAAACTTATTTATGCTTAATTTACAAAACTGCTTAGTGCCTAATTTTTAAAATACTGTTTCTCCACATGTAGTAGTGTGAGCAGAAGCCCAAATTGTTCTTTGCTGTTAATGTGTACTCCTTTTCTGGGAGGGGATATGCTTCTATTTTTACCTGACTTCTTAGGGTAATGTTCCACGTGGGGAAAAAATGCTGGTCATGATAGACACGCCACGTCGCTGAGTGCCTCATGCAGGCATCGTGGCACAGAATCTTCCATTGTGGAATGCTGAGAACCGGAAGGGTCCTGAAATGAGCATTTGTGGCTCTAAAATAAGATTTGAGAATATTTCTGGAGCTCAAAATAAAGTAACAGTTATATGGCTTGAAGATAACAAAATAGATTACAATTTTAAGATCGACACTCTGGAGTATAGGCAGATATTATTTGGAGAGTTTAGTTGGAATTGGAGTGTGGTGTGGTGACCTGAGATTCCTTCTTTGCAGTGTAGTTGCCTGAACTGTTTAATGTGGCTGTGGGTGTGAGCACAGCAGAGCAGTGCAGTGCACGTGTGTGAGAACAGAGCCTTCTGCTTGAAGGGCTGTGTCCAGCCCTGGGGTCCCAGGCTGTCAGCTCCGTGGACCTGGTACATCATTCAGCCCCTAGCCTGTTCCCCTGACACACACAGTGAGGGAGACAGTGTTTCCATTAGTGTGCTGAGACTTGACAGAGGCGCTGGGCATGTCCTAAGTGCTCAGTGAAAGTTATTTTATACAGGCTGGGAAACTATCTTTTTGCTATATAAAGTTTAAGAGAAATGTTAAAATATATTTTTGTTATTTTAAGGAAATTCGCAGTGAGTCCCATGACTATCCTCATAGAGTGGCCAAGTTCCCTGAAAACAGAAATCGAAACAGATACAGAGATGTGAGCCCATGTAAGTACTCATGGCGGGGTGGCGTGTGTGTGTGTGTGTGTGTGTGTGTGTGTGTGCTGGTTTGTTGTAGGACACAGGACATGGCAGAAAATGTTGGGGTCAAGGTTGATGAGCATGGTGGGTTTTTTTTTTTTTTGTATCGACATATATACGCGCTCTTTAAAGAAAACTTTTGAGGTATGAAATTGTGGAAGGAGGGGAAATTGCCTGTAATTACCTCCTCTTTCAACACAGCCACCATTTACTCTATGTATTTGCTACCAACCTTTTTTTTTCCACTTGATTTTTGTTTTTTCAAAATAATCATAATTATATATGTATGTGTACTCATATATATCTATATACTTTTCATATTATTCTATAGCTTTTATAAGTATTTAAATATTTATTCATATAGTTTGCTTTTTCTCCCTAAAATGAAAAAGTAGTATGTGCATACTATAGAAAAGTTTTAAAACATAAAAATGTGTAAAGGGAAAACTCTCATGACTTAAAAACTTTAAGGTTTATATCCTTTTGGTATTTGTCTGTGTAAATGTGCGTCCTTTTAAATTCAGTTGGATCCTGCAGGTACAGATCAAGCTCTCCTCCCGCGAGGCCACACACTCTGGTGGTTTCCTGTCCTGAGCACGATCTGTCAGTGGTTGGATTTCGATTCCGCTGTGCTCATGTGGGTACACACATACATGGTTTTGTGAACAGTTGTAATATCAGGGCTTTTAAAATGTGTTCAGGTGATTTTATTTTTGTCCTGGTTGAGGCCTCCTTCTGGAGAAGGCAATGGCACCCCACTCCAGTACTTTTGCCTGGAAAATCCCGTGAACGGAGGAGCCTGGTAGGCTGCAGTCCATAGGGTCGCTAAGAGTTGGACACGACTGAGCAACTTCACTTTCACTTTTCACTTTCATGCATTGGAGGAGGAAATGGCAACCCACTCCAATGTTCTTGCCTGGAGAATCCCAGGGACGGGGAAGCCTGGTGGGCTGCCATCTATGGGGTTGCACAGAGTCAGACACGACTGAAGCGACTTAGCAGTAGCAGCAGGCCTCCTTCACATACTGCCTGAGGCAGCTTCACTGGCCACAGGACTCCCCGAGTTTGGTTTCAGTGGGCGAGCGTGGGCGGCGTCCTCCGAGCTGCCTGGGTGCTGGGCATGTCTGTGCCCAGGGCCTTCTCCCGGCCTCCCTGTCTGCCATCACAGCACCACTCTTCCTCCCATCTTCAGCCTCTTTCTAAGAACTCTCTTCCTTTATTTTTCACATGTGCTCCAGTGTCTTCTGATGTCATCCCCCATATCCATTGCAGCTGTGACTTAGTCCAGCTGTGTCCACAGCTACGTGGACACAGGCACGTGTGTGCCCACACATGTACATACAGTCCTGGAAGAATGCATCACACAGTCTGTCTGTCCAGCCTCATCACCCACGTATTCTTCAGCCCCTGGTTCTACCCCAGCCTCCCTACGGAAACTTTTATTCTGAAGTGCTGTTCACTCTCTGGTTTTCTCTTGTAGTGAGGGACTTTCTGCCATTGTCTTTTCTTATCCCTATGTGATTTTTGACATTGGCAGCCATGCCTTCCTTCCTCACGTCAGTCTTAATTTTGCTGTCACTCCTCTGGGTGATCAGAGCTTCCTTCCTCAGTTGTCTTCAACTTGAGCTCTGTCTGTCTGCCCCTCTGCTCCCTCTCCCATCTTGTGTGAGTTCAGTTGCCATGTTTCTGCTTATGGCCCCGGATCTTGTCTGCAGCCTGTGTCTCCTCAGATACAGACCCATTCACCCACTTCTTGTGACCTATCTCTGTCTTGCTGTCCCGTGACCACCTCAGGCTAAGGATTCCTCCCACATCCCTCAGTCCTGGCCCTACTCCTGCTCTTTCTACCTTATACCCCATATTCGTACTGGACCACTAGCCACATACTTGCTGCAGCTGGAAACTCATACTTCTCTCCCATTCAGTTCCCATGTCTGGTTGGTGACTTGTTGTTTAGTCTCTAAGTTGTGTCCGACCCTTTGCAACCCCAGTGACTGTAGCCCTCCAGGCTCTTCTGTCCATGGGATTCTCCAGGCAAGAATACTGGAGTGGGTAGCTGTTCCCTTCTCCAGGAGATCTTCCCAACCCAGGGATTAAGCCCATGTCTCCTGCACTGCAGGCGGATTCTTTACCATCTGAGCCACCAGGGAAGACTGGGGACTCCTGCTAAATCCAGATGACAGAAGAAGTGTTTTTTAAAAGCCCTTAAGGTGGTGCTGGCAAACCTGTCCTGACTGAAAGTCATCCTATCATTTCCATACATAGACTTGTATGGTTGTTGCCTTGTTCAGAAAACCTGTACTGAAAACCAGCTCTATGCCTGCTCTGTGTGCAAGGACCGTAAGTCCACACACCCTGCCTGCTCACCGTATATGTGCGGTGTGGGGGTTCGTACCTGCTATGCTATGTGTGTTGGGAGGTGCTCAGTTCTGCTTGGGGAGTTAGGGATGGCTTTTAAGATAGTAACTTTTGTTTTTTAATAAAATAGTCTATTTTAAACCAGCATTTATTTTTCCCATCCATACAGGAAATAAAAATAGATAATACCTCATGTGGAAAAAAAGATAATACTGAGTGCAAAGCAGACAATGATGTTTGCAAATAATCGAAAAGAATTGGTTCTTTTCTTAATTCAGAGTTTTAGATCTTTCTGAATTTTGATTCACCAAGTCTGGAAATGTATTTTTAAACAAATTCCTTACACAATTGTTATGTATCCAGCTTGAAACTACATTTGGAGGTATGAATATGAGATGCATGTTCAAAGAGGGGTGTTTTGAAATAGAATTTTAAGAAGTCCACAGTCTTTATGTAATTGCTGTGACTGAAAGATGCCTCATTTGTCTCAGTTAACCATGAGGTGATTGTAGAAGAGATGAGCAGAAAGGTGGTTGACTGAGAAAATAGAGGTTGTAGTAATCACATTGAGGATTGTATTTGTACTGTCAGAGACAGCTGCCAGGTTCTGAAATCTTCCTCACTATTTGCTTTGCACATAGAAATCCCAGTTTACTGTTTGATATAAGAGGAAGTCCCAGCCTTTTGTTTTCTCCGGCCATGAAAGAATAGTTTTTTGTTTTTGTGATAAAAACACATACCATAAGTTTACTCTTTTAGCAGTTTTTAGGTGTCTGTCACCCATGTTGGTGGCTGTATGCATGTTGCTGGACCACAGGTCTTGTCATCTTGTGTGGCTGAAATGCCACCCCTCCTCCAGCCCCTGGCTGTCACCATCCTGCTTCCTCTTTTCTCAGACTCTGATCACTTTAGATGCTTCACAGAAAATGAATCATACAGTGGTTCTTCTGGTGATGGGCTTACTCCTCACAGCATAATGTCCTCAAGGTTCATCCTTCAGTATTTAAAGTAACACATGGACTTCAGATTCCAGTTGTGTGGCAGGTTAGACAGTCCATGGTTTCTTACTGCTGCAAAACAAGATTCTCATTAAGCACACGTTTTAAATAAATTACTCGGTGGGGAGGAAGTAAGGAAAAGATTCAGGCTTTCTGTGCTCTCCACCTCCTACAAAAAGATCTCAAGAAATGGCATGGCTTCTCTGAATGCACAGGCCAGTGTCAGCTGGGACATTTGTATTCACCTAATAGTCTCCAGGTAAATATATAAGGCAGAAATGACTAGGATTACAGAAAGACATTGATAATTCTATGTTCACAGATTTCTTAAGGCAAAATAATAGTAAAGAAGTGGAAGGTTTAGACTGCACAGTTAAGCTTAATTTAACAAGAAAAATATAGAACCTTATGTCTAGCAATTAGAGAATTCACATTCTTCTAAGACTGCATGGAATACTTGTAATAAATGGACCATTGACTAGGCTGTAAAAGTAAATCTTGACACAGTTTAAGAATTACTGCCATACAGGCCATGTTCTTTGACCGTAATGCGATTAAATTATAGATTATTAATAAAAAGATAAAAATTCCTATAAATTTGGAGATTTATTTAAAGATTTCTAAATGATTCATGGGTCAAGATGAAATCATAATGGAAACTTAAAAATGAACAATAGGTAAAATCTACTTAGCAAAACTTGCATAAAGCAGCAAAAACAGTACTGTAAAAAAATACTGTTTTAAATGTTTGTATTAGAACAGAAGGTTGAAAATTAAAGTGCTAAGTGTCTAACGTAATTTAGAGTAAAAGTAACAGGATAAACACCAAAAAAAAAAAAAGGCAGAAAGGAAATAATACAAAAATAAAATAATACAAAAATAAAAGCAGAATGGAAATCAATGGGACCATACACAGGACCAAATAAAATCAAATGTTGGTTCCTTAATAAGACTAATCAACTAGCAAGATTGAATAAGAAAAATAACACAGATATACAAAAACCAGACAGAGGCAGATGCATATAAATAGTATTAGGAGAAAAGGGGAACAAAATACAGATGTAAAATGACTTTAAAAGCTAGACTACTGTAAACAATTATGGCAATAAATGTGATCACTTAGAAGAAGTAGAACAGACTCCTGGAAAAATAGCATTTACCATTGTAGATTAAAGGAGAAATAGAGTCTAAGGAGGCCTGTGACAGCTAAATAAGTTAAATTAATTAATAAACAATTTTGCATTGAGAATTCACTGAGACTAGCTGTTTTAACAGGCATGTCTTATAATAATGAAAGCTCTCCCAGAGAACAGAAAGAGAATACTCCCCAGTTCCTTTTGTGAGGCTGTTAGATGGGTAATTTGGATATCCAAAGCAGAAAAGTTTAGTAAGAGGAATAAAAGTTACATGCGTACCTGTGTCATGGATGTAGATGTAAAAATCCTAAAGAAAGGTTAGCAAACTGAATATGGCAATATCTATATTAGTTTTAGGAATACAAGAGTGGCTTAGCATTAGACAGTCTTTAAATGTAGTTAATCTTAGTAACAAGGTAAAAGAGAAAAAGCCATATGAATATCTTATAGATGGAGAAAGATTATTTAAAGTCAATTCTTGCTCCTGATTAAGAACAAAACATATATCAAACAGAAGGAAAGTTCTGTAACTTGAGATGACACCAACAGTCACATCACTGTGTTTTGTTAAAAAAAAAATTTTAATTAATTTATTTGGCTCTGCTGAGTCTTAGTTGTGGCATGTGGGATCTAGTTCCCTGCTCAGGGATCGAACCTGGGCACCCTTCATGGGGAGCTCAGAGTCAGCCTCTAGACCACAGGGGAGGCCCCACGTCACTGTTAACGATAACATGTTACAGACATTTTCTAAAACTTGAGGACAAAACAAGGGTGTCCACGAACACTACTTCCACTTCATATTGTCCTTTGGTGGGGGGCGGGGAACAGAGCAGACCCCAGAGGCCAGGTACCACCCCCCCACACACCTCCCTGACAACTGTTTTGTCTGACCACACTCATCCAGTCGCCTCTACTAAAAGGTCCTGGAGCTTTCTGAGCTCTTGTTTTGCTGAGTTACTTCACTCCTCAAGTCAGTTATAGTTTCACCTGCTGATATTTCAGTTCAGTTGCTCAGTCATGTCTGACTCTTTGCGACCCCATGAATCGCAGCACGCCAGGCCTCCCTGTCCATCACCATCTCCTGGAGTTCAATCAAACTCATGTCCATCGAGTTGGTGATACCATCCAGCCATCTCATCCTCTGTCGTCCCCTTCTCCTCCTGCCCTCAATCCCTCCCAGCATCAGAGTCTTTTCCAATGAGTCAGCTCTTCGCATGAGGTGGCCAAAGTACTGGAGTTTCAGCTTTAGCATCATTCCTTCCAAAGAACACCCAGGACTGATCTCCTTTAGGATGGACTGGTTGGATCTCCTTGCAGTCCAAGGGACTCTCAA
>NW_011495015.1:434397-464137 GCF_000754665.1 Bison bison bison
GCTTTCTTCACAATCCAACTCTCACATCCATACATGACCGCTGGAAAAACCATAGCCTTGACTAGATGGACCTTTGTTGGCAAAGTAATGTCTCTGCTTTCCAATATGCTATCTAGGTTCCTTCCAAGGAATAAGCGTCTTTTAATTTCATGGCTGCAGTCACCATCTGCAGTGATTTTGGAGCCCCCAAAAATAAAGTCTGCCACTGTTTCCCCATCTATTTGCCATGAAGTGATGGGACCAGATGCCATGATCTTTGTTTTCTGAATGTTGAGCTTTAAGCCAACTTTTTCACTCTCCTCTTTCACTTTTATCAAGAGGCCTTTCAGTTCCTCTTCACTTTCTGCCATAAGGATGGTGTCATCTGCATATCTGAAGTTATTGATATTTCTCCCAGCAATCTTGATTCCAGCTTGTGTTTCTTCCAGTCCAGCGTTTCTCGTGATGTACTCTGCATAGAAGTTAAATAAGCAGAGTGACAATATACAGCCTTGACGTACTCCTTTTCCTATTTGGAACCAGTCTGTTGTTCCATGTCCAGTTCTAACTGTTGCTTCCTGACCTGCATATAGGTTTCTCAAGAGGCAGGTCAGGTGGTCTGGTATTCCCATCTCTTGAAGAATTTTCCACAGTTTATTGTGATCCACACAGTCAAAGGCTTTGGCATAGTAGGGAGGTTTAATAGTGATCTGGACTGGAAAAGGTCAGTTTTCATTCCAATCCCAAAGAAAGGCAATGCCAAAGAATGTTCAAGCTACTGCACAATTGCACTCAGCTCACACGCTAGCAAAGAAATGCTCAAAATTCTCCAAGCCAACCTTCAACAGTACATAAGCCATGAACTTCCAGATGTTCAAGCTGGATTTAGAAAAGGCAGAGGAACCAGAGATAAAATTGCCAACATCCGTTGGATCATCGAAAAAGCAAGAGAGTTCCAGAAAAACATCTGCTTTATTGACTACGCCAAAGCCTTTGACTTTGTGGATCACAACAAACCCTGGAAAATTCTTAAAGAGATGTGAATACCTGACCACCTTACCTGCCTCCTGAGAAATCTGTATGCAGGTCAAGAAGCAATAGTTAGAACTAGAAATAGAACAACTGATCGGTTCCAAATTGGGAAAGGGTTACATCAAGGCTGTATATTGTCACCCTGCTTATTTAACTTCTGTGCAAAGTACATCATGTGAAATGCTGGGCTAGATGAAGCACAAATTGGAATCATGATTGCTGAGAGAAATATCAATAATCTCATATGTGCAGATGCTTTCATAGCAGAAAGCAAAAAAGAACTAAAGAGCCTCTTGATGAAAGTGAAAGAGGAGAGTGAAAAAGCTGGCTTAAAACTCAGAATTCAGAAAACTAAAATCATGGCATCTGGTACCTTCATGGGAAATAGATGGGGAAACAGTGAGAACAGTGACAGACTTTATTTTCTTGGGCTCCAAAATCACTGCAGATGGTAACTGCAGCCATGAAATTAAAAGACGCTTGCTCCTTGGAAGAAAAGCTCTGACCAACCTAGACAGCATAATAAAAAGCAGAGACATTACTTTGCCAACAAAGATCTATCTAGTCAAAGCTATGGTTTTTCCAGTAGTCATGTATGGATGTGAGAGTTGGACCATAAAGAAAGCTGAGTGCCAAAGAATTGATGCTTTTGAACTGTGGTGTTGGAGAAGACTCTTGAGAGTCCCTTGGACTGCAAGGAGATCAAACCAGTTCATCCTAAAGGAAATCAATCCTGAATATTCCTTGAAGGACTGATGCTTAAGCTGAAACTCCAATACTTTGGCCACCTGATGAGAAGAACTCACTCACTGGAAAAGACCCTGATGCTGGGAAAGATTGAAGGCAAGAGGAGAAGGGGATAACAGAGGATGTGATGGTTGAATGGGATCACCAACTCAATGGACATGAGTTTGAGCAAGCTCCAGGAATTGGTGATGGACAGCCAAGTACTGCAGTCCATGGGATCATGAAGAATCAGACACGACTGAGCAACTGAACTGAATTAGTGATCTGTCATTCTAAAAAGATTCCACCACAACTTAGCAATTTGAATATGAACATTTTGTGGAGTTTATTGTATAAACAATGCTTGAGCACTTGGTAGCCTAGATTGTTGGATACTGTGCCTGGTAGTTGCTTTAAGAAGAGGGAAGTAGATTTCCCATTTTGTGATAGTTGGATTCAGGAGTTGAGGCTAATGAATCAGTTCAGGATTTCTTAACTCTGAACCTGAGTTGCAGGGGCTCCTCTTCCCTTTGTTCTTGGGGCTGGTGGCACAGTCTGTTGTGTCCCCGGACCGAAGGCCCGTACCTGTTGTAGTCTTCAGTCTCTGTGCTTGGCATACTCTCAACCCAAATATTCATGTGACCGACCCCCTCCAAGTCTCTGCTGAAGTGTCAGTGCATGGCGAGGCCCACTTTGACCACCCTGTTCAGAATCCCAGTGCCCCCCTCCACCCCCCCAACGCAGCTCCCTTTTATGGGGCTCTTTCTCCCAGGGACTCTTTTTCCCAGAGGATTTATTGCTGTGTGACAGGTAACTTACTTGATTGCCTTGCTCATTGCCATCCCCTTTCTGAGCAGGTGAGCTCTGGGGACTATGGATGGGCTCCAGGGGCTGGGGCATGCATACTTGGTCTGAGAGGTTTGCCGGGTGCTCTTGGGTTTGTGGGTGGAAAGGGAAGAAGTCCATTCCCCCGCTCTCTTTCCCTTTCAACTTTTAGGCTCTTTCTCTGAGGAGAAGTACGAGTTTGAAGGAAGTGGTGAGCTGCTCATGACTGTGCCAGACCCCTGTGTGGTGTTGGATGGGGAAGGTGTCCATGATCGAGCTGCATTGGGAATCTCACCCATTTTGTGAGGACACCTCCCAAGTCCTGTTTCCATCCCAGAGACTCTGGGGGTGGATTCAAGAGCCCTTTTCAGTTTGGGGGTGTGTGGAGGCAGAATGTTCAGTTAACACTGTTCTGTCAAGTTTAGGAACTTGAAGTCACGGCGGATGGAGAGATGGACACGTGTGAGCAGCTGGCCTCTGGTTGGAGGCTGTGGAACATGTAATGTCTCTGTCCTGGTTGTCTGGCTTCCAGCGTATGTGTTGAGGGGTGTGGAAGGTGGTCAGTATAGAGAGCAGATTGTCTGGTGAAGGGATGCAGGTGGGGACCTTCCACGAGAGGAGAAGTCCTGGGCCAGGTGTTCAGAAGGGTGACTGTGTGTGTGTGCGTGAGGTGGAGGCAGGGAGCAGGGTGGGAGACAGCGCAGGGTTAGGGGGCTCAAGGGCACCTCTGGGCCTCTGCTCCTGCTTCTCTAGGGTGCAGTGGAGACTGAAATGCTCACATCTCAGCTTGGAGGCTAGGGTGGAGGAAGTGAGCTGTTCAGGTGTATCCTGTGGGTCCTGCCCAGACTGTGGTTGGTTATATTGTCAGAGAAGGAACCATTCAGCCAGCAGGGTTTTTTTTCAGAGGGGGCAGAGGAAACAACTGCTTTTGGTTCACTGCTTGATTTATGAGGGAAAGTTCATATTACTTGTCCTCGAAAATTCTCCTTGTGGGCTTCCCTGGTAGCTCAGCTAGTAAAGAATCCACCTGCAGTGCAGGAGACCTCAGTTCGATTCCTGGGTCGGGGAATTCCCCTGGCAAAGGGATAGGCTACCCACTCCAGTATTCTTGGGCTTCCCTGGTGGCTCAGATAGTAAAGAATCCACCTGCAATGTGGGAGACCTGGGTTTGATCCCTGGGTTGGGAAGATCCCCTAGAAGAGGGCATGGCAACCCACTCCAGCATTCTTGCCTGGAATGGGGTCTTGAAGAGTGGGACATGACTGAGCGACTAAGCACACAGCATTCTCCTTGTAGGGTTGAAGGGAGCTGACGCAGTCAGATGCTTGCCTCATTTGCAGGGAATTACCATGCAGTATGGAAATCAGTATTGGAAACGTAGGCCCCCACCCTACGCCTGGTTGAAAATGGAGCCTGTCTTGCGGGGAGATTGGTCTTCTGCCCAATTTCTGTTAATTATTCCTGATGTCTGCCTCAGCATAAATGTGAGCCCTTCCTGCTTGACCTGAAAGACTTTCCAGAAGGAGATGTCTTTACAATAATGAAAAAGGGTGAAACTGTGGGTGGGGAGGTGGGTGGGGTGGGAGAAAGAGCTCATTGTGGCAGTATTGAAAGAGGAAGCTGATCTGTGTTGTCAGCTCAGGCAGCTCGAGCCAGTCATTTCTTGACAGATGGAACCATTTCTCAGAAAACAGACTGTGAGGTGGGAGGCCTGGGGACTCTTCATCGGAAGTTTGCCTAATCTAACTTGAGGGCCGTGGTTCTGTGGGGCGTGAGTTTCTTTGTCCCCCACGATGATGCCACTGTGCAGGAAAGCATGTGTTCTTGGTCGTCCTGCTGCTGGTGGTGTTAGATGTTGAGAAATCAGATTTCCTGTGCAGTGTGGTTTGGTTGCTTTTGTGGCCTCTCATGCAGTTAGTTTGAATCATGTTCATTTTCTCCCTTTGCTGGATCCTGTAGGTGACTGGGGAGAGGGAGTAACACTCTAAGTACACTTAGAATGAGGAGGAGGTGCTGTGGGCTTGCTCCTTGCTGATGCCCCGAAGCTATGGGTCTCTATTGTTTTGGATGTTTAGTTTTTGTTTGCTTGTTTTTAATGTATATTTGGCTGCACCGGCTCTTAGTTTCAGCCTGCAGGATCTAATTACCCAACCAGGGTCGAAACTGGTTCAAACCCTGCTTAGGGAGTGTGGAGTCTTAGCTGCTGGACCCCCAGGAAGTCCGTGGACTCTGGCTTTTGATAGTCTCATCTCAGAGGTCCCTAGGTAGAATCAGCTTCTATGGGAGAGGAGAGAGCAGGTCACTTCCCGGGTTTTTTCCTGAAAAGTCAGAGGTTGGTTTGGAGTGAACTCTTCACAGATTTGGGGCTGACCAGACTTGATGGGCAGGGAGAGGAGACATTGATCTCGGGCAGGGGACCTGTGTCACCCTCAAAGGTATTTCAGACCACATGGTGACTGAGTCTTCAGGGAAGAAGAGGCTTTGTCTTTGTTACCATTGCTAGAGAATATATAAATCATAGAGTCACAATTCCTCATAAAAAGGCTTTGAAGTTTCACTTCCTGAAATGTGTATACTTACTTTGTAGACAGTGTTAATTTAACACAAGAAACTCATGTTTTTTCTCTGCACAGATTCTCTTCTGAATCAATAAGTTACATGAGTTTAATTTTTTATTAAAAAATCTTTTTTAGTGGAACAGAAGAATTAAAATGATATAAGTATAGGGTTTTTTTTTTTTTTTTTTTTAATTAGTCCTGAGGCAAAAACATAGGTTCAGCCAACACTTGTAGCCAGTTCTAAATGGCTAGAATTTGCCAAGGATTTCCTTCCTTTCCGGGGTGCCGTTTCTATAGTGACCTGCTGCTCCCCACCAATTAGAACCGGGGTTCTGGGGACCCCATCTGTGCTTCTTGGGGTATGTGACTCTTGTATTTAATAACCTGGAGTGACACCAGGTGTAGAGTAATACAGGAGGGAAAATAACAGTGAATCCAGTGCAGAGTCCAGAAGGCAGGGGTCAGATGTCCTGAAAACCCCCCTGAAGTCTTTCTCTTGGCTTATGGAAGGGTCTGGATGACCTGCTGGAACTCCCTTTGAGGGGAGACTTGGCGTTTATGGATTCTTGCTTCTTTTGCAAATTGCTTCTTCACTTGTGGAATAGATAAGATTAGTCTCTGTTTGTGTTCTTACGGAGATTACAACATGAGGAAACACATTCCTTTGGGATTATATTTTAGCGGAATTTGAATTTTAGGGAGGCATTGTTCTTCTGATTGGTGTTATCTGGGAGGCATATGGACTTTATTTTGTTAATTATATAGCTGAACTTTTTACTGTCTCACATAACCATTAAAGAGTGATCAAACTTAAAAAAAAGAAGTGACTGTTTAAAAAAAAAAGTGACTGTTGACATCATCTTTCCGAGAACACTAGTATAAGTGATTTACTATAACAAGATCTTTGCTTTTCCTGTTGGCCAATGACGTGTAATATTTACGGAGGTCTTGGGTTCAATCCAGCAGAAACATTTCATATAAATTATGTGCGAAACTAAAACTGTTTAACATTTTCTTTCATATGGAGATAATATGAACAACTCTTTCAGTTTAAGAGTGGGGAAGAGAATGGTTATTTGGTATTTCCTTGAGGGGCACAGTTTATACCAGAAGGTATTCTCCAGCTAGACATCAAAGATGCATGTAGGTTGTAATTCAGTCCTGTGATTCTGCCAGGTGTGTATTTAATATTCCAAGTGAATGCTAATCCTGTTGTTACATGCATTCTTCCTCTCTTAGCATCTTCCCTCCTACCATAGTGATAGAAGGTAAAGTTCTGTGCTCCATCTGTTTACATTAGCACAAATTCTAAATCTGTGATATCTTCACGTTTAAAAACTAAAAGTATTTGACACAGCCCAAGTAATGAAGGACTTTTACGTGTCTGTTACAGAGTTGGAATATTCCAAATGTGTTAAATATAGCTTAGCACTTAATCTAATTAGTTCAGTTCGGTTCAGTCGCTCAGTCATGTCCGATTCTTTGTGACCCCATGGACTGCAGCACTTCCCTGTTCATCACCAACTCCCGGAGCTTGCTCAAACTCATGTCCATCGAGTCAGTGATGCCGTCCAACTATCTCATCCTCTGTCATCCCCTTCTGCCTTCAATCTTTCCCAGCATCAGTGTCTTTTCCAATGAGTCAGTTCTTCACATCAGGTGGCCAAAGTATTGGAGTTTCAGCTTCAGCATTAGTCCTTCCGCTGAATATTCAGGACTGATTTCCTTTAGGATTGACTGGTTGGATCTCCTTGCAGTCCAAGGGACTCTCAAGAGTCTTCTCCAACACCACAGTTCAAAAGCATAAAAATTATTAAAATATAGCTGAATGCAGATCTGTTGAGGCAGGAAGAAAATGAAATGTAGTTTTATGGTGGGATCTGTCCGGTCTTATTTTTTGGAGGCCGTTGATTTTTGTAGGAAAACTTGTTAGTTCTTAAGCACCAGGAGTCTTAACCATCCTTTTTCTTTTGGGAAGATCGGTACTTTATTCCTTTTACTGTGTTTTACTCTTTGATCAGTTTTTCTACTTAAACAGCAGCTAATCTACCACCAACAGCTGCACTTCCTTCTAACACACAGTAACAAAAGGATTTCATCTTTGCACTTTTTAAAAAAAGGAATAATTTGGGATTTAACTCAGTTGTGATGCTAATTTATTTTTCTTTGTTTTTTCTGTCATTTTATAAATACCCAGAAAATTAATATTCAAATAAAAAAGAAATGCAAGTTTGAAATGACGATATGGTTTATCATTTTCTGTTTCAGATGATCACAGTCGTGTTAAGCTGCAGAATGCTGAAAATGATTATATTAATGCCAGCTTAGTTGACATAGAGGAGGCACAGAGGAGCTACATCTTAACCCAGGCAAGTGGGGTGACATGGAGTGGAGGCCTGACTGCCATTCCTGGGGTCTGCTTTAGGATGGAGCAGAAAGTGTGTCCTGACTTCTTTTGGTGATGAAATGGCTGTTTTAGGTTTTTCTATTGTCTTGTAATGAATGGTAACATAATATTTTACAGCTGTGTATATTTAAGATAAAAGCAATTGTTACTGTTACACATTCTCTGCAGGAAAGTTGTTCATGAGGTTTGGCCAGCTGGTTCTTTTCTGGCCAGCTGTCCTCCTTGCTGTAAGTTTGGTACAAAGTCTCGGTTGGTGGATACTTTGTTCCTTCTGCTTCTCTTCACTTGAATCAGGACCAGAGGCGCGAAAACTCTTCTCTTCCCTGGCCTGGTGTGTATTTTCAGTATGGACAAGTCTTGGGTGTTAGGTGAGGGTGTGAGCAGGGTGCCTGGACCACTGATGGGGTGGCCTGAGAGCCCACTGGCCTCTTGAGCCTCCTCCCTTCTCAACACACCGGCCGCACCCGTGCTCCATTGGCACTGTTCTTTCACTCTGAGATAGCAGAAATGATTTGGGTTTATCCACACCAGCTATCCTTTGTTTATCAGATTACAGATTTAATTAACAGTGCTGCCATTTCCCAGCTAGTGATTTTTAATTATTCCAAAGATAAACTGTATTATTAAGTATCTTGTTATAACCTATAAAGGAAAATAATCTGAAAAAAATATATATATATGTAACTGAATCACTTTGTTGTATACCTGTAACTAACACAGTATTGTAAATCAACTATAATTAAATTGAAAAAAAGATAAACTGTATATTTGTAATGTTTGAGATTTTTAAAGAACCCATTTCAGATTAGAATAACCTGTTACTGAAAGTGAAAACTGTTGAAAATGGTAAGATGTTCAGATGAATGTACCTATCAACTGTTAGGCTATCTGTAATTCACAGAAAACAAAAATTCATTACTCTTTTTTACTTGGCATAAAGCAGCTCCTGTAAGTCAAAAACAAAAAGAAAATCTATGAAAAAAACTGGCAAGGAACATAAATTCACAGTTTACAGCAGGGAAGTAAAGGTAGACAATATATATGGAAAAGATGCTCAATTTTTCTAAATTTAAACCAGGAATCAGTTACCACTTCTCACCTGTCAGAACCACAGATTTAAAAGTTTATAGTACTTAGAGGTCTAATATGTAAAGACATGAAGGTAAATGTGAGAGTATTTGTTATAGCTTAATAGCACAGGACCAAAAATAGTAGGACAGAAACAGTCTGTAAGGAGCTGGCTAAATAAATTATACACATGCTATTAGTACTGATTGTTTCTGGGAATTAGGAAAAAATACAGAATTCACTTTGCCATTTTCTGTTATATTTGAAGTTTTTCTTATGTGCATTCATGATGTTTTTAATAGTCATTTTTAGAGTTGAAAATTTCACTTTCTGTTTTTAAAAGCCATGTTAAAAATAGAAAAGAATAATTACCCTAGATTCCTTAGCACACCCTTTCTTATTCTCTTTTTTCAGTCTTGTTTGTCCTTTCCTCTTTGTCATCTTAGTCTCTAAAAATGTAATTGTTTCTCAAGATTCTGATTCAGGTTTCACCCCCACCTAGTCTGTACTCACCACTTCAACTCTCTGGAACCATATTTTGAACGTTTGTTTCTTAAGAAAAAGGCTGGACTCTGGACTCATGGTGTCTGCTTGAATCCTGTTCGTTCATCCAGCAAAGCTTTGAATGCCTGCCTTGTGGTGGCATTGTGTGAATGAAACAGCCATTCATAAAACTGCTAGTATGAACTTCACATCCTAGAGGGAAGTAAAATTAACAACAGCTAGCAATCTTTTATTTATTTTTTACTAAACTACAGTTGACTTACCATACTGTGTTAGATACTAGTGTGCAGCAAAGTGATTCAGTTATACATGTATACACGCATACATATATATATATTCTTTTTCAGATTCTTTTCCATGGTAGGTCATTATAAGATGTTGAATATAGTTCCCTGAGCTACACAGTAAATTCTTGTTGTTTACTTTATATATGGTAGTGTGTATCTGTTAATCCCAAACTCCTAACTTATCCCTCCTCCCATTCCCCTTTGGTAACCAAAAGTATGCTTACGTTCTACGTCTGCGAGTCTGTTTCTGTTTTGTGAATAAATTCTTTTGTATCATAGTCTAGAATCCACATATAAGTGATATCATATATTTGTCTTTGAATTACTTAGACTGATAATCTCTAGGTCCATCCACATTGCTGCAAATGGCATTATTTCATTATTTGTTTATGGCCGACCAATATTCCAATGTATATATGTACCACAGATCTTCTTTATATATGTGTACCACACATCTTCTTTAATCATTCCTCTGTGGATGAACACTAAGATGGCTTCCATGTCTTGACTGTTGTAAATAGTAACAGGTTGCAGTTTTTAACATTTTTCTATATTTTATATAACTTAAGCCTCAGGATAACCCTTTGTGGTAAATACTCTTATTATCCTTATGTTAACATGAGGAGTCATCTAAAGAGACAAGGAACATCAGATAACTTTACAAAGGTCATACAACAAGTAGGGTGAGGCCTCATGGTCTCCATAGGCTGCATGGTTCTGCTTTTAATTATTCAGATCTGCTGCCCTGAAATTGTGATATGCCCTTGGATTCATTCCTCAGTTCCCCAAGGTGTAGCGTCATCCCGTAGCACTGTGCGGTTTGCTTCCAGGACCCTCTGCAATGCCAAAGCCCCCAGGTGCTCAGGTCCCATCATTGTCCCTTCTGTCCTGGCCCCACATACACAGATTCATTGAGTCACAATCATGTACTAAGTTTGCTGTCTGAGGTTGTTGATCCTGTGGATGCATAACCATGGCTAAAAGGACTGACTGTGTATTTATTGAAAAATCTGTCTGTATCTGGACCCCTGTAGTTCAAACCCCTGTTGTTCAGGAGTCAAGTGTGTATGTTATCAATATGTATCTCTGTGATCTGTAGAATAGTGCTAATAAAAACTCATGTAGTTCCAAGTAATACGGTGAGTACTCCATGGAGTGTTCATTGCGGCATTGTTACTGGTTTTTATTATAGTAGTAATGATAGTAATTACTAGAGAATCACATGGACAGAGGAGCCTGGTGGGCTGCAGTCCACAGGGTCGCAAAGAGTCAGTCAGACACGACTGAGCGACTTCACTTTCTTTCACTTTCTTTCAATGATAGTAATAATCCTTTTATAAAACATTGTAAATCCCTTCATGAAAAAGAAAATACCCGACTAATACCCTAGGTTAAATCTCCTGTCCATTTGGGCTTTCCTTTGTGTCCTGACCCAGGCCCTCTGCCCTCATTCTAGTGGACTCACTGTCTTCAGCCTTGGATTATTTCCCGAGTCCCCCCTACCCCCTGCCCCAGAGCTTCCAGCATCTACCCACAGGACCACTTGATGTCACAAATTCTTCCTTTTCTGTGTCAAACTCTTTTTTTTCTTTTCCTTCTTTATTTTACACTAAGCTAGCCCCTGTCCTATTTTTGTCATCTGGGTTAAAGCTGTCCTTATCTGTCGAATTCTCTCCTGTTTTCTGCTGCCCTGCCCTTCTCTGGAGCTCTCTTTCATCTATACCAATGTAGTAGCTTTTCAACTTACTTCTTTGCCACCAGTCCCTCATTTCTAGTCCATCTTTAACAATTCCTCTAGAGAAATTTTTGCGATATACCAATCTGGTCATATTCCTTCATTCTGTAAAGAAAAGATCATTGACTGTTTCCTGGGGTCGAGCACCTCTCACTTGGCAGGTGTGGTTTCCTGTGGGTTCTCTGTGTCACCTTCTTTCCCAGGAGTGCCCTGACACTGGGAATGGACCTGATCCCTCCCCTCTCCCCTCCATGTGTCAGCACCTCCTCGTTTTTAAGGCTCTGCGCTGGTACCCTTCCTGCTCCTGCATACCCAGGCTCAGCCCTCGCTCTGGTGGGGCTGGGTGTGTTTCCGTTCCTCACCTCCGATGTAAGCTGTGACAGCTGGGACTGCTTTTGCCTTTGTCCCTAGTATCTTGGGACAGAGAACATGCACAGAAAATATTTCAAAGGACAGCAAAAACCAGAGACACTAAATGTTTATTGAAACTGCAGTTATTCTGCTTGTCTTTTGTTGCTTATAATTTTTGTCATCCTTTTTTCTGAGTTTTATGAAAATTAAAAATGTATACCTGCTGATGCCTTGGTATAGATCTCCATTTTGTAGAAGATACTAGGTTGTATTGCTGGTAAGTGGAAGAGCTGAGAACCCCTCTTTCCCTTTTAGAACCACTGTAGAATGTGTGTGTGTGTGTGTGTGTGTGTGTGTGTGTGTACACACTAAGCAGTGACTTCATTAGAGACCTGATCCATCCATTTTTTTAGATGAAAGAGAAGGCATTCATTTTACTGGGGGTCTTCTCATGGCTGTTTTTATCTTTGCACTGTGTGGTTTTGGAAGTAGCTCAAACTTTGAAAAATATGTACTCAGTAAGGGGAACGGCTCCTCAAACCTGAGGGTGCAGCTCTTCAGGGTTCTTGGTCCCTTCTAACATTGGTATAACTGAGAGCATGGAGTTTATTAGCTCAGGTAATATTTCCAGAACATCCACTACAGAGCTGGGATATAGTGGCCCTGAAGCTGCTTTTAGTGTAGCACTACTTGAATGGCCTTGTCTTCTGGGTGGAGCTGAAGCTCCAGGCAGACCCAGCCCCCGGCATCCCACAGGTGACTGCTTGTTGAGTTACTCAAGGAACAGTCAAACCTGTTAACCTGCACCCACTGCAGCCACCTGAGGATTGCAGTGCCCTCAAAGGGTGACAGTGGTGACTGGTCGGGAGTGCTGCCCCAAGCCCACACCCCTTGGGACAAAATCTTCTCTTGGCCTTTTTTCCTGCCCAAGCCTTATTCTCCATCCCTCAATTCAGAGAGCTACCTGATAGCCTGGGAATTTTTCTTTTCTGCCTAAGTAAATAAAAGTCAGTTTTGATCGTTGATAATCAGTAATCCAACTAACAGAGACCTGTTTTTAGTTCAGGTGGGTTTAGAGTCTGGATTGATATTCTGTGACCCGATGTCCTGTTCTCAGATGCGAAGCTTCCTGGAAGGCATGTCCTTGGAGCGTCAGTCCCCTCCTCCTCTCACCTGCTGTTTTTTCTCTGTCTTACAGGGTCCACTTCCTAATACAGGTTGTCATTTCTGGCTCATGGTTTGGCAGCAAAAGACCAAAGCAGTTGTCATGCTAAACCGAATTGTGGAGAAAGACTCGGTGAGTAATACTTGGTATTTACAACTTACTGTACAGTCTGTGATTGTTAACCTACAAATATTTTCTTACTTCTTTTGGGATAGTCATTCATTAGTTTTGGCCTTTAATTACTAAAAACTAAAGTCAGGGTGATTCTGACTGGAACTAACCTATCATTTTCCTTTATTACCTTAAATATTTAAGTAACAACTGTGGACCACTGCCCTCCAAACATAAGTATAATGGAGTGAGTACTGGCCAGTTGTGGTACTTAGATCTTTGGAATTCGTAGGCTTTATCAGAATCTTTATTATTAACAGAATCCTGGAAATTTTATGAAGAATTGAAGTGACAGGTTTCTAAAACCTTTATAAACTACCACTGGCTCTTATGTCAGGATGTAGTGAGTATTGATACGTATAGATTTATTGACGTTTGAGGTGCAGTTTAAAATCCAATGCTAATTAGTGGTGTGATGGTGGTTAAGTCTTCAGCTTCTGTGGCTTGAGGGTCCTCTTCTGTCAAACATGAAAATTAGAAAGTGTTATCTGTCAGATCTCTTCCAGCCCTGAGGTCTAGGCTTTTCTGCTCCTTCAGATCCTGAATTCTTGCTTTTTTCCTGAGTTAATAGCTGCTGGTTTTCAGCGGCAGTGAAGGTGCTTCTAGTCTGTTCCAGTCTGCAGTGTTGTTGCCACACCATGGTATCCTGCAGTGTCAGCATAGTCTCTGCAGTGGTTTTCGTGCTTGCACGGTGACCCACAGACCCAAGTGATTCGGGTGCTGTTGTTGGGACATTTGAGCATCGTTGTCAGCTGGAGGATTATGGGTTTCATCTCATTCTACAGAATAAATACTGTAATAAAAAGAGGAGCTTGCCACCAGCAATCAGAAATCACCTTCATCCAGATGTTCAATAAAAGTCAAGTTTTATAGTTGAGGTTGCCTCGTGTGTGGTGATACCCTGTTTGTCAGCATAATGATGTCAGCAGCTGCTGCTGGTCAGTGTTTAGTTCCTTAATTAATTAGGATTATAGTGATATTCCAGCTTTATTGTTTCTTCTTGAGTTTTGGTTGAAATTCTTCTATTAAAAAAAAAAAAAAAGGCTCCCACTCTAGTTACCTACCACCTTGATGTAGGAAAAGCATTTTTCAAAAGAAGTTGATTCCCACGTATCCTCAATATGTCACCACTTAGGTTTTCTTGGTGTGGGGGTGGGAGGAGATCAATGCTGTGAAGTCATGACTTTATTAAACACCTTGATTCAGTTCACTCCATGGCAGTTATTATCCTTGTTGTTTAGTCATGAAAGTTGTGTCCAACTGTTTTGCGACCCCGTGTGCTGTAGCCTGCCAGGCTCCTCTGTCCATGGGATTTCCCAGGTGAGAATACTGGACTGAGTTGCCATGCCTTCCTCAGGGGAACTTGAGGAATCTATGCAGGGATCTAATTGGCGCCTCCTACTTGGCAGATGGATTCCTTACCACTGACCCACCTTGGAAGCCCATTGTTATTCTTACTTGTAGTCAAATTGTCCCTTCATTGGCCAGAGGAGGCTTTTTGGGTTGGGCCCTGAGTTCTTTTAACAAAAACCAAAGAGTCTTACTAGCTCCTTTGATGTCTGGAAGGACTCCCTGTTGCAGGCTTATCTTGTGCTTTCCTGTGCGAATCAGCTGTTTATTTAAGAAGCCTTGGTTTCTTTTGGTGAGCAGTGGTATTTCAAGATCATAGCAAAAATAGTAATCTTTGTTCTTATGGGTTGGTCTTTTCAGTGAACAGTTAAGGAAAATTATGTTTGTATGTTAAGATAACACTAGTGTTCATACTGATACTGATGCTTCTTCCTCTTTTTTTTTTTTTTTTTGTACTGATATTCTGATATTTGATACTGATACTAAAATTTAGGACTGTAGGGTTGATTCACCATGAATTCTGGTTCTCAGAGATACTAGTGATGTTGAATGTCTTATGCTCATTTACTCTGTCCCATATTGCACACAGAAAGTATTTGTAATAACAAAATCAGTCCATCACTAAAATAACTACTGAAAACAGTTTAAAATGTTTTCTCTCATCCTCTTTTTCTCAAGTTGTGCTTTACCTCCATCATCAGAGTTTACCGCATGTTTTAGTCTCTCTTAAGTCCCTTTTGTGTAGATATGCATCTGTCGTTGAGTCTCTGGTTGCTCTGTGTGTAGCTCACACTCAGAAGATCCTGAGGATGGGTGCCCTGGTCCCAGTTTCTTGTGTGTTGATGACAATACCTCTGCTGGCTTGATGCTGAAGAGTCTGTTTGGCAGAATATAAAATCTTTGGCTCACATTTGCTTTTTGAGCAACTTGATGGTATTACCCATTTCCTTCTGGCATGTTCCTGTCACAAAGGCACATCTTACTCTCTTTCCTTTATTAGTTACTTAGTCTTTTACCCAAAGGATTTTTTTTTCTTCAGATCCTATTGATTGTACTGAAATGTGTCTGTGCTGGTCATTCTGGGTCAGTTTGTCCAGGGACAGAGTGTGCTATTTTATTATGTGATTTCAGGCATTTTTTCTTTCTTTTAAAGAAAAATTTTTGTTGAATTATACTTGTTGACATTTATTCTGTTCCCTTGCTTGCCTTACTGTTCTTCTCCCAGGGCCTTCTGTTACACATATGTGTTAGATTTTCATTGCCTACTGGTCTCTCTTTATTTCCTTTTTATTTTAAAAATGTCCTTTTTCTCTTAAGGCATCATCTGTCGTGTTTATTCACAGCCCTGTTCCCTTTAATCAATTAGTCTTTGTTTATGAAAGGATGTGTTCTGTTACTTTTGATTCTTTTTTCTCTTCTGGCACATCATTTATGAGTTGTTATAATTTATGCTCTTTCATTTCCTATGTCATTTTGTTTTTTTAATGTCTTTTAGCAGCTTTTGAAGTATTCAGATCAGATCAGATCAGATCAGTCGCTCAGTCGTGTCCGACTCTTTGCGACCCCATGAATCGCAGCACGCCAGGCTTCCCTGTCCATCACCAACTCCCGGAGTTCACCCAGACTCACGGCCATTGAGTCAGTGATGCCATCCAGCCATCTCATCCTCTGTCGTCCCCTTCTCCTCTTGCCTCCAATCCCTCCCAGCATCAGAGTCTTTTCCAATGAATCAACTCTTCGCATGAGGTGGCCAAAGTACTGGAGTTTCACCTGTAGCATCATTCCTTCCAAAGAAATCCCAGGGCTGATCTCCTTCAGAATGGACTGTTGGATCTCCTTGCAGTCCAAGGGACTCTCAAGAGTCTTCTCCAACACCACAGTTCAAAAGCATCAGTTCTTCAGCGCTCAGCCTTCTTCACAGTCCAACTCTCACATCTATACATGACCACAGGAAAAACCATAGCCTTGACTAGACGGACCTTTGTTGGCAAAGTAATGTCTCTGCTTTTGAAGATGCTATCTAGGTTGGTCATAACTTTCCTTCCAAGGAGTAAGCGTCTTAATTTCATGGCTGCAGTCACCATCTGCAGTGATTTTGGAGCCCAGAAAAATAAAGTCTGCCACTGTTTCCACTGTTTCCCCATCTATTTCCCATGAAGTGATGGGACCGGATGCCATGATCTTCGTTTTCTGAATGTTGAGCTGTAAGCCAACTTTTTCACTCTCCCCTTTCACTTTCATCAAGAGGCTTTTGAGTTCCTCTTCACTTTCAGCCATAAGGGTGGTGTCATCTGCATATCTTAGGTGATTGATATTTCTCCCCGCAATCTTGATTCCAGCTTGTGTTTCTTCCAGCCCAGCGTTTCTCATGATGTACTCTGCATATAAGTTAAACAAACAGGGTGACAATATACAGCCTTGACGAACTCCTTTTCCTATTTGGAACCAGTCTGTTGTTCCATGTCCAGTTCTAACTGTTGCTTCCTGACCTGCATACAAATTTCTCAAGAGGCAGATCAGGTGTTCTGGTATTCCCATCTCTTTCAGAATTTTCCACAGTTGATTGTGATCCACACAGTCAAAGGCTTTGGCATAGTCAATAAAGCAGAAATAGATGCTTTTCTGAAACTCTCTTGCTTTTTCCATGATCCAGCGGATGTTGGCAATTTGATCTCTGGTTCCTCTGCCTTTTCTAAAACCAGCTTGAACATCAGGAAGTTCACGGTTCACATATTGCTGAAGCCTGGCTTGGAGAATTTTGAGCATTACTTTACTAGTGTGTGAGATGAGTGCAATTGTGCGGTAGTTTGAGCATTCTTTGGCATTGCCTTTCTTTGGGATTGGAATGAAAACTGACCTTTTCCAGTCCTGTGGCCACTGCTGAGTTTTCCAAATTTGCTGGCATATTGCATGCAGCACTTTCACAGTATTAGCTCATAGCATTCATTTGTTTTGGAAGTATTTTTCTTGATTGTTATTTGTACCTGTTTGTGATATCTAAAAGGAGAAACGACCATATTTTACAGGGATGTTTTCCTAGTGTTTTTCCCAATGAAGTGGCTCTAGCTCACCTCATCACAGCCTGCTGGCCTCACAGTTTGGCTTTTGGGGAGATGCTTTTATTGTCACAAAATGTTAATTCCACGTCAGTAGTTCTGCCAAAACGTAACAGTTCTAGGTAAAGGGGGCTTATCTTCTGATTCTTTCCCCTGACTTTTAGTATATAAGTATGCAATGTTATTGCTAGATATATAGTATTTAGTAGCAGATTAACAGGTATTTATGGAAAATGTTGTTCAGTTGCTAAGTCATGTCCAATTCTTTGCTACCTTATAGACTGAAGCACACTGGGCTTTTCTGTCCTTCATTGTCTCCCAGAGTTTGCTCAAATTTACACCTTTTGAGTCAGTGATGACATCCAACCATCTCATCCTCTATCACCCCCTTCTCCTGCCCTCAGTCTTTCCCAGCATCAGGGTCTTTTCTAGTAAGTCGATTCATTGCATCAGGTAGCCAAAGTATTGGAGCTTCAGCTTTGGCAACAGTTCTTCCAGTGAATATTCAGGGTTGATTTCCTTTAGAATTGACTTGGCTTCATCTCCTTGCAGTCCAAGGGACTCTCAAAAGTCTTGTCTAGCACCACAGTTCAAAAGCATCAATTCTTTGGTGCTCAGCCTTCTTTATGATCCAACTCTCACATCCAGACATGACTACTGGAAAAGCCATAGCTTTGACTTTATGGACCTTTATTGGCGAAGTGATATCCCTGCTTTTTAATATGCTGTCTAGGTTTGTTATAGCTTATGGAAAGTACTTATAAAGTAAAGCCTTTCGGTACTGTTTGAAGATACAATTCTTGCAAGAGTTTTATATTTAAAGAAACATTGAGTAAATACCAGTATGATGTTGAAATACAGGTTATCCTGCTTTAGAAATGACAACTTGATTTTCATTTTATGAACATGATATCTGTTTTTTTAAGTGTGTAAGTTATAAGAACATTTTACAAACTGCATTTATAAGATGTCAATCTTATTAAAATACATTAAATATCAAACATAGTGTGATTGTTCCTAGATTGGGGTACTTGAAAAATATATAGCTTGTGTGTGGTTTGTTTTCCTTTCCAGCTTTTTGTGGTTTCATTATGTCTATGTTCTTAACTTTAGGTTAAATGTGCACAGTACTGGCCTACAAAAGATGACCGGGAGATGCTGTTTAAGGAAACGGGCTTCAGCGTGAAGTTCCTGTCAGAGGATGTGAAGTCCTATTACACAGTCCATCTGTTGCAGTTAGGAAACACCAGGGTAAGACTGCTTGTGCCCAGACTATGGGGCTTCATGTGGTGACTTTAAGGATTATTCTTTGTTCTTAGATTTGAAGTTTGGGGCAGCCTATTCATTGCAGCAATGCCTGTAATGGTTCACAGCCATAACCATGTCCTCATAGATTTTGTTCCCATATGTGGTGGCACTCTGAGAATTCTTAAGAAATGCTGGAAACTAAGAATTGTGAAGTTCAGGTTGATATATGAGGATTCTGAGCAACTGATCAGTATTATACTTGGTTGAAGATTGAGGGAGAGGGCTTTAGAATTGGGCAGCCTGGGTTTACATCCAGTGCTGCTGCTCAGTGATCCCTGCCCAGGCCCCCCTTGTCTGTAGGGGGCGGCCGTGGTGCCTCCCTGTTCACATTTGTGACATCAAGTGAGGACATGGGTATCATGTGAGGAGGTATGTGCAAAGGCACTGGTACAGAGCGCGTGCCTGGGAAATGCTAGCTCTTGTTCTTGACGCTTGGAGAGAGTTGCTAATTCGAGGGGTTTGTCACATGGAAATGTGTCTTTATTGAGCTGGTGAAAATGGTGAAATAAATTTACCGTATGACCTCATCAGTGTTTGTTTGGATTTTTTCCAAAAATGTAAGACTCGTTCCTTGGTGCCTGGGTGAGAAACAGGCACGCAGTTGGTTGTGACCCTACTGTTGTTGTCTAAGCATCAACATAGTTCCCCCTCTTCTCATTCACCTCTTTGCTTTCTTTGGTTTGTATTTAGAATAACGAAAAAATATGAACTAAGAGTGATTCTGAGATATACTCAGAAACTAGAAAAACTAGAAAATATGAAAATGTTTGCCCAGAAATGGCTTCAGGGATGTATCTGGTCTATAAAGCAAGATACTGTTTTAGTTAAGTATTAAGTGAATTGAGTATTAATGTGTGATCATTAATCCAAAAGAAAAAAAAAATTTGTGGAGAAGGGAGGTATATACACTTTCTAGATGTGCCGAATTATCTTTTGTGGTTATCTCCTAAAACACCTGTCCTTTGTGACATAAGCATAGGTGTGTACTGTGTGCATCTGACTGGGTCCAGCTTCCATGAGAACATAACTCAGCTCTGAGGTCATTCAGGGAGGGGCCTTCTTTATGAATCTCCTCACTGTGTGTGTTTTGCACCAGTGATTTCATTTGTGTGTATCTTAAGCTGCACTGAAATACATCAACTGCTACTTGGTACTGGTTGTCCAGCCCTTATTCCCAGAAATAGAACTTCATTTCCATAAACTTCTCATGGTTCTGGGAATCACCTTCTGTTAGTATTTATGTATCCTAGGTACTGCATCTGCTTGTGGCATTAAAATTGATTTAGCAGGAGATTGGCATAGGTGTTTTTCTCTGTCCTGAGAATTGATTACACTTGAAATAATAAAATACATTTGTATTTTGTTTATCAGCTTGTGAAGTATTTTCACATGTATATAGTTTGACCCGTGGTCTTCCTACAATGTAGATAAACTCCTAATCCTGTTTTTCTTACTAAAAGAAAATAACCTAAAAATCTATTAGGTTAATGGATTTTTCCCATAAATAGATTACTTAGCCGAATTCCATATCTCCTAACTTCTCATGTCATGGAACCAAGTTTAATTGTTGTGGAAAGAGCCTTGGTTCTAAAGTTTCTGAAGCGGAGGCCACCCTGGGAGTGGGCCAGCCCCTGCGATTCATTTGCTGGCAGCGTGTGGTTTCTTACTGGCCTGTGTTCAGAGTCCACTGTAATTGAACAGCAACAGTTGATGTTCTTCTTCACAGTCTGTAGTGAGAGTGAGCAGTGTTGGAAGGATAAGGTAGCATTTTAGTGAATGAGACAGGATTGTGTTAGTCACATTCAGACCCAGGAGCCATGTGGCCTGAATCCTGGCTGCTGCTCCTGGCCGTGTGACCAGCCCCGTACTTGATCTCTGTGCCTATGTTCGCTCATCTGCAAAACGAGGGTGATGGCGTGCTTGCCTCATGGGGTTGTCACCTTGACTGCATGAGTTAGTGCTCTGATGGTGCCTGAGGTTCTGGGCTCCCCTGGGTGAGGGTTCCCATGGGAATGGAGTGAGTCGGGAGGGCCTGCAGGAGCCAGGGTGTTGGAGACGGGCGAGCTGAAGGAGAAGGTGCTGATAAAGTAGGACCACCCTCTCTTGTTCCTGAGGTCAGAGTACCAGGTCGCTTCTAGAGGGGTCTCCTGACCGACCTGGGCAGAGCTGCCCTATCAGGCCTTCTCTGAGGGGACCTTGGGTCTGACGTGTCTGATGGAGCAGTGGAGCACCAGCAGTCTTTTCAGCATCATGATGAGACCTCAATCTGAACTTTTGCCCACAAGTCCATTCTGCTTTTGAATGGCTTAAGCTGTGGAGGTAGTTTTGAGGGGCTTTTAAAATCCAAGGTCACGTGGAGAACTTGCCTTTCGGGCTTTTCTGTTTACTTGCCCTTTGGTGTTTTCCATGTGTCTTCGGTCAGGTTTAGGTGATTGAGTTCCTGGAAGACAGTGTTGTGCTGAGTTCTGTTTCTTCTGCCCCAGCTTTGCCCCACCAGGCTCCTGTCTGTCCTGTGCACCTTCCGTCCAGCTTGTGCCCATTTCTTGCTTCGGTCACTTAAAGTGTTGGGGTCCTTACAGTGGGTGCACTGAGTCCACTGTTCACCACCCTGAGTGCTTGTTCTGAAATGCGGAGTCCTTCCCCAAGGGTCTGGAAGCCTTTCCACGGCCCCTGTGGGAGCCCCAGCCCACCTGCCCTTGCCACTCTTCTACCCACCAATTCTCCTGCCCGTGCCTGTCTCAGGCACGCCCTTCCCTCTGCTTAGAACTGGGCCCTCATGCCCCTGGCATATTGCTGTCTTCACCATCTGGGCTTCCGGTCAACTCCCAGAGTGACTTTTGGTGACCATGTATTTAGCATGGCCATTGCAGCGGCCCTGCAGGAGCTGGTTAAGGACTGGACTAGGACAGTGACCTCGAGGGGGACAGGGTCAACACCTTGCTGCTCTCCAGATGGAGCAGAAACACAGATGAGGAGACTGGAATCGTGGAGAGGTCATAGTTGATTGGAAGTGTTAGGGCTGTGGTTAAGGCCGCCAGCGAGTGTCCCTGTGTCTCTTCAGGCTTCTCCGGTGTGGGGGTTGCCTGTTTATTCCTCACTGGAGCCTGTGAAGTAAGTGCTTTCTCAAACCCCATTAACAGATGGTGAAACTGGGCATATGACAGTCTCAGAAACACAATTCTGCTACCTTCTGCCTGTGCCTAAAGTTGGGCCTGGGCCACAGAGCTTTGTAGATTTTTTAATAATAATTAGAAGATTTATAGTCCTCTTCAGACTGATAATAGTAATAGTTAACCTGAATTTGAATGGTTCTGTATGGCACACCCAATTCACCCCCACGCTCATAGCTCCTGTTGTCTGTCCCTACTCAGCTCATAGACCAGCTTCCTGGCCTCCATGGACTCTGAGCTTGTCATCTTATTCAAAGACTAGAGTTAGAATTCTTCAAAAAAAATGTAAATGAGATTTTGCCCTAAGAACAGTGCGTGCTAACGTCTTTGTGCAGGGGTGGTGTGCACAACACAGTGTTTTCTGAAGAAAACAGTTCAGGGATGTGCGGACTGGCAGGTGTGTGCAGACCAGCTGGAGTCTGGTGTGAGGGGCAGCAGTCAGAAGTGAAGGAGGCCTGGACTAGGCATCACAGAAGGAGGACCAAGGGCATGGTGACCACGGAGGAGGAAGGGGCGAGCCCACCGGTATGAGACGAGGACTTTGTCAGAAGTTGTGGGATCCGAGTATAGAAAACTAGGACTCTGTTGGAAATTGTGGGGTCCATGTGTAGAGAACTGGGATTCTGTCAGAAATTGCGGGGTCCGCCTGTAGAGAACTGGGGACTCTGTTGGAAGTCATGGGTTTGCAGTGTAGAGAATAGGACCCTATTGGAGGTTGTGGGGTCCACGTGTAGAGATGAATTTTATCTGAGCTCTCCCCGCTCTGGAACCCTTCCCCCTTCTCATTACTTTTCCAACATGAAATGAGGGAAAGGGCCTCCAGTTGTGCACATAAACTTTTTTATACCACAGCAGTAAACATGTGGATCCTATTACTTCACATGGCCCTTTGGGAATTAATGTGATTTTTGTGAGCTGTGTTTTTCATGTCTTGTTTCAGGAGGGGTTAATTAATTTAAAAAAATATTACCTATAAAAAGTTCTTTAGTACGTTCCTGTTGGGGAAGAAAAAGATGGATTTTCAGAAATCTATTAGTGCAGAAGACTGTATGATACAGACACTGGCGAGCATTTCTGGGAACTGGCTTTGAGTGTCCCAGACACTGTGACCTGAATTTGGAAAAAAGAAAGAGGCCATTGATCTTGAGCCAACATCATTCAAGCGAAGAAAAAGCAAGTGGTCGCCCAGGATTGTGGGGTGACCTTAGGTTGGGGCCAGGGTGTGATTCAAAGTTGAACTGCACCATATAGGCCACAGCCGTGGGAGCAGGGTCCTGGCACCACCCCTGCCCAGCCTGGAGCTCTAGCAGGTCCATCTTGACCTGGCTCAGGCCCTAAGGAACCAAGTCTGGCCAGCTGTGCGTGGTCAGCACATTGTGGTGGCTGAGGACTGCAGCGGGGTGGTTATCTGGGAAAGGGTTAAAACACCTCCTGGGACCTTAGGGCGGGAACATCAGGCCTGTTTATAGGAAGATGTATGTTAACCATGTGCCTGGGTTGAAAATTGTGCAGAGAACTGTTAGTGGGTCCCTGCTCCCCCTGAATGAGGAGTAGGAGGCAGAGCAGTGCTCCCGGGGATGGGGGGCCGCTGGCAGAGCTGAGGGATGTTTTCATAATGAGTTAGGCAGAAATAAAGGTTGTTGGGAATATCCAGGAAGCGGTGCTGAGTAGCTAGCCAGTCAGGCTATATGAGACAGGAAGCATTTAGCATGTTGGTAAACCATGTTATCAGCACATCAGCCAAGGCGTGTCAACAGTTCTAGGATTGGGAATTGTTACCATGCGGAAAACAGCAATTAGGAGAGCAGTTTCAGTTAAAAATGTAAAGATTGTGTATTTAATTCTTGAGTTGTTCCTCTGTGCCTGTGTAGCTGAATCAGAAAGGTAACTATAATGAGGACGATTGTATCTTCAAAAAAATTTGAAATTGTTTTTTTTAAATAACTTAAAATTTTTTTTAATAATTTTATTTATTTACTTTTGGGTATGCTGATCTTCGTTGCTATGTGGGCTTTTCTCTAGTTGCAGCGAGCAGGGGCTACTCTCTAGTTGTGGTGTGTGGGCTTCTCATTTCAGTGGCTTTGCTTGTGGAGCACAGGCTCTAGGGCACCTGGGCTCAATAGTGGTGGCTCCTGGGCTTAGCTACTCAGTGGCATGTGGGATCTTCCCAGACCAGGGATCAGTACCATGTCTCCTGCATTGGTAGGCAGATTCTTCACCACTGAGCCACTGGGGAAGGCCCAAAACTTTGAAATTCTTAAACAGGAAACCAGTAAAGATGTGAAATTACACTGGTAGAAATTTATAAAAATAGGGAATTCACTCATCACGATGTGTGATTTGAGAGGATCTGGCAGCGTGTGTGGTGCAGGTCAGTGGTGGAGACCCAGGTGCTGCTCCAGTCCTGCTCTTCCATCTTCTTATGTGTGACCTTGGGTGCATTATTTAACCCTTGCCTCGGTTTCCTCATCTGGAAAATGGATTTTAATGGGATTGTTATATGGGTTAATACATAAAAAGCTTAGAATGTACCTACAAAATAGTAATTGTTACAGAAGTGTTAACTATTAATATATTTCAAATTCTTCTAAATATTCCCAAACTTGTATGTGTGATTATCAACAACCAAATGAAAAGTCATGGTGCATTACACAAAATACATCTTACTGCAGTAGATTTTTAAAAGAAAAAACTTAGAACTAACCTTTCCCCCTTAATTTTCACTTTTTAGACTGGTGAAACCAGAACAATATCTCACTTTCATTATACTACCTGGCCAGATTTTGGAGTCCCTGAATCACCAGCTTCGTTTCTCAATTTCTTATTCAAAGTGCGGGAATCTGGCTCCTTGAACCCTGAGCACGGGCCTGCGGTGATCCACTGCAGTGCCGGCATTGGGCGGTCAGGCACCTTTTCGCTGGTGGACAGCTGCCTTGTTCTGGTAAGTGGCCTCGTTTCAGGCTCCCATACGTTTTTGTTGTTTCCACTGGCAGAAGTTAAGTTCAAATGCCAGGATCCCAGAACTGTGCTTTTCAAACTTAAACATCTGCCTTTTTTTTAGAAAAACCAAAAATTCTCTTTCACATCCTTTCAGCTGCCTCTTGCTTGTGATGAGTGGATGGGGCTGTGACCAGGATAATCCTCAAGCTCTGGGAGGAGACTTGTGCTGGTGGCTTCATGTTAGCTAAATGATAGGTTGCCTCCCTTGCGCACTGTATTTTTCAGACATCAGTTGGTAGATAATACTGAATTCCTTCTTGCCTTGGTTTCCTTATTTACAAACTGTTGGTGGTGGTGGTATTTCCCTCCCAGGACTGTTGTGAGAATTAAGTGAATCAGTGTATTAGGAACACGCACTGTCTAAGCCTCTTGGTCTCTGTGGTGTTGACATCACCCCCTGAGGTTCCTGTGGTGCCCGAGGGCTCTGTGCCGCCCCAGCCCCCCCAGCCCCCACCGGGACACGGGCATGTGCCTGTCCTCCTTTTGGGGTATGTTAGACGTCACTGTATTAACACCGTGTTTAATACCCTGTGCTTCCATCTAAAGCTGATTGTTACTTGTAAGTGAGCTTTGATGTGTTTAAGAACTCTTAAGCATCTGGTCTGGTCTGTTGATGGTAATATTAAAACTGGATCGTGTGTGTGCCAGTTCCTCCCAAAGTTACTGCAGCAACTGTTCTCCTTTCCACTTGGGGTGGGGTGGGATGGGGTAGGGGCACAGTGGATTCAGCCTGACTCCTGCAGCAGTGGCTTGCCGTATCATCTGCAGTGTTGTCACCATGGGTCTCTCTCCTCCACCCCCTTGGGTGCTCCCTTCCACAGACTGATGTGTACAGACATGAGGCTGCTGTGTACAGATATGAAGGCAGGCGGCGCCCAATGAAAAGATTTACTCCTTAAAAAAGAAGAACACTACTCTCTGTGTATTTATCCTTACGTTAAGCCAGCACTTGGCATAAATCCTTCCTTTGACCAATCACCAGTCGCTAGGCCACCACAAGTGAGATGACTGTTGGCTGGAGTCAGCTGTGGGTCCTCCCTGTGCTACCTGGACAGGGAACGGCGGCCTGGGCTGGCTTGCTCTTAGTGGTTATCTTGGACTGCTTCTCTTTTCTGGACTTGTAACAACAAAAGGCTTGAATAATGTTTACCTCTCTTGCAGATAGAAAAAGGAGACAATATTAACATTAAACAACTGTTACTGAATATGAGAAAATACCGAATGGGGCTGATTCAGACACCAGATCAGCTCAGATTTTCCTACATGACTATAATAGAAGGAGCGAAGTTTATAAAGGGAGACTCAAGTATACAGGTAAACCGTGTGTCAAGTGTATTGTTGTCGAGTAACTGCTCTCCATGTAAGCCATGGGGCCTTTCCCTTCCTTCTGAGAAGTGTGTTTACATTAATATGGTGGGTCCAGCTGGCTTCTGAGATGGAAAAGCCTGTCCCCACCTCTTCGTGTGCTCCTCAGCCTCTTGTTAAATCTTGCTTATCTCTCAGAAGCCCAGCTGGGAACATGGTTTCATTAAAAAACGTAGAAGTTTCATGTAGAAGAGAGTCTGAGCATTTAATCATTGAAATAACTGGAAAAATTAGGTACTTTTGGCCCATTAAAACCTGGCCTGGAGTTACACAAGAATGCTTAGTTTGTAAATAGATTATTCCATCTGCTACAACAGTGAGCAAGCAGCTTGAGTACTTGAAGCAGATATAATGAGCCAAGACTGTTGTTTTTCTCTGGTTGGTAGCTTTATTCTCATGAGGGTGTTTTTGTTCTGCAAAAGCTAAGATTGATTTTCAGAAACGTGTGTTTATGTACTAACATAAAATGTAAAATAGAAACAGAAGTAACAGTAGACTCCCGTTTCTTATCTGAGCCAATCATATAGAATTTTACATAAGCAGGTGGATTTTCTTTTTGTTCTCCTACATAAAACCGCTTACTTGCTCTCTAGCTTCTGTGATTATGGACAAAAGAACAAGATTCTGAATAAGCCCTGTTTTGTAACAGATCACACCATCTGTGGAATGATGTATAAGTAGTTGTTTCGTATAGATTACACAGATATTTAAATACTTCTGAACAGTTTTATTTATCAGCTAACGTTTTTGTTGTGATTGTTTTAACTATTCAAGACAGTCTATTTATCAATTAAAATTTTAAGTTTTATTTAAAAGATTCCCCCTCTTTAGCCTCAAAGGAAAATTTTTAATGAAGAGAAAGGTGAGATTCCTCAGTGCCCTCAATCAGTAAAGTGTTTGGTGTGTGAAGATTAAACTCACGAGACATTAGTGCCTCCCCTAGATGCCACCTCAGCATTCAAGATGGGGAGCGTCTCTAACGTGCATGTCTACCAGCTTCAGTGCCAGTGTGTGTGCTGACCCCGTCTGCTGCGCTCATTCGCTGGCTCCAGACGGGCGCTTCCTCAGGACACTGCCCCTCGCTGCACTTAGAACATGGATGTGCCTCCTCTGAGGATTGCTTTCCCCATGGAGATGGGTTTTATGGATGTGATTCCCGTGGTGACTGTGGTGTGTGGCTCGGGGGAATTTCCTCTGTCCCAGTTTATCTGTGCTGTGTGGCTATCACGTCCCTGACCCAGCACCTTCATCCCCGCTCAGACCCACAAATCCTTTGCCTCCTTCCACAGGGCCCATTGGAAATGCCCCTGTTTCTCAGGTGTTCAGGGTCAGAGAGCCTGTTACCTTCCAGGGGGCTCAGTTTCCACAGAACTGGTCTCAGCAATCAGTTAGTACCTACTGAATATATAAGAATTCAGAGACTGTGAAAGTACATCATTTACAAAGTAGAAGTCCTTGCTAACTCAGCCTCACCCCCCAGTGTGTAACCACTAATGCATGTGTGTGTGCTTCCAGGGCTGCGTGTCCGTGCAGCAGTAGTATTTATGTATCAGTGTATGGACTTGTTTATTTTGTGTAGTTATTTTCAGACTGTTTTCTCCTTCTGGAACCCCTGATGTCTCATGCTGTAGCCATGTGTCTGTTTAGTGTTGAGATGAAGCCAGTCTGAATCAAGTTCCGCTTAAAATTTAAGATGTACAAATACAGGGAGAAAGAGTGTAAAAGATCTCAGTAATTTTAAAAGTATTATGTGTTCAAATGACAATATTTTTAATATATTGAGTTAAATAAAACATGTTTAATTCATCTTTTTTTAAAACATGGCTATTAGATATTTTTAAAGTTACATATATATGTGGCTTACATTACATTTCACTAGACAAGTGCTGTCCTAGAACCTTAGCTTAGAACAGAACAGAAATCTCAGAGAAATAGATTTCCCTGAAATCTTAAATCATAAAACTGTCCTGTTACAAAGATCAAGAGTTGCTTTGTTGTGTGGAAACCCCAGAACGCATGGCTAACCCTAAGTGTCCTGTGCCCCACAAGCATCTCCTAGGACACATAAGGGGGTAATAGGCAATTTATGGGCTTTTTTTTCTCTCCATGCATCTGCCTCCTCCTCTTTGCCTCTGATTTTGGGGGAAATGAGTATTTGTAAGAAGAAAGAGGGAAGCTTCTCTAGTGTGAGCTGATGGCAGTGGGTGCAGGATACTGTCTTTCTGTCCAGTAGCACCTGCACTGTGTAAGCTTTGTCTCTGGTTCTTTTTCCTAAAGGGGGCATCTGTCTCCACCTTCTGTCTTAATCTGGGCTTATGTGATGCGAGTGGTGTTTTCATTGTTGACTATAGTTTCATGTTCGTTTTCCTGTGAAGATTTCTGATATATGTGGCTATGAAATGATTTAGAACCTGCCAGGACAAAGGAAAGCTGTTAGTATTTACTCCTAAAATGACCGTACCTGAAACTAGTAACTGTGTGTGATGACCACATAGTGCGTGTTCATGCACTGCCATCTCCAGTGGCCTGGGCCCACTGAGAAAGAGGAGATGAGCTCTAGCTGTCTTTAAAACGACTCTGTTTACCTTCCATCTTTTTGGCCTGAGGTTGTCATAAATGTAGTACCATTGCTGGTGTTTCACATCTTTATTAGCGAATCCTCAGTTCTGCCCAGAGATGTGGCAGAAGGACATTGCTCTTTGTTTTTCTCCTTTGAAGTTCACTAGCATTGACAGCCCCCACCCACTACCACCCCTGCACCCTGCTGAGTCTTGGTGGATTCTGGGAAGTGGGCCAGTGAGTCTTGCTTTTGGGCATCATCTTGTTTATTGACATTGTTCAGTTTTGTCCAAGTATGAGGCCAAGTTGCAGTAACTAGATCTTGGTGAAAAATTGCTCAGCATAATTCTGGAGACAGTTAACATTTTTGTTGGATACTTAAACTCTCTGGTGTCTGACACTAATGGTTATTTCCGAGATGCAGAGCATCCTGAGGGTTTCTGGCACCGTCAGCCCAGGCTCTCTGGGTTCACATCCCAGCTCTGCAGTTGTGGAGCCTGGGCCAGGATGTTCACTCCCAGCCCACCTCCCTGTATGACAGGAGGGAACAGCAGGAGGAGCTGCACCTCCTCCAGGGGTCTCATGAGGATAGGGGACCCATGTAGGTGGAGCCTTAGGTCAGCAGGGGTGTGGTAGTGCTCAGGAAGTAGCCATCTTTCCACTGCATTTCCTCCAGTATAAAAAAATGCTATTTGGACAGAGAAAAAATTTCAATGGGAAAGAACAAAATTGACACAGTCACCTCAGGTGAAAGCATCTTACTCTTGCGTGTTGTTATGTGGGTTCTCAGCTCTTGATGAGATAGTCTTTCAGGATGTGATGGAGACACTGCAGGTCCCTTTTGAGAGAGCACAGACCCACCCCGGGCACCTCATGTCAAGGTTGTCTTTCTGTGAGGTCCACCTCCTTCCTGGCCTCGCCTGTCTGGCCACACTTTCCAGGCTTCCCTTCCTCCAGCCACGCTGTTGTGCTCACTGCCCTCCAAACACAACAATTTACAGAGTTGTACTTTCTGAGTCTTTTGTGAGTCAACTTCATAGAACAAAAGGAGATCCATTCACACACTATGCAGCTTCATAGAAGAGCCATGTCAGGGAAGGTGGAGTGTAACAAAATACCTTTTT
>NW_011495015.1:464237-483428 GCF_000754665.1 Bison bison bison
AATTCCTTTGTTATGTAATGAGACAAGCTGGAAATTAGTTTATCAGTGTGTCAGTGAATTTCCTGAAATTTTAAAATCTAAACATACAGGCATTGTTTAAGTAGTGCCATTTTGTACCACAGTAACTGCAGAGAATGAGTGTTCTTCTGTCAGTCCCAGAAGAATGTGAGTTGTGCAGTATTCCTTCTCTGTCAGAATCCTTGAAATTCTCAGACAGTAGTTGCAGGGAACCTTACTCATTATTAGATCTGAGACTCCACACTTGCAGGATAGATCTCTAAAGAGGGCCTCTCAGGTCTGTGCTGGAGTCAGAGTTAGAGGTCATGGAAACCGCTGGCTGTCCCAGCCGTGCCTCTGCTCCTCCACGGATGGCTGGGAGCCGGGTGAACATGTTCCAGCCCTTGGAGGACGTGGAGAGCCTGGGTCTTCCTGCCTCAGAGGAGGAAGGTGGATGGCTGTTCATTGTGGTCTGAGTCCTGCCACCCCACATTCCCGGCTGCTGGGGACCTTCCCGCCCTGGGTCAGGCCAGCTGCTGGTGCCTGTGGTGGGTACAGTCTTTGGAGTCCTCTGGCACCGGAGGGACTTGCTGGTTCTCTCTAGACTGGACAGTGGCAACGAGCCGGAGGACATGGGTCACATTCATGGGCCATCTTGGTCACTCTTCCTGCAACAGGTGCCTCTGCATTGGGGACAGTACAGTCAGACTTTGAAGATCTTACCATGAGGTCCTAGTGTAGTTTGTCTCAAATGGGCTAAAGTCACTGTGTTTTATTAAGGTGGTTGTGTTCATCTACATACTGATGTGCATCAGTATTAAATGCTTTATTATTATTATTAAATTCAACTTCAAGTAGACATAGCTAGAAGTGGTTTGACAAAACACGTTTTCCTCTTTCATTCATATATTAGCATCACAGGGTTCTCTTCACTATATAATTACATTCCATAAATTTTATTTAAGGAAAATCAAAACTCTAGTGTTTTCATTTGTTTCTCATTTCTCTTCCCTATGTAGAAACGTTGGAAAGAACTTTCTAAGGAAGATGTGTGTCCTGTTTTTGATCATTCGCCAACCAAAATAATGACTGAAAAATACAATGGGAACAGGATAGGCCTAGAAGAGGAAAAACTGACAGGAGACAGATACTCAGGTCTGTCCTCTAAAACACAGGAAGCTCCGGAGGAGAGCAGCGAGAGGTAAGGTTACTGCAGCAATGTGCTCGCAAAGATGGACTCTTATTCTAATAAGTTCATGGGTATGAATTAATATAGATCCTTTTTTTATTGAATTAATGTAACAATTTATTATTGCAGGGCATTTAAATAGTATATGATGACATCCTTGATCTCAAAGAAGACAGTTTATAGACAGAAGCCTGTTGGAAAATGGCTTGACACATATGGGTTTAGCACGGTATTAGAGTGTAAAAGTTAACATAAGTGATGCTAAGGTGTGTAGTATGGCACAGAAAACAAGCGGTAATACCACCATTGAGGGCATGAGTGCTCAGTTGCTAAGTCTTGTCAAACTCTTAATGACCCCATAGACTGTAGCCCGCCAGGCTCCTCTGTCCATGCCTGGCGGGACCTCTGTCCTAGGCAGGAATACTGGACTGGGTTGCCATTTCCTCCTCCAGGGGATCTTCCCGACCCAGGGATTGAACCAGTGTCTCCTGTGCCTCCTGCATTGGCAGGTGGATTCTTTACCACTGAGCCACCTGGGAATCCCATTAATACCATTATGAAATAGTTAAATGAATATTTCAATTTAAATTTGTTATTGAAGGAAAAAAGTCTTTCTAAAAAATCACATAAAATGCCGTATACTTTTAGAGTTTTGAATGCACATGAATGTGTAAACTATTCAAGTTTTTAAATTCGAAAAATTATACTTCTAGGGCTCCAGATATCTCACATTGTATGAAGTTGATATCCTGAGGTGTGAGTTTCTTAGAAAAGTGAAGGAACACTTTTTCTTCCTCTCTTCAGTATCTGAGTGACTTTTTTTTTCTTTTTGTCAAACATGCTTTTTCTTGTGGAAAATTTTACATTGTAGTCATATTTGTTACTTTGGGATCTTGGGATATGCTGTGAAAACCATTAAGGTCTCCTTACATTATAACTTCATTTCTGTGTTTCCCCAAGACATAAGGAATTGCAGTCCATGGCAGTTACATGTTGTACTGCAGAGTTTGTTCTGATTTAGCTGTGCTGCTCCTTATGTGTGGTGTCAGTGGTTTAGTCACAAGTTAAAGCATAGAGGTGTTTGTCTTTTCTTCTACCTCAGACTTAATGCTTTTAAGTCAGGAAATAATACTGTGGGCTCTGTATCCTTTTATATTTTATATGTGCTTTGCCTGCTCTTGATTACAGGGTATGTTTTTTTTTAACTGGCAGGTACATACATACTTGTTATATGAATTTTAAGTCCAGAGAGTGAATTTTGAGTAATAGTTTTTACACATCATTGTAGGAAATACTCAGGTGGAGATCATTCAGGCAGAGCTACCTGTGTCTGTGATAAGGAAAAGTGGAAGGAAGACTGCAAGGCATACGGAGATGGGCAAAACATGGTCCCAAGTTGCTAATACACTTAGAGGACAAAACAAGAACCCAGACCAGCATCATAAGTGATTTACTGTAAATGAAGTGCTATAAGATAAGAAGGACTCCAGGGGCTGAGAGAAGCGAAGAGAAGTGTGTTCTTAGTTTAGAAGGAAACAGACTTGGAGAACAGCAGAAAAGCTACTTGGGCGGGACCAAGGCCATACACGGTAGGCGAACACTGGAGAGTCTTTGTGAGCACGCGTGCTCTCATCTCCTTTGTGTGTTAACTAGGAGTGGGGCTGCTGAGTCACACGTGGTCACTACATGGGGATCATTTTTAAGCCATTTTTCCAAATGACTGCATCACTTTGCCTTCCCACCAGCAGTGGCTAAAGGTGCCCGTATCCCCAAGAATAATTTAACATTGATAAAATAATCTAATATGTAGACTATATTTAAAGTTCTCTAATTATCGAAAACCCACCTTATAGCTTTAGAGAAAATAACTGTACTGAGATAATATACATATAAAGTTGACAGATTTAGAGCATACAGTTCACTGTGTTGAGCATATTTACAGAGTTACGTAGTGGTCACCACAATGTAATTTTGGAACATTTTTATGATCCTGGTCTGTTTAGCTATTTAAAAAAGTAATGCATGATCTTGTCCAGGATCATGCAGCGTATGAGTGGTTCTTCAGGCTCCTCACCTGGGACCATCTACCACCTTCTGTTCACTCCCTGCTGGACATTGTTTGCAGCTTTTAGATGAGTTGCCTTCTAGGACACCCCATGATCTGGATCCCTCTGACTGTTCCTCATTATTAGATTTAGGTTAAACACTTGAGGCAAGAAGAAAGCTGGCCGGTGATATAGTAGACACTGAAGAGGCATTCAGGACTCTTAACCAAGCAGCAAGTCAGGGCTATGCCTCACAGCAATTGCTGTGGCATAGGCAGCCTGACTCTGAAGGCAGGGAGGCTGGTTAGGCTTCCACTGTAATACAGCAGTACCTGAAGGGAGATGGGGTTTGTGAGATTAAGTTTTTTTGTAACTAATTTTAATAGCCCTTACACTTGATGTAATTGTTATGCAAAATATATAGATGAGTACTCTCTTCTTTTAAAAATATATGTTAAATAGGCAAGTTTCCATCCAGTTCACTTCAGTCGTTAGTCTTGTCCAGCTCTTTGCGACCCTATGGACTGCAGCACGCTGGGCTTCCCTGTCCATCACTAACTCCCAGAGCTTGCTCAGACTCATGTCCATCGAGTTGGTGATGCCATCCAACCATCTCATCCTCTTAAATTTCCATGAGTTTCCATTAAGTAAGTGAAAAAAATTTAAGTTTTGCTTTCCATATCATTTGAAGAAGGGAAATTATTTTAAACACTACTCAAGCTTATTAAAAACGCATTCTTAAAGTATTATAAAATGCTTAGCTTTCATCAGCTTCAGGGCTTGTGTTGCTCCCAGAGGTTGCATATAACTCAACTCTCAGATCTGCTCACACCTGCTGAATTGATTCCACTTTGCATTCTAAGGTGTCAGTTTCTTCATGCAAAGTTTTTTTTGCTTCTTCCAGCATTTCTCATGTTTTTCCTCAAGAGTGCCTGATGGGAAGATTGCCAGTCTGATATCATTAAGCAGTCCTCATCTACAAGCATGATGTCCTCACAAGCATCTCTAAGTTTTAGAACTGTTTCCTTTTTGTTTCTTGCTTCAGCTCTGTGATTCTACTTGTGTACTGTGAAAATGTGTCTTTTGTTGATTTTTAAAAGTAACAGTGTCTGTTACTGCTGCTTTCTTCATGGTGGCTGTCATCTTGGGCTTTTGAGATTTTCTTCTTAAGGGGGAAAAATAGTAAGGTACATGTTGCCATCAACTGTTCTTTGCCTTGTTCCAGGACTCTGATGTTGGGAGTCAGCTTCCATTGAAACAAAAATTTCATATTGAACAGGAAAATGGGAGCTAGAAAAGGGTGTGGGCAGACGACAATAGGCACCACACAGCGAAACATTCAAGAAAATGTTGAGTTTAGGGGTTTTTGTGGAAAATCAGATGTAAACTCCAGAGGGGACTGGATGCTGAACCCTCTGCTGACTGGTAAGCAAAGAAGGATAGAACACTGACACCGTGGTTCTTTTCAGGTCCCACTAAAAGTATTTATTAGCACAGAGTTGAACTGGCAATTGTTGTTGAACAATCCGAGTGTATCTGTGGACCATTCAATGCATTGAGGCCTTTCCCGTTCTTGCAGCGACTTAAGGAGTTGAGGGGTGGGGGGGATGTGGGCTGAGTCCCTGCCTGCAGCTGAGCCTGCCTGCTGATGCTCTGTCTGTTCACAGTGCTCTGCGCAAGCGCCTCCGGGAGGACAGGAAGGCCAGCACCGCCCAGAAGGTGCAGCAGATGAAGCAGAGGCTGAGCGAGACTGAGCGCAAGAGGAAAAGGTGGTTATATTGGCAACCTATTCTCACTAAGATGGGGTTTGTGTCAGTCATTCTGGTTGGCGCTTTTGTTGGCTGGACACTGTTTCTTCAGCAGAATGCCCTATAAGTAACTAATTCTGCCCCGCAAGCTTCGGCCCTAGCAGCTGACAGTGTTGCGTGAGTCACAGAGTTGGTCTGTCACAGACTCCTCACCCAGATGGTGCGTGTGACTTGACACCCACAGAGAAGTGTGGTGTCTGGTCCCCCCAGCACCCCAGGGCGCTGCCCACACTACCCACCCCCTAAGTAAAGACTTGAATGCTTCTTAAGGACTGGTACATTTTCCACTGTGTTCATACATGCTAAGTGTAATATTTCACCTGACCAGACTGAGAAATCCTTTACCATAAGGGTTCATTTTTGGAGGCTGTCTGGATTTTAACCTGCACTTGATATAAGCAATAAATATTGTGGTTTTATCGACATTATTATTGGAGAGAAAATTACCTTAAAGTAATGCGTGTAATGTATAATGTACTGTTGACATGGGCATCAACATTTTATATTCTTAACCATTTCAGGGTAAATATATTTTATAAGTACCTATTTAATCTTACTTTTGTAGTTAAATGTACTTTTTAAAAGCTCAATTTGAAAAAATCTGTTACCATAAAAATAATGATAAATTGTATGTTGATTCAATTGTACTGGATACGTTTTCTTAAAGAGAAGTTTGATATGAGCAGGTAAAGCTCTGAATAAGTAATTTTTACTATATATTTGCATTTCTTTTATGTTTTACAGTCTTCCCAATTTTAAAAAGAAAAACAAACAAAGAAACAAAAATTTTCTCTAAAAATATCTTTGAAGGAAGGTTCTCCTTACTGGCGTAGTCAGGTAACAGTTGGTCAAGACTTTGTAAAGAAACTGGTTTCTGTAAAGCCCATTATTAATACTGTTTATCTTTCAGGAAAATTTCAATGTAATTACCCTAAGTTATAATTGGGGTAAATCATGATTTAGGAAATCAAAATAAGGAGCAGCATTTTATTATCCATGATTTCCATTTATTTGACTGAAGTTTTGCAGTAAAAAAAATTTTCAAGTTCTTTCTACTTCAATAAATAGTATAATGATGTTCAAACTTTACACTGTCCCTTTAACTTCTTAATGAGTATTTTTAAAGCATATTGTTTAATGAATTTAACTGCTCATTTGAGTTCTAGTGTTTTAACTTGTTTTATTTAAACTTTAGGTGTTATAAATTTAGTTGCCAAAATAATGAAATCACATTATTTTGGTGGTTTCGAACTATGCTGGTGGGATGTCTAAGGGGTCACCAGGAAGGGATAGGGGGGACGCTGAACTTCCAACCAGGCGTCTCTGCTTTATCCACTTTACAGGGTAAGATTGCTGCACCAGGCTGAATTATTTTCAGAGAGCAGTTACCATTTAAACAACAGTTTGAAAAATGTCAGTATAGACAGACTTTTGAGTGGGTTTGAGTAGCCTTCTAAGACTGTGAGAGCAGGACACATGTGGTGCTCTGTGTGGAGGACAGTTGTGTCTGGAGCACGCCCTGCTCAGCACCACTGCATCCTGTTAGCTTTACACTGAAGGAGGGAAGAGGGACATTTCTGTGTCTGCCTGCTTGACACCTGTATTCAGGCACCAAGGTCCTTACGTTTCAGGTCATTATTGGTTTAAAATCTTTCTTTCCAATTTGCCTTGGTTTACCTTTGCTAAAATACAGTAATTACTATGCAAGTCAAGTACAGGTAGACCTGTTCAATTCCAACTGCAGCTAGCCTTGCTTTCAGTAGAAGTAAAGTAAAAAGACTTTATGGGAAACACAAGCTGGTAATGATGCCCTTGTTCCCAGGCAGAGCAGGGCAACTGCTCTACGGGGTTCAGTGCTTCAGCTTTGCTGTCTGTCTGCTTTCTGTCCTTCTGGAGCTGTGTGTCCTAATGTATTCTTCAGGTCACATCCAGGGCAGCAGACCCTTGTTAATCAACTTCTGCATAGGTTAGTCGTCTTCTCCTCTCGGCAGATGCTTGAGGCGAGCACGTCGGTTTTTACCAGGGGTCGTGTTTTTTTACCATTTGCTACAAATGGGTGGCGAGGTGCCTGACCTTCATTAAAGGAGGTGTCTGGTTGAGGGAGGGTGGGCACGCGGGGTCCTGGCCTCAGGTAACAGCCACCGGGGTCAGCGGCCATGGCCGTCTGTGTCTTCCCAGGATGTGGTCTCCGTGGTGTTTCCTAATTAGAACAGATGCTGAACATCAGCTCTATGTTTGACTTTGCTGAGGTGGTATTTTCTTAATAAAAAAAGCCAGAAGCTTTATTGTTTTTAAGAAAGAATATTTGCATTAATACTTGGTTCATTTTGTGTTCGTGTCTGTTTCTGCTCGTAAGCAGGCAGCCCTGATTCAGAGCCGTCTTCTCCGGTTGCACCATGGGCTCCGACCTTGTGTCCACGTTCATCCGAGTACTTTATGTCATCCTCCTGCTGGTTTTTATCTATGATTGCATGTGTGGAATATCCACAAACCTAATTCTCCATATTTAGTGGGTCCATATGTATCTTAACGTGAAAGTGCAGAGAGGACAGTGGTGACACAGACCACTTGTGTTTAGAGAACGATTTTGTGTTTGTCCTTTTTTTTCTTTGGTCTTTTTGGTCCATTATGTATTGGTATTTCTACCAAGGAATGAACAAAAAAAGAGAAAAGAAGTGAAGTTGATTTTTTTTTTTAATATAGCTCTGCCTAATAGGTATGTCAGAGGAAGGAATTGTGACTCAAATTATTAATTTTATGTACACTTGTGCATGTCCCCTTTGTTTCAGATAAACTAGAATTGATGGTTTGAATCAAAAAACACCTATTAGTTTAAGAAGCAGTTTCTGACACAGAGCCATCCTTCTGCACTCATCAGTTCCACCTTTGCTTGCAGGGTTCTTGGCAGTGACGGTTGTTCCCACTTAGTGGTGGTTTCCGCTGCTCCGGGCTCCGTGTTTCAGAGTGTTCTCTGTTGACCTCCAGCTGATGCAGGTGTTCAGGTCACTGAGCCAGAGTCACCTGAGATTTGACTTTTCCACCATCTTGGAAAAGTGGTCCTGGTGCTGAAGAGTCCTGTGTGTTTAGAATTAAATTCTCAGAGAAAGGTATAACTTCTGCAAGTCACTTCTCTCTTAGAAGAATGTCTCGGACTGGATTCTGTGTGAGCCAACACAGGCCAGACCTGATGACTGGAAATCTTGTATTGACCGTTGTATACTCTAGGGAAAGCACTTCTGAAGTGCCTACCTGGTTATTATACAGGATTTTTTTTTTAATTTATTTTTTAATTTTATTTATTAATTTTTGGTATGTGGGATCTTAGTTCCCCAACCAGGGATCAAACCTGTGCCCCCTGTGTTGGAAGCTCACAGTCTTAACCACTGGACCACCAGGAAAGTCCCCTGTACAGGTTTCAGGATCTTGCTGCCTTGATTTTTACTTTCAGACATAGTCTTACACTTTGTAAATGTAGCTCACTGTAAGTCGAATGCCGCTGTGCGTGTCATCCACTTTTCCTGGGTCCAGGCAAGAGTGTAGGAATCACGCTATCTGTCAGTGCTGACTGGTTTCTGATTCTGGCAGGTCCGAGCGGGGCTGTCAGTGGGTAGGAAGCATGGGCGTGGGCAGGAGCAGTGAGTCTGGGCCCCCGTCCCCATGTCACAGCTGTTTACATCTCTCACATCAGGAAGCTCTTGTTTGGCTTTGACTTGTTTAGATGATGGGATGCAGCATCTTCTAAACAAAATTTTTAAAAAACAGAAATGTAGTATTTTTTCACATAATAAAATGCAGTCCTCCTGGCTCGCTGAAAATACAGGTCTTGTCTTCCCTGGGTGATGTATTCTGGAGCTTTCCCCGAGTTCGCTGGTTTGAATTTGAGGCTGCTCTCCCTCACATCTGTCTTCAGAGCCCTGTTTCTCGGCCAGCGACACCACAGCCCCTGCAGCAGCGGACGAGTCAGAAAGGCTGGGTGTCCTCTGTGCTCCTGGGTGTGTACGTGCTGTCCCATCACGGAGGGTGCCTGGGCGAGCGGTGACTCAGCCAGAGGCTTTATCAGGAACAGCCTGACCGTGGACATTCCCCAGCGCCCTCACAAGCTCTGTGCAGTCCAGTGGGAGAATGAACAGTTCAGTCATTGGAACTCTTGCTGTTTTGGTTTTGTACTTTAGAGTGGAATATAGGACTTACAGAACTCAGGGCGGATATCGCTTGCAGAATCTAATACTTTCTGGTTTTCCACCACATACTATGTTTGGGGAACTGTAAGGAGAGTGGCTGGGAGTTTTTATCTGTATGGAGACCGTTTCTTTTTTTCCCCAAAGAAAAACATCAGTTCTTTACTGTTGCTTTCATTTGGTATAGACTTTTAAGACATATGATGACAAATTACTGCTATAAAAAACCTGAAGTTATTTTGAGTTTGGTGAATTCAGGAGAGGGAAGCTGGGCAAGCTAATCTTGTCTGTAAGGCAGTGAGTGCCTTGCTTACCCCAGAAAAGTGTGTGTGACTCTTTTTAGTGAAACATGAGTGTGAGCATCTGGTGGCTGGAACTACTTTGGGTGCATTTGACTTTGTTCCTTTAGGTGTGGAGATGGCCCCTGTTGAGACCTTAAGTTGTTCTACAGTCGTTCATCTAATGGAGTGTGTCGTTAATGCACTGCCAGTTGTGTCAGTCGGTTTAAATACACCTCCCCTACATACACACACACTCCACCTCTCCTAAACACACACACATACTCCACCTCTCATAAATACACACACATACACCCTGAGTCAGAGAACCAGCAACTTGCCTGCGGCTCTACATGTAGTTCGTGTCAGAGCTGAGACATGGACTCCCATCTGTAGAATCCCAGTGACTCCAGATCTCATACTTTCCCATTATGTCTCACTGGGCCTGTTTTTATGGAATATTTACATAGAACATTAGATAGCTACTTTTGCCTGTTAAAACCTGAAATAACCCTCTTTTTATGGTTCAAGTGAAACAAATGTTTTTCCCTCCAAAAAACTTTGTGGAGCAGTTTGAACTACTGCTGATCCAGAGGAATCCTGGAAATCAGACTACCCTGTGACTCAAACCATGGTTCCATTCACTCTGACTCGTGGGCTTTGTTCTTTTGCTTTCATGAGGGGGCTTCTGAAGGTGTGGGGAACACTTCATATTTACAACAGTCAGGGTTGATCAGGAGCTTCATTTCTTACGTCAGCCACTTTGGTTCAGGGTTTGGTTTTGTTTCGCTTCCCTGCAGGAAGCACCCGTTGTGTTTCTGTGCCCACAGGCATCTAACGAGAATGTTCCCTTGGTGTCTGGACATTTCTGTGTCGGTGCTGGAAACCTGACACCAAAGAGCCAGCACTCAGGAAGAAGCCAACTCGCAGTGCTGGGGGTTTTGATGGAACGTTTTGGATAAAAGTGTGGGTGCAGTTTATGTCTTCTGTTTATATATGTGGGGACACAATAATAACAGGTATTGAGATCTGGGCTATTGTGTTTTTTTGTGTTTTTTTTTTGGTCATAGCAGAGGAAGTTGGGAAAAACCAGTTACCACCTCAGGAATTCAGCTGTTTGCAGATATTGTGAAATAACATTAAAATCTCAGCTGCCCTTAAACTAGTTATTTCATCTCTATCGCTTGTTGAAACTCATATTTATCTTTACTTTTTGGCATTAAAATACAATAAATCTATCAATTATTTCATGTCTGTGTTTTCTTTTAATACTTAAGTCATGTCACTTCAGTTCTGCATTGCTGTGATCATTAGTGTTATCCTTCAGGACAAAATGCATGCTGCTCACAGTCCGTGAGTTAAAGATATAAGCCAACTTTATGTTCAGATGTTACACTCATTAATATTTTTAGCAGTATAATACATTGGAGGTCCAAATTGGATTAGACTTTTGCATTGAATTCCAAAGTATTGGTAAGTCTAGCACATACCATATAATCTTGCTGAACTGTTGTGGGTACATTTTTTTTTTTAACCTGTCTGTCCGTCAGTATTGCTCACATGGAGGTCATTTCTTGAGTAATACAGGATGACCTACAAAATTCATAATTAGTGATTCTTGTAAAAGACTTGAGTTATGGTGCTTTAACATAAGTCTGCCTCACACCACCAGTTCTATTTGAAGAGCAAACACATAAGCAGCTTTACCAAGATAACAGTGAAGCATTCAGTGTGGTTGAGTGTGATGTGTTGGAATTTTTTTTTTTTTTTTTAACCTTTTTAGTTCATTGTTAGTCCTTTTATGTCTGTGTGTGTCTATGTACGTCTGTGTGTTTGGTAAATACGAATTGAATAGATGACTTCTTATTTTATGTTTTAGGCCAAGATTGACAGACACCTAAATATTCATGCCTTGAGAATATTCTGCACCTATAAATTTTGAACCATTGATGTGCAAAACAAGACCTGAAGCCCACTCCGGAATCTCAGTGAGGCTTGATAAGCCTATAGATTGCCTCACGTGTGTCTGTTTACAAAGTAAACCTTACATCCAGGGAGCGAAGAGCGCCACCAGCGGACGACTGTGCAGAAGCCTCTAATTCAATGCATTGTTAAGTTTTCTAACGCGCGTGTGAAATGTAGAAAGATGTAAAAGAAATAAATTAGGAGAGACTACTTTGTATTGTACTGCCATTCCTACTGTATTTTTATACCTTTTGGCAGCATTAAATATTTTTATTAAATAGATGATGTTGGTTTGTGTGCATTATCCTAGGACAGTTCTGCTTCACATAATGAATGTTCTCCTAAGGGTCTGCTCTCAGGTTTTTATATCCAGCAGTCAACATTTACAGTGAAATTGGTTCAAAACGTTGGTCCCTTGCTTCTTTGAGATTTTTATTTAGTTAGCCATCTCAACGGTAAAAAGAGTCTGCCTGCCAATGCAGGAGACCTTTTGATTCCTGGGTTAGGCAGATCCCCTGGAGAAGGGAATGGCAACCCACTCCAGTATTTTTGTTTAGAAAATTCCATGGACAGAGGAGCCTGGTGGGCTACAGTCCATGGGGTTGCTGAAGAGTTGGGCACGACTGAACGACTAACACACACAGCCTATCAATATAGGTTAGGTGATGCAACAGTATCCCTCTTGTTAATTGGAAAAGCATTAATATAGATGATGGTATTAAATGAGTATTCAGTAAGTGTAGCACTGAAGTGCAGTTTCTGAATCACAGTGTTAGTCTCATGTTGAAGGCTGTGCTTTCCCCAACATGTCCTGTGGTAAAGAGACCAAAGTCTCCTTCCCCAGGGGTTTTTGACCTTCTGACCGTCTGATCTCCCAACTGTGTGGTGGGTTTGGGCTCAGAATCGACTCATTGTCAGGCTCCCGGTGAGGTTCCCGCCTCTGCATCAGGTGAGCATCATATTAACGTGTGACAACTCACTATTGTTTTGCCAGTGAAAGTTTTGTAACACCATTCATTGAATAATTGGTATCATCTTTCACAAATTTAATGACTTTCCCTTTTCCTTTTTGCCTTGTTGTCCAGCAAGTTTTGGTCTATTTTAGGAGTAAGCAGACATTACCAATCCCTAGTAAATCTTTCCTGAAGAATACATGGAAAATTTGTTAGGCCACAAAGTGCATCAAGATGTTCCTTCAGTGTGTCAACAGATCTTGAACACATTCTCTGTGCTTGGTGCCTCTGTTTTCTGACTTCCCCGTACTCTCCCCAAGCAGTTCGTGGCTTTCTCTGGTGTCTCTCCAAAAATGTCTCATAGAGGTCATCTTCGCTCATGCTCTACCAACCACAGTGGTCTCTATTTCGTTCTTCCCTTGTTTGACTTATTGAGGGCAGAATCACCTCCTTTGAAGCTTCTCCTTAGAGTCAGTAGGACTTCTTTCTGGGTTTTCTCAGTCCTTCTGCCTGACTCCGACTCCTCCTGGAACTTGAGACCTGTTGATATTAATCTCCCTACCCCTCGCGACCGCCAGTCCCTGGCAACCACCATTCTACTGTTTGACTCTATGATTAGACTATTTTAGATACGTTTATGTAGGAAGAAGATCTGCTATTTGGTTTTCTGTGACTAGGTTGTTTCACTTAGCATAATTCTCTCAGGGCTCATTTATGTTTTTTAAGGCTGAGCAGTATTTACTTCATTGTATGTATGGACCACACTTTTTTAATCCATTCATCCTAGTCAGTGGTTGTCGCTATATATCGGCTGTTATAAATAGTGCTCCAGTGAACGTGGGAGTGCTCATATGTCTATAAGATTCTGATTTGTTGGATTGATACCCAGAAGTTGGACTGCTGCATTGTGTGGTGGTCATGTTTTTAATTTCTTGAGGAACCTCTGTGCTGTTTGCTGCTGCAGCTGTACCATTTTGCATTCCCACCAGCAGTACACGAGGGCTCCAATTTCACCTCATCCTCACCATCACTTGTCTTTTTGATAACAACCCTGACAGGTATTGGTATATCACATTATGGCTTCAATTTGCATTTCCCTGATGACTAGTGATGTTGAACATTATTCTGTATACGTGTTGGCCATCTGTATGTCCTCTTAGAGAAATGTCTGTTTACGTTAAGTCCTTTACCCTTTCACTGGGTTTGTTCTTTTGCAGCTGCGTTGTAGGAGTTCATTGTATATTTTGGAGACCAGCCCTTTATCAGGTACATGACTTACAAATATATTCTCCTATTCAGTAGATCATCTTCTTACTTTGTTGATGATTTTTTTTTTTGGCTATGCTGAAGTTTTTTAGTTTGATATCCCACTTGTTTGTTTTTTATCTTGTTGCTTATGCTTTAGGTGTGACTCCCTGTTTTCCTTCATGGGCACCCAAGTTGAAGCTGTGTCAGAACATTTGGAATTAGTGGAATCTCCCTTACTCATTCATCTGTTAGGTCAATGTCTACTCAACACTTGGGTGCCAGGTGCTGTACTACCCAGGTTCAGTGACAAGGGGACCATGGTTTGGTCTATTGCAGTCTTGTGGGAAGGTCAGCAATACACATGTAAATAAGGAAATAAGCATGCAGTTAAGACTAGTGGTGAGCACTGTGGTGGAAATGACCAGGGACCTGCTTAGATGTGAAGAAACGGCTTTGGAAAAGCAGAGACATCATACAGCAACTTGGGATCCTTGCTCTGCTCTACTCCTTGAATAAGGATGTGGCCTTACCGGAAGTATGGCTCTGAGACACAAAGAGTCCAACCTTTGAAGGTGTTGGGTTAAAGTGCGTGGTGTTGATTGCCAGCAAATATTCTCACGGACTGTCCATGCGAGCCCTAGTTTGGAAAGGGCCGAGTCAAGGCAAGGGTCAAATTTCCCAGATCTGGTGAGACCCCACCCCATGGTCTCCATCCCTCTGAGATGTCTGGAGGCCCAGGGAAGCTGCTCTGAAATAAGCTTTAACAACCAGTGTCTTGTGTGGTCACCTGCTTGTGATAAACGTTTATCTTCATTAAGTCAAGAATGTAATGTAACTGGTGGCTCTTTGGATGGGGCTTTTCCCAATATTCTCAGCCTATCTGACACGCTGTGGCATCCCACAAATGGCATGGAGGTGAAAACCCCTCCACCGGATGGAATGTGGGCAGAGAGTCAGGAAACCAAAGAGACATGACAGCATGTGGCCCAGGACTTCTGACTGTCTGGTGCACAGGAAGGAAGCTGAGACAGCAGAGCTTGGTGCATATTTCTCTTTTGCAGCCTCTAAAACAGAACTCCCCAGGGAAGAAGGTCCTGGGAAATGTGTTCTCTGTCTCAGAGGGGAGTGGTGGCACCATGTCACAGCGGGCAGCCAAGCCCGGCCTTGGAGCTGGCATCCAGCATGCACTCGCTTCAGAGCAACAGGAAGTAAAGACCTGAGCACACATACATATCAGATAATCACAGTGTACACTTCGTGCTCAGTCCTTCAGTCGTGTCCAACTCTTTTTCAACCCCATGGACTGTAGCCCATCAGGCTCCCCGTCCATGAAGTTGTCTAGGCAAGAATACTGGAGGGGGTTGCTATTTCCTCCTCCAGGGGATCTTCCCAACCCAGGGATTGAACCCACATCTCTTCTGTCTCCTGCATTGGCAGGCAGATACTTTGCCTTTAGCACTACCGGGGAGCCAATACATAATCAGATAATCACAGCATACACTTTAATATCTTATAATTTTGTCAAGTATATCTTTGCAACCCCATGGAGTATAGCCCACCAGGCTCCTCCATCCATGGGATTCTCCAGGCAAGAGTACTGGACTAGGTGGCCATTTCCTTCTCCAGGGGATCTTCCTGACCCAGGGATCGAACCAGGTCTCCTGCATTGTAGGCAGATGCTTTACCATCTGAGCCACCAGGGAAATCCAAGTATATCTCAGCAAAGTACAAAAAAATAAGGATGAAGACGAGTTGGAAGCACCAGTATTAATTACTGCACCCAGAGGAAAAAGCTGGTCACATTTGGCTGCAGGAATGTTAAAGGTGGGCCTGACAAAGTGGAACCATTTGAATCTTTTAAAGACCAAAAGACTGGTGATGTTCATCAAGGGTAAAGCATGTACAATATTGGGAAGACGAAAAGTTCTGAAGATGGTGGTGGTTGCATGACAGCATGAATTATACTTCGTGTCATAGAACCAAGCAGATGAAAATGGTCAGTTTTATATATTTTTAGCACAATTATGTGTGTGTATGTGTTGTGGAAAAGTTCTTCCTATTCATCTGTGAAATAGAGTAATAGTACCTATGCTTCAGAGAGCCATTAAGAGGGGTGATTAACAGGATGCAGCTAAGATGCTCAGCTCTTAAATAGTCATTGATTTCAGCGTTCCTATTACCTACATGCGTGCATGTGTGCTAAGTTGCCTCAGTTGTGTCCAACTCCTTGCAACCCCATGGACTATAGCCCACCAGGCTGCTCTGTCCATGGAATTCTCCAGGCAAGAATATTGGAGTAGGTTGCCATTCCCTTCTACAGGGATCTTCCCAACCCAGGGATTGAACCTGCATCTCTTATGTCTCCTGCATTGGCAGGCGGGTCCTTTACCACAGCCGCCGTCTGGGAAGCCAGTTACCTAAACGGTGTGTTACTTATATTGTAATAAAAAATGCACTAGGCATCAGCCGGATGATCAAAGTCAGTGTCGGCAGTGATAAGCTGTGTCAGTGGTATGCACTCTTGGCACCATATGGTGAGAAGACAACTTTACTCTGTGGTCCTCGTCCCAGAACACATAAGCCCAGTCTGCTCAAGAGGAAAATGTCAAGATAAATACCAGCTGAGGGTATACCAAACCTGCCCTCCTCAAAACTGTGAAGTCATCAAAAACAAGGGATGTCTGAGAAACTGTCACAGGCCTGAGGAGCCCAGGGATACCTAGTGACTAAAAATAGTGTATCCTGGATGAGATCCTGGAATAGAAAAAGGACACTGGGTGAAAATAAAGGAAAATGAACAGTGTGAACTTTAGGTAATAAGAATGTTTTAATATTGGTTCATTAGTTGTGACAAATGTATCTACTATTTTAATGTAATATGTTATTAGAGAAACAGTGTGGGGTGTATGGGGACTCTGTTGTTCAGTTGCTAAGTTGTGTCTGACATTTTGCAACTCCATGGACTGCAGCACACCAGACTTCCCTGTCCTTCACCATCTCCCTGACTTTACTCAAACTCATGTCCATTGAGTTAGTGATGCAGTTCAACCATCTCTGTTGTCTGCTTCTCGTCTTGCCCTCAGTCTTTCCCAGCATCAGTGTCTTTTCCAATGAGTTGGCTCTTTGCATCAGGAGGCCAAAGTGTTGGAACTTGAGCTTCAGCATCAGTCCTTCCAATGAGTATTGATGGTTGATATCCTTTAGGATTGACTAGTTTCATCTCCTTGCTATCCAAGGGACTCTCAGGAGTCTTCTCCAGCACCATAATTTGAAAGCATCAATTCTTTGGTGCTCAACCTTCTTTATGGTCCAACTCTCACACCCATAACCTGGCTACTGGAAAAACCATAGCTGTGACAAAATGGACCTTTGTTGGCAAAGTGATGTCTCTGCTTTTTAATACTTTGTGTAGGTTTGTCATATTTTTCCTTCCAAGGAGCAAGCATCTTTTAATTTCATGGCTGCAGTCACTGTCCACAGGGACTTTGGAGCCCGAGAAATTAAAATCTGCTGCTATGTTCACTTTTTCCCAGTCTACTTGCTATGAAACGATGGGACCGGATGTCATGGTCTTAGCTTTTTGAATGTTGAGTTTTAAGCCAGCTTTTTCACTCTCCTCTTTCACCCTTAATCACCCTGTTACCATTACTGACTCAAAGTTTTCTTATATTTCTGAAGTCATTCTGAGCTCTTCTCTGCAGTCACACACTCACAGTCCAGAGCCAAAATGCAGTCCACCACACGGGGTCGCTGTCGAGTCTGGGGGTCGGTCACTCCTAGAATTCCCCTCCTGGTGCGGAAGAGCCCCTCTCCTGTGCATGCACGTTGGCTTTCCCGCCTCCTGCAGCACGAGGCAAGTGAGTGTAGCCTGGCAACCGCTGTCTGCAAACTCTCCTCCCCCAGCTTGTTCGTGGATGACACCAGGCGTCCTTCACATGGACCAAACACGAGAGATGGCGGGGTGGGGGCTCCGCTCAGTGTTGGCCATCACTGGTGACTGAAGGCTCTTGGCCCCCAGGCCCACCAGGCCGAGGCCAGGCTGCCTTTCCCGCCTCCACAGATCCATCTCCCCGTGGGAGGAGGGGGCACCCCAGAGGAGCTCAGGAAGGGAGGCCATGGCCTGAGGCCAGCCCAGGGTGCCCGGAGTGGAGGCCGGACCAGGAGGCGCTCGCGGGCACAGTCAGACACTCAGGGCTCGGACTGCAGCTGGCGGCATAAAGAGCAAAGCCTGCGGACCCCCCAGAGCTTCACGTTTACCCCGAAATCCGCCCGCAGCACCCCTGGAGAAGGTGACAGCAGGTCGGGGTCAGCAAGTGATGGACACAGAGGTCCGGGGAGGAGGAAGACACACGCCAGCGTGGAGACGGGGCCTCCGAGGCCGCCATGGTCTTTGCCCGTAAGGCCTGCCTGAGGGTCTCACATCCCCCTTTTACCTGGTTCCTGGTCTGCCCTCTCTGGACCGCAGCGGCTGACAAGATTCTTCGCCCACTTGGCTCCTCGGAGCTTTCAAATGGTCAGTTTTAACCTTTTTTAAAACCTCATCAATTGGCTCTTTAATTATATTCACTCGGGTTCAAGTCCAGCACAGTTTCCAGCAGGTGTCATCGCCAGGTTGGCCTCGGGTGGGTCCGGGCCCAGAACAGCTGCGGACTCTGCCATACACCTTTTGCAATGTCTGTTCTCTGTGTCCTTCAAGGACGCGGTCAGCAAAAAGCAGTTCCAGGAGGAAGTGTCCTTAAAGGCCTGCTGACTTTTCCTGCCTCTTGAAAAGGCGCTTCTCGGTTGTGATTTGTTGTGACCACATTCTGAGATACTGTGTGGCCTTGGCTGTCGCTGGGCACAGTACCCAGAGTCAGAGGGATGTGACAGCCATGGCAGAGAGCTGACTGAATGGGATTCTAATTACTTATCTCCCAGACAGGCCGTGATATAGTTTTATAAGCAAGCTACCAAAAATCCTTCACAGTGTAGTTCCAGGGAGAAATAGTAGTATGAGTGGCTGGAAAATATGCTGTCTTAATGTCAAACCAGTTTTACGAACAATTGAAAGCCAGTGTTTGGCTGAGAGGATGACAGGACCATCTCTGGGTCCTGCCCCGGCTGATCCAGGGTATTCGAAGCGGGGATGGCGTCGGCGACCTATTTATTTATTTAAATATTTTATCAAAGATATAAAGAGTAATAGGATGAGGATAGCTCAGTAGGAAAATTCAGTGGAGAAAAGAGGCTGAGTAGCTTGGTTTACGCGGGAGACCAATAAAACTTCAAGACAAGAAGTTTGCACCACTTACGTAGGCCTGCAGGCGTCCTTCCGTTCTCCCAAAGGAGAGGAGACACTGAGGCCTCCCCGGTCGGATCTTAGAAGCCCAGGCATAATTAGTAAGCCTGGTGGGTTCCGCGCTCCAGATGGAGACTCAGCCAGAGTGAGAGAGAGAGCGACATGGGGAGACCAGTATTTCGAGAAACTGATCCCAATTCTTTATTTTCCATGGTCTACTTTTATACACTGAGATGTTATGCAAAAGTCACG
>NW_011495015.1:483797-487924 GCF_000754665.1 Bison bison bison
CACCAACACAATTTCTAATTAGCCCACTATACTTATAGTTTTCTAACTTCTCTAAAGAACCTGTTTTTAGAGGGTTTAAAGCATCTTGTGCCTCTCACGGTTGGGAGGCTGTGAGCAATCACATGTGGCCGGACGAGCCTGTCAGGCAGGCTAGAGAACCTTCAGAGGAGTTTGTAGGTTAAAACACTCTTGTCACACCCAAGAGTTTTTATTGACTGGAGCTCTAGGTTAACTCTTTCTCCGAAAGAGGTGGTGGGGGACAGCCCCCCGTAAAGTCAGAGGTGTAGGTAAGAGCACAAAGTAGTAAAGTAGGCAGGCTCTGGTAATGGGGGTAGATGCTCGAGGAGTTCCAGGGGGACTCCTGAGGCTCGATCCCGCCTTTGCGTATGTCGAGCCTCCTTCCTCATGACCTTTGTCATGGGCGGAGTACCTCACTCTGGCCCCCAACACTTCTGTTCACTCTTCTAAGAGCAGGGTCAAGGTCTGGGACTTTTCAGCTATGTGTGTGTCTCTCCCTTGTATTTTATGCTTCATTCATTCAATAGCAGGTGCTATTCTGGGGCCTGTCACACACCCAGAAAGCAGCAGAGTTAAGTCCTGAGGTGATGCCCGCCCTGTAGGTGGTTCAGCAGTATCACAGCGAGGCCCTCAGTTCGGGGCCTAAATGTGGACAGCGGTCAGCAAACACCAGGGACCTCAACACAGTGCTCAGAGCCTTTGCAAAGCTCTGAGTGGTGGGTGTACCCTTGAGTCAGACAGTGTGGGCCTGGCTCTGTGTCTGGGTGTGGTAGGAAGTCAGTGAGGGCCAGGTCTGTATGGACTTGGACCATCCAGCAGAGGTGGGAGGTGGGCTGGGAGCAGACAGAGGCCTGGTGAGGCACTTAGGGAGGCATCTGAGATGTTTAGCCTGAGAGCAGAGTGGGGACGTGAACACCGAGCTGACTGGTAATTGGACCCCGACCAACCTCCTTTTCCTGTCGTGCCCCCCTGCCTTGCCAGACATATTGAACACGTTTTCACTGTGCTTCCTGTTCGTCCTGAATGTTAGCTCCCAACAGGACAGGAATCTGCAGTGCTGAAACCGTGCCTGGCTTGTAGTAGGTGTTTATTTTACCAAAGGTAGTAAGAAAATTTGTGGTTATGTTACAACTTGTTCCTGAGCAACTACATCAGGTCCAGAACTGTCCCCTAAATTGTAATTGTGCTGTGCTGTGCTGTTCTTAGTCACTCAGTTTTATCTGACTCTTTGCAACCCCGTGGACTGTAGCCCGCCAGGCTCCTCTGTCCATGGGATTTTCCAGGCAAGAATACTGGAGTGAGTTGCCATTTCTTCCTCCAGGAGATCTTCCCGACCCAGGGATCAAACACAAGTCTCTCTCTCTCTTTTTTTAAAATTTATTTTAATTGGAGGATAATTACTTTATAATATTATGGTGGTTTTTGCCATACATCGACATGTATCATCTATGGGTGCACATGTGTCCCCCCATCCTTTTTTTTCCTCTTAACCTCTTAGTTATTGTGCAAATCGACCACAGTCTTGAGCATAGAAACTCCACATCAGCATAGTGGGCTAACCAAGTTGGCAAGTCCAGTCAGCTCTTTGTTGAGAACTGCTGTGAAATTAAAATGTATATGCCACTCATAAAATATGGTTGAAATACTCATTATAGAATTTGCCATCTTGGGGGGAAAAAAGTATTTTCAGAGTATCTAAAAGTAAATAGTCTCTATTCAGTAATACTAATCTATTTAGAAGTTTAAATGGAATTACTGCCAGATGAAATATACATTTTATCTTCACTTCTTATATTGTTTTATATAGTTTATCTTCCTCTCAAAAGAAAAAAAAAACAATTATATTTCTACCAACAGTAAGGGTTTTTTCCCCCATAAGTGTTCTCAATAGCAGTAGCCTTTAAAAACCATGTAATTTCAAGGTCAAAGAAAATGAAACAAGCAAACCAACAAGAAAATTGAAGGGAGAAAATAAGATTTAAGATTTTATTTTAGTTAGAAACTAGTCAGTAGAAGTAAAGATGTTTATAAATTCTTATACATTCTGCATTGTGTAAATCACATCCTAGACACAGATTTTTTCTTAAAGACACATTGATTTTGCAAAGAAAAAAGTAATATAACATACATATTAAAAGAGAAACAGTTCCCTCTACTGGATGTTTTAATAGAAAGTTATACACGCTGAATTCTTGCATCACGGGATTGCACAGGAAGGTCTGAGGGGGTGCGACAAGGTGGAAATGATGGTCTCTACAGGGCAGTGTGGGGTGGGCATGGCAGGAAGAAGCTGACAGAGTACTTCACATTTGTGTTGTTTGAATTTTTTGGTTGCATTGGGCTTTCGTTGCTGCACGTGGGCTTTCCCTAGTTTCGGCCAGCAGGGGCTTCCCTTTGTTGTGGTGCACAGGCTTCTCTGGCAAAGCACGGGTTATAGGCAAAGGGGTTTCAGTAGTTGCGGTGTGTGGACTCCTGGGTGTGCAGGCTCAATAGTTGTGGCACAGGGGCCTAGTTGCTCCATTCTATGTGGAATCTTCCTGGAGGAGGGATTGAACCCTTGTCCTCTGCTTTGGCAGGTGGATTCTTATTCACTATTCCTCCAGGGAAATCCTGTTCAAATTTTTTTACAGTGAAAGTGTATTCATCACTTTCACAAGTAAATAATTTTTAAAAACGATGCAACATTCTACATCAATATAATGTCATTTAAAATGTTTATACATTTATATACATAATGACAAAATATTTGGGTTGAATCACACTAGAAGGCTGTTTTTTATTTTGGCTGCAAAGATTTTGGATGATATTTATTTTTCCTTATGCTCTTTTGTATTACCTAATATTTTATAATATGCATGCATTGAATTTACAATTCGGAAAAATATTCTACTTAGCAATAAAAATTAAAAGCCTATTAAAAGTTAGGTAGAAAAAGTGTTTTTGTTCAGTGAAAAGGATCTTGCTTCGATTATTATTATTAACCTACTCAGTTTTTGTTTGACTATTACTTAGGTAAGAGCTTATTCTGTAAGAAATGTATATTGGAAAATATGAAAATTGGATGCTGATAATCTGCCAAGCTGTATAACTGAAATAACTCAAGAAATCATATGTAGGAAGTTATTTGTGGATTGTGTGCTTCCACCCTGTGGTTGTTTAGAACTCAAAGCATTTTACCACAGACATGATCTAAACGTCCTTCTCACATTGGGCAAAAGTATGTTTTGTGCAAAGTGTAGCTAAACCAGTATGTTAATTGCAATAAAAAAATAGTAAACAATAGTTGTAGTGAAGAACAGTCAACAGTCTTCCCTTATTAGTAGTATAACCCATATAAGAGCTGGGCCCCTTGGCCTGTGAGCTGAAATAAAGATTCTCAAATGCCAGCATTTGGTGTGGGGAAACCCAAACCTCTGGAGGATTTCTATGAATCCACAGCCACTTATTCTCTCCTGTTCTCAGTGTCAGGAATATATGTTCATGTTAACGCATGGATGAACACTGTAGGTCTGACTCAAGATCCTGGAAGCAAGTGGGAGGGGGGCTTTTATCAATCACTCAGTACCCCCTGAAAAACTCCCTATTACCCCTTCCCACACCCTGACAACCTTTGTCTTCTTTCTGTTTCTGTGACTCTGATTACTTTAGATACTTCATATAAGTGGAATCATGCAGTATTTTTCTTTTTATGACAGGCTTATTTCACTTAGCATCGTGTCCTTAAGGTTTGTCCATGTTGTAGTGTATGACAAGACTCCTTTTTTATGGCTGAATAATATCCCATTGTATGGAGAGATGTTTTCTTTATACATTCATCTATCTATGGGCATCTAGGTTGCTTCCAAATAGGAAAAGGAGTATGTCAAGGCTGTATATTGTCACCCTGCTTATTTAACTTATATGCAGAGCAGATCATGAGAAACGCTGGACTGGAAGAAGCACAAGCTGGAATCAAGATTGCGGGGAGAAATATCAATAACCTCAGATATGCAGATGACACCACCCTTATGGCTGAAAGTGAAGAGGAACTAAAAAGCCTCTTGATAAAAGTGAAAGAGGAGAGTGAAAAAGTTGGCTTAAAGCTCAACATTCAGAAAACGAAGATCATA
>NW_011495015.1:488349-501447 GCF_000754665.1 Bison bison bison
CATCCTAAAGGAGATCAGTCCTGGGTGTTCTTTGGAAGGAATGATGCTGAAGCTAAAACTCCAGTACTTAGGCCACCTCATGCGAAGAGTTGACTCATTGGAAAAGACTCTGATGCTGGGAGGGATTGGGGGCAGGAGGAGAAGGGGACAACAGAGGAGGAGATGGCTGGATGGCATCACCGACTTGATGGACATGAGTTTGGGTGAACTCCGGGAGTTGGTGATAGACAAGGAGGCCTGGCGTGCTGCGATTCATGGGGTTGTGAAGAGTTGGACACGACTGAGCGACTGAACTGAACTGACAGAGGTTGCTTCCACATCTTGGCTATTGTGAGTAATGCTGCAATGAATATGGGTATACAAACATCTCTTTGAGATCCTGTTTTTAATTCTTTTAGATATGTGCCAAGAAGTAGGATTGCTAGATCAAATGGTAGTTCTACTTTTAATATATTTAGAACCCTCCATACTATTTTCTATAGTGGCTGCACCGTTTTACTTTCCCGCAAACTGTAAAAGGATTCCACTTTCTTCGCCAAAACTTGTTTTACGGGTTTAAAAACAATTTTTAAAAAACTCATTTAATTTTTTATGTATTATTTTTGATGGCACTGTCTTCGTTGCTGCACACAGGCTTTCTCTAGTCGTGGTGAACAGGGGCTACTTGCTAGTTGTGGTGTGCTGGCTTCTTATTGCAGAGGCTTCTTGTTGGGGAGCATGGGTGTGCAGGCTCAGTAATGGTGGCTCGAGGACTCTGGAGCACTTGGACTTTAGTAATGACCAACCTAGATAGCATATTGAAAAGCAGAGACATTACTTTGCCAACAAAGGTCCGTCTAGTCAAGGCTATGGTTTTTCCTGTGGTCATGTATGGATGTGAGAGTTGGACTGTGAAGAAAGCTGAGCGCCGAAGAATTGATGCTTTTGAACTGTGGTGTTAGAGAAGACTCTTGAGAGTCCCTTGGACTGCAGGGAGATCCAACCAGTCCATTCTGAAGATCAGCCCTGGGATTTCTTTGGAATGATGCTAAAGCTGAAACTCCAGTACTTTGGCCACCTCATACGAAGAGTTGACTCATTGGAAAAGACTCTGATGTTGGGAGGGATTGGGGGCAGGAGGAGAAGGCGACAACAGAGGATGAGATGGCTGGATGGCATCACTGACTCGATGGACGTGAGTCTGAGTGAACTCCGGGAGTTGATGATGGACAGGGAGGCCTGGCGTGCTGCAATTCATGGGGTTGCAAAGAGTTGGACACGACTGAGCGACTGTACTGAACTGAACTGAACTTGTGGCTCACAGACTTACTTGCTTGATAGCATATGGAATCTTCCCAGACCAGGGATCAAACCCATGTCCCCTGCTTTAGCAGATTCTTAACCACTGCACCACTAAGGAAGTCCATCAGTTATAATCTCTTTTTCATTTCTGATTTTTCTTTCTTAATCTAGCTAAGGATTTATCAATTTTGTTGGTCTTTTCAAAAAAACCAACTCTTACTTTCATTGACTTTTTTCTATTCTTCTTCTCTAATGTTTGTTGTTTCCTTCTTTCTACTAACTTTGGTTAAAGTTCTTCCTCAAAGTATAAAGTGAGATTGTTGATTTGAGAAATTTCTTCTATTTTAATGTCATTGTTTACTATTGTAAACTTCTTTCTTACTACTGCATCCCACAAATGTGTGTATATTGTGCTTTCATTTTCATTTGTATGAAGATATTTACTAGTTTCACTTGTGTTCTTTGACTCACTGGTTGTTCAAAAATGTGTTAATTTGCTCTTGTGAATCTTTTTTAATTTTACAGCTATTGATTTAATAGTTTCATTCCATATTAGTCAGAAAAGATACTTGGTATGATTTCAGAGTGGTTTAATTTGTTAACTTTCTTTTTTGTGGCCTAATATGTGATCTATCATGGAGAACGCTCCATGTACACTTGAGAAGAACGTGTGTTCTGTGCTGTTGTGTGGAATGTTCTGCATGTGTTAGGTCCAATCGATCTAGTGTTTTCAAGTCCTGTTTCCTTACTGGTCTTGTATCTGGTTGTTCTACCCATTACTGAAAACGGGTTATTGAATGTGTCATGGTCTATTTCTCTCTTCAATTTTGCCAAGGTTTGCTTTATATATTTGGGTGCTCTGATGTTAGGAGCCTATATATTAATAATTGTTATATCTTGTGTATTGACCCTTTTATCTTACAAAATGTCCTTTTCTCTAGTTGAGTTTTTGACTTAAAAGTCTGTTTTGTCTGATAATAGTGTAGCCACCCCTGCTGTTTTTCAGTTATCATTTGTGTGGAATATCCTTTCCCTACCCTAATCTATAGTAGTTTCCAAAAGGGAAACATATCAGACTATAGAACCCAGAGTAATTTATCAGAAGTAAATCATTTACTGAATGCTGTGGAGTAGGATGGGGCTTTCCTGGTGGCTCAGCAGTAAAGAATCTGCCTGCAGTGCAGCAACCTTGGAGACTTGGATGGAAATGGCAACCCACTCCAGTATTCTTGCCTGGGAAGCCCCATGGACAGAGGAACCTGGCAGGCTATACAGTCCATGGGGTTGCAAGAGTCAGACACGACTGAGTGACTAAACAATATGGAGTAGGGTGTGCCCCTTAGCATCATAAACCCTTGTTTTACAGATTAGAAAGCCAAGGCACAGAAGTAATTTGACAAAATAGCAGGTAAAAAGGGACTGGTATGTATTAGGCATGCAAAAATGAAAACCTTTTCTTTCATACTAAAAGTCTTTGAGATGGGGCAACTATTCTGGATGGAGGAAGAAGCCATGAGCCAAAGAACACGGCAACTTCTAGGAGCTGGAAACAATTCTCTCTAAGACCCTCCTGAGGAAATGCAGTCCTGCCAGCACCGTGACTGGCCCAGGGAGACCTATTCTGGACTTCTGATGTCCACAATTTTAAGGTAATAGACTTATTTTGTCTTAAGTAACCCAGTTTATGGTCATTTGTTACAGCAGACATAGGAAACTTATATAGAAGTCTGAGTAAAAAAAAACACATAAAAGAACACATTTTAGACAAAATTACTTAGAAAACAATTTATTGCACAAACTTTACATTTGTTGTAGATGATGGAAAACATGGTAAAAACAACCTTGTGTTAATCCATTTTTCCTGGAGATTTTTCTGTGGAAAATAAAGATTTCCTAATACATTCTTTTTATACAGTTGTTTACCAGTTGTGTTGGTAGTAAGCATCTTGGGAAGTAAGGTATAAAACTGAAACAGATCAGAAGAGCGCAGGGGGAAGACCACTGCCGAAGAGTAACCTCCAGGAACTCGGCATTTTCCAGGGCAGGGAAGATGCTGTGGGGTCCTCACACTGCAAGTGAAGAACAGAGTATCTGAGTCCTTCAGCTTTACTGCTCCCTCTCCCTTTAACACACACTACAGAACTCTCTTGTTTGTTCCTTTTGGTTTTGACACTTCTAGCTTTTATTGTAAGGAAAAAACAAAGTAGTAATAAATTTCTGTCTTTATAACAGCTGAAGATAAATTCCCTCAAATTCCAAATCATAAAGATATACCAGAATGACTGTGAATGGAGTCCACGGAGCAAAATCAAATTCAAAAGAAATAGGGGTTAAGAAAAAAAATAAGTGTTGCATGATTTGCATCAGTTTGTTCAGTGAAAAGGCATGAATTAAAAAGACAGTCACCTGCTATATAAAGCAGGCTTCGTTTACTTCTGTTATGCCAAAAGGCTAACTGATTTCCCTGGTGTAATGCTCTTATTTTGTAATAGGGAATGTATTTTAATTATAATGCATGTCCAATAGCTACGGTATTGCTCCCATAACTGTACGTTTTACTTAAAAAAGAAAAAACAATCCTGGATTCCAAAGAGGACTTGTTTATCCTTATAAACAAGTTGCTATAATTAATGCAACACTAACAATGAACACAGTGAAGTACTTAAGATCTTCCTTTTTTTAAAAAATCAGTCTTAATGGTTAGCTGCTTTCTTTTCAAAAGTTCAGTGTAAGTTTTATATAAAGATGTCTATATTTAACATAACTTTCACTTACTTGGTCTACTTATATAGTATGTAAAAATGCAAGTTTATGAATACCTAACGAACAATCAGGCTTAAGCTTTAGTAAAACTTACATGTGGTTTGATTATCTGAAGCCATTCATTAAGATATTCAACCAGACCCAGAGCATCTGGGATGTTGTCTCCTTCTGAAACGAACTTCAGCAGAATCGCGATTGGGATTTCTTTAGAACAGCTGCAACAAACGAAAAGAACAATCAGGTATTCTTTTTGCTTCCCAACAGCAGTTCCACTGTGCCTGTGTTCCTATAGAGATGATCAGCCAGATCGTATGCGAGGAGATGCCACACGTTCTACGTGTAGAGACGGAACTGGGAGCCATGTAACACTCACCCTGGGCACATGCACCTTCCTGCCTCACAGCAAGATTTATGTGAGAAAACCAAAAGAACATCAGTTTTGTGAGAAATATCTTTAAACAGCATAAACTCTACAGCTGCAATATCCTGCAGCTGCAAGTATTTACTTCAACTATATTTTAAAGACGATGGGAAGAAAGCAGACCAAAAAACTAGTCATGGTAGTTACTTTTGGTTGACATAGCTGAGTATTTTAAATATTGTTTGTTTGGACGGTTCTATATTTTCCAAATGTTCCATGAGGAGTGTGTTTCTCTCAGCACTTTCTCTAGTGCCGCTAACTTTGTGAGCAAAGTCACAAAGCCGCCCAGGGACTGCTCTCTGGCCTCGTGGTTTCACCCTGCGCTTGTGTGCTCAGGGCTGAGAGGCTCAGGCAGCCCACCGGTCCTCTTCCGCGGCTGCCGCCCCTCTGGTTCAGTGCTGCCTCCTCTCCAGCCGTGTCAGCGCCTGAACTCGGTTCAGCCCCCTGAACTGTGAGCAAACACATTCCTGTTATTTCAGCTCCGCAGTCTATGACCTGACAGCAGTGTAGGCACAGATGACGGGGCCTGAACAGAGCAAGAGAACAGTTCAAAGCTGGTGGTCTGCAGAGCAGGTGGGAGTGACTAGCTGGCTGGGGCTTCGCAGCTGTGGTGTGAGAGGAGGTGAAATAATATACTGTGGGTGTAAGCCAGAGAGGAAAGACCGGAGACAGACTAGGCAAAAGAAATGTTGGAGGAAATGATGGTTCTTCAGGTATAAGAAAGGAGTTATTACTTAATGAGTGCAGGTCTATTTAGAATCAAAATCCTGAAGGTGGATGGTGCTGATGGGTATACAACACTGTGAATGTACCTAATGCCACTTAATTGTACGCTTAAAAATGGTTTATTTAATGTTATGTACATCTCACCACCACCACCACCACCACATAAAGAACTGACTATAGGCAGAGAATAAGTGTTAGGACCCCTAACATGCTACACACAATGAAGCATTAAACATGGCTTCTCAGGAACCAATTCTATAACCACATTTCAGTCTTTCCCTTGAAAGTAACACAGCACCTATTTAATAAGGGCATTTTCAGAGTTCCAGCAAGCAATCCAAACACTCCCAGGTATCCTGATTTCATTTTGATTTCATCCTGAAATCATGTGGGGAGCAAAGACACAGGCAGACACACTCACCCTTCGTCATAGAGCAGCTTTGTGATCCCTCCTCCAGGGACACGGACACAAAACTCAGAATCGTCTATTTCAGGAATGCATGGGGTTTTTTCCATTTCTTCCCAGTTGAGGCTCTGTATTTTATTCTGAACACTTTTTTGCATGGAAGGTGTAAGAAGGTACCTGAAGGGGGTACTGGAAAGAAACAATCATATCATTAACTGCTGCTGCTAAGTCACTTCAGTTGTGTCCGACTCTGTGCGACCCCATGGGCTGCAGCCTACCAGGTTCCTCCATCCATGGGATTTTCCAGGCAAGAATACTGGAGTGGGTTGCCATTGCCTTCTCACTAACTAAACACTCACAAATAAGAACATTAAGACAAGAGTTCTTTCAGCAAAAATTACCTTGTTTTCCATATATTTTGTTGCAGAAGGCAAAATGCAAGTTCTGACAGTTTATGGAAGAGTAATGTAAAGTGATTGCTCTGACTTGCTAGTCACATACTTAGGAGACTGTGCTGGGGACAGGTAAACAACCGAAGGCAAGGCCAGCATGAAGACCCCACGGCCACACCCCGACAAGGCCTCTTACAAGGGCCTCAGAAATGTGGTCTACTGTGACAGTCTCAGAAATTAACTCGTTTTGAGAGGTTACTCTTCGCTGATATTTCTTCTTCATGATTTTACAGGTGTACAAATGACAATGCAATAAATATTATGGATTTCTAACTCTTGAATACGTTATCTTTTATTTAAGAATTCAATCTGACATGCCTGGAAATTGTACTTAAAGGCAGCTGGAGTTCTGCAGATACAAATGGTTGAATACATGGAAATAAATAGAAACACTGATCCAGTCTTTGAATCAACTGATAAACTTCAGGTACTCTTTCTCCTTTCTCTCCATCAGCTGAGCCCTGAGGTGCTGTGGGCTCATGACACACACAGCAGAGCACAGTCCCAGAGATACACACAGCAGAGCGCAGCCCCTGAAGCACCCCATTGCTACCCTAGACCCCAGTGCTGCGGCCCTGGGAACACCAAGGGCCCCCAACGCTACTCCCCCTGCTGCTGCTGCTAAGTCGCTTCAGTCGTGTCCGATTCTGTGCGACCCCATAGATGGTAGCCCACCAGGCTCCGCCGTCCCCGGGACCCTCCAGGCAAGAACACTGGAGTGGGTTGCCATTTCCTTCTCCAATGCATGAAAATGAAAAGTGAAAGTAAAGTCGCTCAGTCGTGTCTGACTCTTCGTGACCCCATGGACTGCAGCCTTCCAGGCTCCTCCGTCCATGGGGTTTTCTAGGCAAGAGTACTGGAGTGGGGTGCCATCGCCTCCCCACAATCTTTACCTCCTTCTTTCTAAATTCCAGGGAGAAAAGGAAAGGATGGCGTTAAACTTTTGTTTTAACCTTTTAGTAAAGAAATCATCCTAATAACTGTACACATCTTAACAAAAATACTTGTCCAGAGACACAGACCTACCTGCGCAGCTGGAGGTCATTACGGTGATACGAGTGGCTGCTAGAAAGAACCACCACTTTGGCGCAGCCGCTGCATTTCACCCAGGAAAGCAGTTTTTCACAGAATGACTTTGATTTATACTTTGTATACCATGGAAAGAGTACAATGAAAATACAAAGTTAGATCTCAGATTGTAACAAGAGTAGCCTACATAGTATTTCATCAGTCTTTGTGATGATACTATTAACAGTTTATGTATGCTAAACTTATAGTTAGTTTCAGATCCACTTATTGTCCTTGCACTGAAGGTGAAACATGAGGAACAATGACTATAATTTTCTGCCCCAAATCTGATCAGGGGCAGAATTTGGGGCAGAAAATTCTGCCCCAGAAAATTCTGGGTTAGGTAAGCCAGAAGGCAGAATGCCTGTCTGGGTCCCTCAGCACAGTCCGTGTTGTGAATCACAGGAGGAAGTCAGCTCCATGCTGAACACCAGCTAAAAAGGTGTGACAGCCGAGGCAATACTTGAACTTTGCCTGGATGCAGAACTGATGGGTGTGTGGGGAGCAGCTGGGGAAATCTGAGTATTCTCTAATGCTCATCCCCCAGGTGTGTGGTGTGCTGTAGTTGTGAAGGAGACTCTCCTTCCTGTAAGACGTGTGTTATGTGATGCTGGCACCCAGCTGCTTTGGACTGTTTGGCAGAAGGAAACTGTGTGCACGGGCACAGAGGGTCAGCCAGGTGTGGCAAGAGGTGAACAGGCGACTGACCTGGGATGTGGACCTTTCACTCTACTTTTAATGGATGAAACAAAATCTAAATAGCTCCAGGTGTCTAGTGGCTGCCAGGTCAGTGTGGACACATTCCTGCTAGACAGTGGTGAGGGCTATGAACTTGCTTGGAGACAGGAAGCTACAAGAGGATCTGACTGAGGTTTCCAGGACCTGGGGTGGAACAGCCTGTGGGGCAGGTGGTGCAGAAGCAGAATCAGGGGCATGAGAGAGGACACGGGCTGGACCAGAGTGGTGACAGCAGAAGGGGAGAGAAGCGGGATTCAAAAGTGTTATTTTCAGATACACGTAATTTTTATGCAGGTGCCACGGGTTTGAAATGTAATGCAAATAGAATAAACCTGTAATATTCATATGCTTAAATTTTTTCACCCATGGTACCTGAATCAGGAATATACAGGGCCCAAGCTATATGTCCCAATTCCTTTCAATATATTCAGGAAATAATAGTGACAACTCTGAAATTTTATGAGTATTTCTCTATAAACTCAGACTGCTTAACTGTATAAATATAAAGAAAGAAAATGATTTTTGAATCTTAATAATGACTCGGTATTTTCTCATTATACTGTACTTTAATAAACTTAAGACAAAAGCAATATACTAACCTTAATAAAAATGGATCTTAACTGAAGAGCCACTAGTTTCTTTGAAGGCAATGCATACACTGCAAGTATAAGAGAATGAAACCACATGATAGTTAAAATTAAGGAGTCATACATGAGAAATTAATAACAAAACTGAACTAGGAAAAATTCTGTATTTAAATATTTTAAAAATATATTTATTTGGCTGCATCCAGTCTTAGTTGCAACACAGAGGCCTAACTGCCCTGCTGCTTGTGGGATCTTAAGCTCCCCAAACAGGGATTGAAATCTGTGTTCCCTGAATTGGAAGGTGGATTCTTTACCACTGGACCATCAGGGAAGTCCCTAAAGATTTTTGCCAATTAAAACACAGAACATATGTACTACATCATTTAGCTAAAACACTTTAAAAGTACCTCAGAATTCACCCATGGGCTTTATTCTATGGAATAGATTCATTGCTGAAATTTAACTATAAGAAAATTATCAAAAATTATTTCTCTTCTTTGATTGTAAACCTAGAGGACTCCCCTGGAAATTTCTATCCTTATAACAAATGACCTCATTTTCAAGACCCATTTTCAAGGTTTGGTTTCTGATATTGTTCCCTCTTTTCTCTAGAGAACAGTCACACTCATTGGGGTTAGAAGGAAGAGTAAAATGCAGGCAAATTTAGCTGTGTGATAAAACACAGAAGCTACATTTATTTTCTTCAGGAGATTCAGAAAGACCTGAAATAAAACATAAGACCTCTGTGAGTCAATATGTGTGAATTTATCCTGTGAGGAGGATCCACAGCATTCACCAGAGTCTACAAGGGGCCCACTTTACTGATGCTTTAGGAGGCCCTGCCCAAGTTTACCTCCAAGAATGAGAAGCCCTGACATGACCCAAGGACAAAATACACAGTCTCCAAGAACATGTGATTAAGCCTCTGTGCCAGGGCTAAGCTTTCAGTCACTGTAAACATCACAGACAACCCGAGACTCGGGCACTGTGTGTCGTGGGTCACGTCTCTCCCATTCTACACGTCTGTAGGGATCATCTCACTGGACTGGTGTATGTGGGATGACTGGGACCGTGTAGCAACCATTAGCAAGGGTGCTGACCACCAGGCGTGTTTGGGACAAAGTGGGCTGGAGCTGGAAGCTCAGGAACCAGGGAGGTGGGCAGGCTGAGTTGACGTCCATGACGCCTCACTTCAGCAGCAGCACTCCTGCTCTCCACCAGAGTGTTTTGTTGGTAAGATCCTGTTTCCCAGCGCCTTGCTCGTGTGATATAACATCACCTTTCACGTATTCTGGTCAAAAATATTTAGCTTCTAAATAATCAAGGCTTTAATACTAAGTCCAGTTTCAGAAAATACAGAGGCCAGAGGAACACAGTAGTCAGTCTGTACGCTGTGAGCCCTGACTAACCCCAACTGACAGCACAGCAGGGAACTGTGGAGATGGGTGGTGTGGGAAGGGCCTAGGCCTCCTGCAGTCAAGTGACTCGCCTCTCTGAGCCGGGTCAGTGTGCATTACGATGAACGCTACCACTGTGTGACAGATGACTTCAGCCTGCGTGGGGCGCTGCACATTAAACACAAAGGCCTGAGCCCAGTGTGAGCAATACTTACACGTGCCAGGAGGACAGAAAGTAAAACTGAGGATAAGAGGGGGAAACCCCGTGTTAAAAATCATTCTATCCAAGGGTACAAATACAAGCACATCTCTCGAGGGGGCTGTAATCCAGGGTGTGTGCAGGAGAGGAGGGGACCGCTATGGATTCTAAAGAGCCACTCCAGGTGCCAACAGACACCCAGGGAGGGTCTGGCTGTGACTTGACACAACTCTGCCTTGTGGAAGGATATAACACACCTTCAGCATTTATACTGAGCTCCGCTGAATTCTCTTCTGCAGTTGCATATGGATTGTTTCCAACCATTGGCACAAGACAGTCAGTATAGAAGTAACCGATCTTATGCATATTCAGTGTGGAAATAATCAGATCTATTGCAAGCTGGCCAACATTTCCAACAGATACTGCTGGCTGAAACAGTAAAAAAAAAAAAAAAAAAGTTCATTAAGTTATCCAAATCAGCAGCACTTTAAGAAGTTTAGACAGAAGAGGGCAGTCACAGCAGAGGTACTGGATACCAATGCCCAGGTGTATCACACCTGGGTGCTGAGCTTTTCATTAGCTCCACCTGGAGACTACTGACTGCATACTTACTGAATACCTGCTATGTGTCAACCCCTGTTCTGGGCACTGAGGATGCAGTGAACAAATGGATCAGAGTTCCTGCCCTTGTGGAGTTTCCATCTAGTAAGGGGGTGGTTTGCTGTGGCAAACAAAATAGTAAAATACATAGCGGAAGTACTATAGAAAACATTTAAGTCAGTAAGGGTGTGTGTGTTTGTGGGTGACTGCAAGTTCAAAAGGGGTGGTCAAGGAAACAGTCACTTCAGGTGACCAGTAACTATAGCCCTGAAAGAGGTAAGGGAGACAGTCACACCAAGACTTGGGATATGATGAGGTCAGGCAGTGGGCAAGCAGGTGCGGAGGCTGTGAGGTGTGAACAACAGAGTTCCTGGGTCTTCTTTCCATTTGCTTCGTTAGTGCCTAAAGATTGGAGGGAGCTTCTTTTCATGCGGCACACACACACACACACACACACTCGCTCGCTCTCTCTCTCCCTCTCACACACACACTCTCTCTTTCATGACTTCAAATAGCCAACTACCGTATCTCTACCTACACCCCACTCACCTGAACTCCACAGCCTAATGGCTATCTCCACACTGTTACATCAAAACCAGCAGGTACCAAACAAAGCATCTGCCCAACCCGCTCCCTACTTTGCACTTCAGAAAACAGCAACAATTACTCACCCAGTTACCTAAACCAGGGACCTGCTTCCCTTCCCCTCAGCAGCCACAGCAGGAGAGGACTAATTGTCCTTCATCCTGTCTCCCAAGTTTCTCTTCACTATACCTGCTCCTCTGCACTCTTCCAGCAACTGCTCGTTTTTGGCCTCTATGGATCCCTCAGAGCAGCCTCCCACTTTGTGCCCTCACGTACCAATCCCCTGGTTACCCTCCTTTAATTCCTTTTCCCTTTTTTGAAGATTCTGCTACTTTGGTTAGACCCTCAATCTCGGGTATCGTTCGTTTCTTCCTCACTACTGGATTCTTCCCATCAGCCTATTCACACCCTCTAAAATCTTTCCTTCTTAAAAAACCTCCCTTTTCACACGCTGTCACTACTCAGTGTCCCTGCAGAGCCCAAATTCCTTACAGTCCGTCCACTAAGACACAAGCAGGAACTTTATCTGTGAATTCAGGAACAAAAGCACAAACATACACATCTCCACGTCTTCTCCCATTTCTTCAATCCAATATGGCTTCCCTCTTCACCGTCAAGGGTACTGCTAGTAACCTGTGGACATTATTTTCTCCATGATGTTTTCTTTCTGCCAGGTATCTCCTGCAAAAATACTTTTTCCCTTTTGTAATTAACGAATATTTTTCAGGGAGACACTTTGATATGAAGTCAAATTTTCTTCCTCAGTACACTATCAAAGCTGCTTATATCATTCACTGATACTTCTTTTTTGCTTTGAGCCACGCCACAAGTAGGACCTTAGTTCCTCGACAAGGGATCAAACCCATGTCCCTTGTAGTGGAAGCACAGAGTACTAGTTACTGGACCAGGAGGGAAGTCCCCACTGATATTTCTTGCTTTCATTATGATGAAAATTGTCGAAAAGTGACTTTTCTATTACCATCGTCCTTTTAAAAATTGATGCACAACATTGTGATTCGACATCTGTACACATTGCAATATGATTACCTCAACAGGTCTACTTAACATTCATCACCACTCAGTCAAAAAATTATTTTTTCTTGTGATAAGAACTTTTTAAGATCTACACTGTTACTTTCAAACATACAACACAGTGTTAACTATAGTTACTACGTTGCAAATTACATTCCAGGACTTATTTTTGACTAAAAGTTTGTACTTTTGACCCCTTTCACCTATTTCATCCAATCTGTTCTATGTTGTTTTTTTTAATTCCACATACGAAGCTTTTCTTAACAGGTCTTTGTGTCCCTCCCCTTCCCAATAAATCCCAGGGTCTTTCTGTACCCCTTTCAACGTTCTAACTTTTTTTACGTGTGTTCCCAACTAGACTGCGAACTCCTTGAGACATAGAACCTGGTCTTACCATTATTACACCCTGACACAACACAACGCTCACTGAGGCAATGAATGAACCGCGATAGAACCGCGTGCTGTCGGCAAGTCTTTACCAGCCCGTCTGCAGTTTCCTGACTAATGACAATCACTCCCCAGCTTAAGCGCGGTACACAGCTCGCTGAGAAAAGATTTTCCAGGAAGAAAGGTACAGCGAGTGGCCCGCACGGCACCAACGGAGCGCAAGGTCACGTCCCCGCACATTCCGCTCTCAGCCACCAGGACCCGGCCCCGCAGACTGCGCGCGTCCGGGGGCCGCTCTGACGCCGGCCCCTGCCCCGACTCACCATTAAGACGGTGCACCCCGCGAGGTCGGGGACCGAGTCCCCGGAGGGGACGAACATGGTTTCGCTGGCGGCACGAAGAGCCGGCGGCCGGAAGTGCGGGTGGAGGGCTCCTGGGGTCCTTCGAGGCCCGGGT
>NW_011495015.1:502090-527546 GCF_000754665.1 Bison bison bison
GAGAGTTTACTTTTGGCCTTTGGTCGCTCCTCCACTGCTCTGCTCTACTCTCAAAAGACTGGTTTCAGTCAAGTGTTATTTGTGGGGAAGTGCTAGCAAATGTAATAGATAAGCTTAGAGCTTATTTTTAGAGTTAAAAATATTTATCCTTAAAGTTTTTTTTCCTTTAAAAATCTTACCTTTATTCTCAGTGAATTTCCGGAACAATCTCACACTGTTACTTGAGAAACCTTCCCGAGTTTAACTCCTCTCTCACTGTTATTATTTTGGGGTCAATATTTTGGAAAGATGGCTATCTTTGACTGCTCTATAACGTTTTAAGTCCTAATGCGAGTTTTCTGCCTAGATGGATGTCCATGGCAGGATAAGAGAAATCCTTGCTGAGACGATTCGGGAAGAATTGGCACCTGATCAACAACAGCTATCAACCGAAGATTTGATCAAAGCCCTTAAACGCCGGGGAATCATTGATGATGTGATGAAAGAACTTAATTTTGTTACTGTGAGTAATCTTTTAGAGGAAGACATTTGAAAGTCTTAAGTACATTCTTATGTTTAACACCACTCTTAGGGTCCAATTTGGGGCCTCTCTTTAGTGAAACTATTTAAAGAAGATCATTTTGTCTAGTAATATCTGTGTCTCAGGAATGAGCTACTTTACCCCTGAGTCGAGCGAGTAGGATTATTTATCAGTGAAATGGAAATTATGGACCTAATTATTCCCTTTACAGTGAGAGTTTTCTCTTATTCTCTAGGTCTGAAACTTTAAGTGTGTATATTAGTCAAATTAGTTCACGCCAACTGTATTTTTTCTAAATTAATACTCTGAAATCTTTCTACACAAAGCTTATTTTTGAAGTAAACACATTGTGTGGTGCTGTGTTCTCTAAGATGAACAGATTGTTTCTTTAAGGAATTGTCTACATAAGAACTTTCAACTCTTTTCACATAAATAGGTCAGTAGTGAGGTGATGCCTCTCAGTGCACAAATTAGTAAGTAGGTCTTTTGAAAGTGAGGCAATAATGAGAGACTGTGACCTCAATACCTGGGTAACATAATGTGGAAATTGGATGGACTTCGTAATACACCAGAGAATAAGTATTTTAGTCCAGCATCCTTTTTTGGTTTTTGAGGTTTATAAACTCATTTGTTATAAAAACTGACCTAGTAATAGCTTCTGCTGTGTGAATGTCACTTCCTTATTAAAATCAGTTCTGTTCCTGGTGGAACCACAAGCCAGATGTCATATGAGGTTTGGATAAAGTTTAACCTTCTGTAAAGTGTTAAGAATTTGTTTTAGCATTCGGTGGACATGGCTTGAAGATCATGAATTCCTTCATGCTAGACTTTAGGAGTGACCAATTAGTTGCATTATTGTTTCAGAAGACTTTTCATTATTCTGACTATGTTAGGAGAGTAAGGGCATTTTGAGGGGGCTTTATCCTGTCTACTTTTAGTTCATTTCTTAGTCCCATTATTGGCATTTTCTAACTGTAATTTTTGTTTTCTAATTTGATTTTTTTTCTGCCATTCCAGGATAATGTTGATCAAGAACTCCCTTCCTCTCCAAAACAACCTGTTTGTTTTACTGACAGACAATCAACGTTATTAAAAAAAAGTATGTTTATCTCTTTTTAACATTAATTTAGTTGTGGATAGTATTGCATATAGATGTGCTGTAGTGTTTTGTATTTGAGAGAAAGCATTTCGATTTTTTTTTCCAGAATGAGGTACTTATGTTTTTCTGATAAATCATCCAGAAAACTTAGATTCTATTTTGCATAAAGTGTATCAAAGATTTAGTGTATAGCTGAGTGGAAGCAAAAGCAGGACTATTTGTTTTTCATGTTTTATTAATATATTTTATAAGTTGTACAGCCTTTTTTAATGGCAGTGTAATTATCTAATAAGTATACTTGCTGAGTTGGTAATTATCCGAAATAATTTGTTGTATAAGAAACTAAAGAAAAAAAATAAAGATATCCTAAACCTTGGCTCCAACTCCTGTCTAGCTGGAAGAAAATAGCCAAAATATAAATCACAAAAAGATATCCTATTATGTATTTTTTCTTCCCTGGGTACAAATAAGTCTGGTATATAGTAGATTTGTTACTCTTCCTTTTTTTTAGTCTTTAGTTTTATTCCTGTCAAGTTATTTCCTGTTGTCTTGATCACGTTGCTTAAGTTGATTGGCAGTTTCCTCATATGTATTGCTACACTTTACAGCTAATATTGATCCAACACGGAGGTATCTTTACCTTCAGGTTTTGGGTGGAAAAGCTTTCTTGGAACATCTGCAAGAACCTGAGCCTTTACCTGGACAAGCTTGTTCAACCTTTACTTTATGTTTACATTTTCGAAACCAACGTTTTCGTTCTAAACCTGTTCCGTGTGCCTGTGAACCAGATTTTCATGACGGCTTTTTACTTGAAGTACACAGAGAAAATTTAGGTAAGGAGCAATGATAAACTGTCATTTAATTTTGTAAATCTTTGTTAGATCTTATCACAGAACAACTTTAACAGCTTTTGCTTAAGAGATTTATAATGGATGAATCTCCCCAGTCTTTTGTTTTTTCCCTTACTGCTTTTTTCCTACGTAAATTACTACTACCTACCTTCTTGCTTTATTTTTGGCTAGTTTTCCCTGGAGGTTACTTTTGACTTTTAATGGTTGATTCTTTAGTAGTAAAAATATAAATGCTTGTTAGGTGGAGAATGAGAGGGAATCCTCTTCATTTCTGAAAGATGACTTGATTTACGACATTAGTACCTTTTACAGTAAGTGAGAGTTTAGACGTGAATCTATAACTCATAATTTTTAAGACTTTAAAATTATTGTACTTAATTACTATAATTTTTTACATTGTTTCTTCCTGTAAAAGTGTCATATCTTAGTTTTGGATGTCAAAATGTTTATATTTGTAAACTTAACAAAGTTGTAGTGTTATACATTCAGAATTTTAGATTGCTGAAATGGCTAGTGTACTACTAAAATTTTATTATTTTTTACCTGGTGAAAAGTATTACCTTAATAAGGCAGTTACTGGCTTAAATTGGTAGCTCGAAGGTGCTGAATCTTTTACTTGTGTGTAGATAATACAGTGTTTTTTTCCTTAGAGGTTTCATTTCAGTTCAGTTCAATCATTCAGTCATGTCTGACTCTTTGCCACCCCATGGACTGCAGCACACCAGGCTTCCCTGTCCATCAACTCCTGGAGCTTTAGGGATAAAGATATTTTGGGGAATAATGTTGACATATTGCAATGATTTTTATAGTGGTAATATATACTTTATTTATATACTTTTGAAGAATAGACTTAACCTCTTAAAGGTCAGAAAACACCAATATGCATTAAGTAACTAGATAACTTGTTACAGTTCCACAAGTCTTCTGAAAAGTTAGCAACAGAAATGGGACTATACTCTTATTCCCACTCTGTTGTGTGCTTTCTGAGACATTGCTGACTTACTCTGTTTGGTTTTATATGTTTATTATTAGTATCCTTTTCAGTGAAAATATTGTTTTACGTTGGCCTAACTGGATATGTCACGTGGTGTAATGTTTTTGGTTTATGTTGCTAGGTGATGGAACTAGAATGGCTGACTCTACCACAATGTTATCAATAAGTGACCCAGTTCATATGGTGCTAATCAAGACAGACATATTTGCTGAGACCACTTTAGTTGCATCCTATTTTCTTGAATGGCGATCAGTGTTGGGTTCAGAAAATGGAGTGACCAATCTTACTGTGGAACTTATGGGTGTAGGTATGACGATTAATATCACTGTTACCTTTTTATAGCCACAGTTCATAAATACATTTTATGTTTTAAAAATGCCTTTGTAAACCAAGAGGGAAACATGTAGAAAGAATTTTGGAATTACAGTTGGACTCCAGTATCGGAGTCTGAGGAAGTGTCTTGAGTAGTGTGAATACTGAACTTCTCTGTCACTCTGGCCTTGTTTAAAGGGGAAAAAAAAATTTCTGGGAGATACATAAAGAAATCTCTAGGGCTTTTCCTCTCCAAATTTATTTGCTAAAAAGAAAGTTAGGCAGTTAGAGGAGCAAGGTCGTGAGGCAAGGAGCGGTAGGTTTGCAGCCGCCATTTCTTCTGCCTCCCGTCTCTGGATCTTTTGTAGAGCGTCCAACAGTGCTATGTTGGGGCAGAGCATCCGGAGGTTCACAACCTCTGTGGTTCGTCGGAGCCACTATGAGGAGGGTCCAGGGAAGAATATACCATTTTCAGTGGAAAATAAGTGGAGGTTACTAGCCATGATGACTTTGTTCTTTGGGTCTGGATTTGCTGCACCTTTCTTTATAGTAAGACACCAACTGCTTAAAAAGTAATCCATGAGACAGATAGGAAGAGGAGCATATTAAGAGGTGCAGTCTCTTAAAAGGATCAATCCCTTGAACTCAGCATCCTAGATATGTTTGTAAATAAACTTATGGCATAAACCCTTAATGCCTCTTCTCTGAAATATGGAACATGATAATTGAACATATGCTTACATTTTGTTTGGGTAATATTGCATTATTAGTTTCTTAATTAAATATGTTTTGATTTAAACAACAAAAAAAGAAAGTTAAGATTTCTTTACACAAACATGCAGGCATGCACCCATACATGATAGCTTGTACCCCGGCCCTGCCAGGGTAGGTTCTTATAGAATGTGGAGTAGGTGTTCCTCTCACCTTATACAGGTGGGACAGGGGCTCCCAGAAGTGTTCACTTGCTCAGTGCTGGTGTCGTCAGTGTACCCTTGGAGATCAGGGTATTGTCACCATTGTATCCCTGGGTTCTTGCAGATTCCCTGATATATAATACATATTTGCTAGTGGAATGAAAGGCAAAGCTGCACTGTTGTAAGCATTACATACAATGGAATTATTTTGGTATTGAAATTTGATTACAGAGTTAAGTTTGACCGGTGGACAGTAGAGCTTTAGTAAGTTAGATTTCGATAGGTTAGACCCAGAATACATTTTTCCTTAAGTAAATAGTAGGGGAAAAGCTTTATGTAGGAGATTTATTTTCAAAAGAGATACCCATTGTTTGATTTTAAATATAAGCCTAACACAATAATCATAGTAATGACCTGGAAATTTCTGGTTTATCAGAGAAATATTAAATAGTTATGGTGTGAAGTATATTTGTTTTCTAATTCTTGAAGTCCAGGTGTGGATTAAAAATTTGTACTCATATGTAATGTGAAAAATGGGAAGGGATAAATGGAAATTACTATATGGGGCAAAATGTATAAATGTTTTCTGAGAATGAGGCATTAACAGTTGCTTTGACTTTGTTTTTAATGAAGATAAAAATCAAGAATCATAAATCCTTTAGGTCTGAAAAAGTCCCTTAAAATGTGATTGAAAAGCTAGGAAAACAGGTAATCTCCTTATAACTCGATAAAAGTTTTTGAACAAAATAAAAGCTAATTTGAGCTGGGTCATTTTTAATATGAATGTAAAAGGTGAGTTTGAATATTGTCTTTATTCCATGTAAGTGATAAAACACAAAATTCTTAAATTATTTTGGTTAAGCTTTGATTGACTAAATATACTGAGTGTTGAAACTTCTGAAGTTACATTTATTTACATTTACAGGCACAGAATCAAAAGTTTCTGTGGGAATTTTAAATATAAAACTTGAGATGTACCCACCGCTCAATCAAACATTATCTCAAGAAGTAGTGAACACACAGGTAAATAATCCTGAGTTTCTCTTCTTTGTGTGTTTTTATAAATCCTAGGAAGTGTTCTCTTTTTAGAAAATTATCATTTATTAGTTGTAAGCAAGAGAATAATAGTATAACATTATTTAGAAATTTTTGTCTGGGATCAAAAAAGGTAGCTCTGACTGGTATGGGGGCTTCCCAGGTGTCTCACTGGTAAAGAACCTGCCTGTAATGCAGGATACATGGGGCTTGGGTTCGATCCCTGTGTCGGGAAGATACCCTGGAGGAGGCAGTGGCAGCCTACTCTAGTATTCTTGCCTGGAGAATCCCATGGACAGAGGAGCCTGGCAGGCCAGAAACCATGGGGTCACAGAGAGTCAGACATGATTGAGCACGATTGGCATGGAGACTGGATTGTCCTGGGAAGTGTGAGAACAGGGAGGCCACTTAGGGGCCCTTAGGGATGATGGTGTCCTGATTGAATAGTGCTAAAGATGGAGGAGGTGTGTAGACTTGTTCCATATTTTGTGATCATTATTGAAGAGAATGAATGTAAATTGATAAGTATATTTTTAAATTTCAAGCTTGCTTTGGAACGTCAGAAAACTGCAGAGAAAGAGCGATTATTTCTTGTGTATGCTAAGCAGTGGTGGAGAGAATACTTGCAAATTCGACCCTCACACAATTCACGACTGGTGAAGATTTTTGCACAGGTTTGTAAATTGTATGAGAAAAGTTTCACAGCTATATTTGAGATTTACTGGTTGTAAACATCAATTTCAATTAACTTTAATTTGTAAAATGTATTTATTCCAGATAAGTGAAAATTTATTTATAAAACAAAATGCTGATTTTGTAATAATCTGACAGTAGTAAGTAGGTGAGTGGTATTTCACAATCTTTGTTTTACTTTGCTTTTTATTTTCAGTTATTCTTTTTCTAAACCATTTTTGAACATGTTTAATTTAAACTAAATGAAAACTCATTTTGTTTAACTTGGAGTATGTCCTCCATTGATACTTTGTACTAGATAAGTAGTAGGACACTTTGCAATTTACGTGTAAATTCAGCTTTCAGGTGCAGAATTGGTAGTGTAGGCGTGTATTTTTTTGTTAGGGTATTTTTTAAGACAAAGAGTATTACATGTAATAAGTCTGTTCAGCCAAGATCCCTAAGCTGATGACCAGTCATATTTAACTATAGCATTTCAGTTATGTATCTCTGCCTCTATTTTTTCTGTATCCTAAGCCCGTTTTCTCTCATTAGTAAACCAACATAAATAATCAGGTCCTTTTATGACTTCTGAGGAACCATTCAGATATTTTTCTATGTATTCAGTCTTGTGTAGGTGTTATGAAATCATATGAGTGTAGTGTTGTGAGTACTGTGTCTCAGATCCTGTACATTTATGTAGCTTTTCCCTACACTCCCTAGCTTTTAGGACAGGCTAAAGGTGGTTCACTTTCTAGATGAGGAGCTTGGGAATGGAGGGCATAGTTGGTTGTGATGGAAATGCGGGAATATCTTCTGACTTCCTGACAGCCTTGTCTGTATGTTGACTGACAGGGCAGGAAGGGAGCAGCAACATTGGGACAAGGGCGAGGAGAAACCAGCCCAAGTATAACTGGCTCCCTCTTGTTTGTGTAGTCTGGAGTGTAGTCATTCACTGCCCCGTTGGACCAGAGAGGACAGGAAGGGAGGGGGAAGTGGGCCAGGGAAGTGGCCCATGGAAGAGCTGAATAATACCCCATGCCTTCTTTATCTGCTCATCCCTTGACATCCACTTAGGTGTTTCCATGCCTTGGCAGTTGTGAGTGATGCTTCAGTGATGGGATTGGTGTGTAGCTGTGTCTTTGAGACACTGACTTCAGTTGGTTTGGACACATATCCAGGGGTGGGGTTGCTAGGTCATATGATGATTTAAGTTCTTAATGTCATAGGCTTTGAAGAGAAGTTATGAGAATTAAGAGAAAAATTGTATGTACAACACTCAGTAGCCTAGTGCTGGATGCAAAGTAAGCAAGTGCTCAAGTGGTGTCCAGGATTATTTTCTCTCTGATGTGTTCTGAGACAAAGTGTTAAGATTGGGAATGATTAACTGTCACTACAGATAATGTTTTCCCTTCCCCTCCAGGATGAAAATGGGATTAACCGACCAGTCTGTTCTTATGTCAAACCACTTCGAGCTGGAAGGCTTTTGGACACTCCAAGGCAAGCAGCAAGATTTGTCAATGTCCTTGGTTATGAACGAGCCCCTGTTATCGGAGGAGGAGGTAAACAGGAGCAGTGGTGCACTCTGCTGGCCTTTCTCTGTAGAAACAAGGTATCCTACACACATACTAGAACTAAAAACCAGTACCTTGTAGTTACTGTGAGTTGATGGTATATTTGCAAAAGAATTAACTTAGGAAAAAAGTATATATTGGGGTATTTTGTAATTTCCTGTGTTCTGAAATTGTTGATAGTATTATAAAAATTAGATTCTTTAGCGTTCCAACTCTTTTGAAACAGAATGAAAAAAAAAATTTCTTTAATGTATTATTGTTTTGAAATAATTTTTAGTCTGAAGTTGTATAAATAGTACATATAGGTATTCACAAGGCAGAGCTTACAGAATGGGAAAAACAACTTAGATTAGAGATTGATTGTCGATTGTAAGGGTTTTGTCTTAAGACAATTGAAAACAGTTAAACATTATTTATCAAAAAATTATTTATTTCCTAGTTGTAATTCCAGATTTAAACTTAAAAACTTCAAATATAGTAGGAATATATTGTACATATTTAAAATGATTAGCCAAATAATTGTTTTGTAAAACAAATAATCACCCCTTTTGATTCACTATTTTCTTGAGTTCATTTGAGGAGAAAGCACATCTTGAACTTTGAAAATTACTAAAAATATTTTTCTTAAAAAATATTAGTTTTATAATAGTGAAGGTGAAATTTCACCCATAATTCTATTTTTCATCTATTTTTATATAAGTTTTTCTCCTGTGTATATATTTTTCCCATAACTGCAATTGATATAAATAGAATTGTGTGCCCTGCTTTATAAATTAGCTTTATACTGTGAACATTTTCCCATGTGTTGCTCAGATACTGTGATCTCCAGCTTTGAATGTCTGAATGAAATTTTTATTAGCTGATACATGAAATCTACCTAATGGTTTTGCCATCATAGGAACTGTTTCTTTTGGCTAAGTTAGTCTTGCTTCCAAATTTTTGATATCACTGTGAATGAATGTTTGCATTGAATATCTTTGGTTGTATTGTTATTTTTTTCTTTTGAGATTTTTTTCCTAATACAGAATCTCATTGTACAGAAATGACTGACTAGGTCTAAAAGGTTGGGTATTAATGGTTTTCAAAAGTCAGTTTAACATTTATCAGATGCTGTTTGTTTTATTATTGTTAACTGAAAGACAGCAGTGTAGAGCTACCAGTGCAGAATTTGGGGGCCGAGAGCTCATCCCTCATTCTAACTCTGAAATCAGTAGTTGTTTTGCTTTTGTATGTTATCTGTGCTATGCTGTGCTATGCTAAGTCACTTCAGTAGTGTCCGACTCTGTGTGACCCCAGAGACAGCAGCCCACCGGGCTCCCCTGTCCCTGATATTCTGCAGGCAAGAACACTGGAGTGGGTTGCCATTTCCTTCTCCAATATGTTACCTGTAGTCCTACACTTACGTACATATCTTCATATAATTATAGCCTTACTGTGTAATATTTGAACAAGGTTTTTCACAGAAAATGGACATTTTCTATTATTTTTGTAGTTTTTATAATTTCTTTAAATTGTGAAAGTAATGTAACATTATCAAAGAGAGTTTACACAAGAAAAAGGGAAGCCCTATATAACCTGCCCTAATGACAGCCATTGTTGCTTTTTATCCAGTCATATTTTGGTGTGTATTTCCTTAAAATGATAAAGTAAATAGATATTTTTTAAATAATTGTTTTGAGTGTTTTCCCATTTATTGGAATTTCCTCCTATATGATCTGTCATCTTGTGTGTTCTTGCCCTTTAGCTGTTTATCGTTAAATTCTTACTATTTGGGGGGACTTCCCTGGTGGTTAAGGGGATGAGGGTTTGGTCTCTGAAACTAAAATCCTATATGCCTTGAGGCCAAAAAACCAAAACATTAAACAGAAATAATATTGTAACAGACCTAATAAGACTTTAAGAAGAGTCAACATCAAAAAAAAAATCTTCAAAAAAATTCTTACTGCTTCTATGTTGTGTGAGTTCTTTGTAAACTATAGAATCTTGAAGTGTATGTTAGGACTGTCAGTTTTGTAGGCACTGACTTTGTAAAATAGGTGCTTCTAAAATGCACATTCTTTCCCCCCCCTCATTGTTTTAGCTTAACACTGTTCTAAATGATTAAAAATAAAACTTAGTTAATACTTTTTAATTGAAATTTTGTATTTAAATATTTAATGTGGAAACCAAGTGAGGGAGTAAGTACTTCCTGCTACTTCCTTTCATTTGCAGGGAGACTGTGAAGACCATGCCAACCTTCTGTGCAGCCTCCTGCTTGGGTACGGGCTGGAAGCTTTTGTCTGTGTCGGGACCAAGGCCAAGGGCGTGCCCCATGCATGGGTCATGACGTGTGGCACTGATGGGACCGTCACTTTTTGGGACAGTTTAACAGGACACAGGTTTGTCAGCCACGTTTATAGGGATATTAGGATAGGATATATAACATTTATAGGGATATTAGGATAGGATATATAACATTTATAGGGATATTAGGATAGGATATATAACATTATAGTGTAAATGTTGTCAACTGTAGGTTCTGTTTTATTGATGGTATCAGAAGGCACATATTGATAATTTGGGGTATGTTAAAAAAATTACCTCAATTAAGATAGCTATGAACTAAGCTAAGAAAATTTGTATACCAAAAATATTCTTTACCAACATGATGCTAAAAAAATAAATTATGCTTACTTTTAATTTTGTATAATTGGCATATAGTTTTGGGCTCTTTTTTTGGGTGGGGGGAGTACCATGCGGCATAGGGGATCTTAGTACCCAGACCAGGGATTGAACCCACGCCTCCTGCAGTGGAAGCATAGAGTCTTAACCACTGGACTGCCAAGGAAGTCCAGGCATATGTGTTTTCTGATGATTTTTCCTAAGCCTAAAAATAAATTCAAGTTGTAAATCATTTCTTTTGAAAATTTGACATGGTTACCAACTCCTTGTTGGTAAATCCAGTTTACATTTTCTCGGTGTCATCAGATTTTGATAGATTGAAATGTTCCCTTCTTCCTGGAACATTCTCTTCCTTAGCTTCTCTCATAGCACTGTGTTTCAGCTTTTGTAATTCCTCTCTGGCTGTTCTCTGTTTTCCTTCATTTTGCCTCAGATGTGGGAGTCCCTGAAGGCACAGCCCTGAACCCGCTTCTCATTTTCCTGGATTTTCTCTTTCCCTGTTTGATAATCATTTTAGTTAGTTGTGCCTAAAAATGTGTGGCTAAATTATTTTGTTACCTGGATAATGTTTGTGATCTTAATGCTATGCATGGAATATATTCTTACGTTGAAGGAATAAAATTGGTTTCTGTATCATAAGATGTGCCATTCAGTCTATGTGGTGTAATCAAATTGTGGAAATACAAGGAGGAGAAACAAATATTAAACTCTAGTCTTGGGAAGTAGTTATGACCTTAAGTGTTAGAGTAATTTTTTCCCTCAGTAAGCTGCTGTCATCTTAATTTCTGAGTTCTTACTATATAAAACTATGATTAACCTTTTTTAGGTACCTCCACAAACCTATCAACCCTGATGAGCCTCCGGCTGCCGAACAGCCCAAACCATTGTACCCGTATCGAACAATTGGTTGTGTTTTCAATCATCAGACGTTCCTGGGAAACTGTCAGCCCTCTGACTCAGTGGAAACCTGTGTGTTTGATCTGAATGATGAGTCCAAGTGGAAACCCATGAATGAAGAAGCGGTTAAATCCGTGTGTGCTCCAGGGGCCACCACGTCCCTTCCTCCCTTCCCTCCGCTGTGTGCGTCCACGATTGACGCTTCTGTGACAAGCAACGAGATAGAAATGCAGCTCAGGCTGCTCGTGTCGGAACACAGGAAGGTAATTAACACTGAGGTTTGTGCTTTCCTGCATTTTTCTCATGTTTATGATTTTTAAAAGATATATATATTTTTTTGGCATGTAAAATAATTTCGATCACTATCCTGGCCCTAAATAAAACAAATTCAGTCCCTTCCTTTATGAAGGTTGTGGTTTTGAAAGTCATAAGAGTAAAACTGAATTCACCAGTACTTACAGAAATTATTACATCCTTGTCCTTGTAGGAATGAAGAACAGTGGGCTTGTTCAGACTTTTGTGAATATTACTGTTTGGATTTTCTCTTTGTATTTATTTAAATCATTCCCCATTGACAATATTGGGTTACATTTTTTCATTTTCATTTGTTTTCCTGGTTTGTTGTTTTGTTTTTCTGTTACATTAAACTAGGTAGATATAAGATTATAGCCTCATGGTGGCTTTGATTTACATTTCTCTGATCACTAACAAGATCAAGCTTCTTAGTTGCCATTTAGATTTCATGAAGGGCCTTAAAGGAAACATAAAAAAGCACTGATCATAATGGAAAAGATTAGTGTATGTTAATAACTTACTTTCATCAGAAGAAATCATTAAGAGAGTGAAAAAGCAGCCTTGGAGTGGTAAAAGTTACTTGCCACGCATATAATCAACCAAAGACTAGAGTCCAGAACTTCACAGAAGGTTGATTTCTAATTCACCTTTTGGGATTCCCTATTACTCCCCTCCTTGGGTAAGACCTGATTCTCATGTTCCTTGAGACCATCAGCGACACTCTTGAGTTATTAGCTGTGTTCTCTGGGCTCCCAGTTCCTCTTAGCTTTAGCCTCTGAAATCTTCTTACCTACTTGCCAACTTCAGGAGTGTGTTTTGGAAAGTATTGAATATGGCACTTGTAGGGTGTTTCCAGCAGTAGGTGGGCCAGGGCTCCATCTCCTACCTCCATCGCTTGTATTGCCTTTTACTTTCTTAGCTCCTGTTTGAAAATGAAACTGACATTTTAATACATTATAAGAACTACTTGTTTAGAAAAAAGAGAACAAAGCTGAGGTGGATGCCATTGATGGTTGCTTGCTAAGTTAATAGTAACTATAAGCCTACAAGTAAGAGTCACAGGAAGAAGAGAGGTGATCCCTTGGGATCACTTGAAACCAGTTATAACAGAATGTGAGATTAGATCCATTATAATAATCAAAATATTTAGAATTTTTAGTTTGTAGCATTTAAAAAAATTACATGTCAGGGTAGCAATGGTTCATTTGATGTCATAAGTGAAATTATAATTGCCTTCAGCATGTCTTAAGCTCCCAGAGGGCCTGTAGCTTCTGCTTTTTGGTGCCTTTTACAGAATAAATGTTCAATAAATATTGGAGTTTAATTATATGCACAATTTGTTGACATTTCTCCCCTACTACAGTTCAGTTTATGGTGGGAGCAATCAGGTTAAGCAGATTCAATCTTGTGAAAGTCTTTAAAGTTAAATAAGATTTGACCTCAGAATTCCTTGACATGTTGTCTTCCTCTGTAGGACAATTCCTGATGGTCTTTCCTTGTGGGTATTAAGGGAGTACAGGATTTGCAGCCTTCACTAACATTGCATTGGCTGCCTTTTGTTATTTCTCTAAGAAGTAAAACCTGATACCTGTTTCTCCTTTTATAATTTTTACTTCTTTGTATCCTTATAATAAGTAATAGGAAGTTAAGAAAATTATGACATTTTAAAAATCTTTTCTTGGCATACATTAAAATAATCAACATTATAATTAGTTTTTTTAAATATTGTAATTTGCTTTTTCCATTTCGATTGCTATAGGACCTTGGCCTCACTACTGTCTGGGAAGACCAGCTTTCTTATCTCTTGTCACCAGCTCTGGCATCTTATGAATTTGAGCGTACGACAAGCATTTCTGCAGGCAATGAAGAGTTTCAGGATGCTATCAGAAGGGCTGTGCCTGATGGCCACACATTTAAAGGGTTCCCAATACACTTTGTGTATAGAAATGCGAGGCGCGCGTTTGCCACGTGTCTTCGGTAAGGTGGAATTTATGATGTTTTGGTGTTTTTGACGTAATTTCAGTGAACACTTGGCACTAATTTAGGAATGACTTCAGAATCACACAGGGAGCTTCTGTAGTGACCTGTCGTCTTGCTTCAGACTGTGATTCATGAGGGCCAGAGTGTAGCTCTGGAGAGCTCAGGGTCGCTTCCCCAGTGATTCTGTCGAGGATCACCGATCTTGTCTAGTGTAATTTTAAAAACTTAATAGGCTATGAGGAAATAGTTTATAATTTGAATAGTTTTACCACAGTTGCAGAGTCCTTGATAACAGAGACAGGATTTTTTAAAATCTTTTTCAATACCGACTTTCTTGGAAATAAAGTAAAACCTAAATTCATTTCTTAATTGAATCCATTTTCTCTCTTCTAAGGTCTCCTTTCTGTGAAGAAATCATCTGTTGCCGTGGAGACCAGGTGCGCCTGGCAGTTCGCGTCCGAGTGTTTACTTACCCTGAATCTGCTTGTGCTGTTTGGATCATGTTTGCTTGTAAATATCGCTCAGTACTATAGGACTAAGTTTCTATAAGACTATACCTGTGTTTTATTAGAGTTTTACACATTGTATTGATAATAATACTAGGTATTTCGAGGTTGATTACTTTAAAAATCACAATCTGGCTTCGATGTCATATTTAACTTTTGTATAAGCCTCACTAATAATGTTTGAAAAGTATCATGATGTGTGTATAAAAATTAAGGATGAAAAACTTGTATAAATCTGAGAGGATGTTAGTATAAATTAAGTGTTTATCTTATTTTAATAAATACTACTTTGCTTATAAGTAGTCAGTAGTTTAAATATGAAAATAAAATTTACTTAGTTTTCTTTGCATTAACAGGTAATCGGAAAGTTATTTGCCTAAGGATTTGAGCCATAGTGAAGTTAATACTATCATTATTTTTCATAGAGTAATGGGATTATTTTATATAAATTAGGAGAAATTAACTTCACAACATTTATTTATTACATAGGTGAAATACATTTTGATGAATTTACCACTTTTGTGGTTTACTCATAACTACAGGGATATTTGTGACTCTCTAGAGAGTTATGGGAAGACATGGATGCAGGAGCAGAGAATAAACTCATACCAGAAAAGCATAAATATTAATAACAAACCACACATGAAAGTATACAAATAATTTATAAATATTTGTTAGTGTGATTCATTGTAAAAGCGAATTGTGTATTTTATTTTTTTTGGCTTATTTATTTTTGAATTGAGTATTTTAGAAAAAATTTATTATACCCTTTTGTTGTATGTTGAAAATTGTTTTCTGTAATTGATATTGGCAGTCTGTTGCTGATTTTCTGTGGTCACAGCATTCTTTACTAGCCTCTCATGGAGTCTATCTTTTTAAATCACAGTTTTTGTTTGTTTCTTTTCTCTTTATGATAAAAGCATCCATGTGTATGTGGCGAATGTAAATCAGAGAATCATTATGTAAGGCCACTGAAAAATGAGCATCTGTGAGTGCTTCCATGCTGATGTTTGTTTTTAAGTTGAGAACAGTGTACTTTGAAGAGGCTGTAGTGGTTTAAACTTTGTGAGAAGCTGCCTGATGGGATTGCCTTGCCATCTACCCACCTCTCTGTACAGCTCTCATTCATTCCTGCACCCACTGAGCTTCTTATGAAAGTGACTATACCAAGTGGCTGTGCAAGTTATGCTTTTCATCGCTAATTCAACATGGCAAATAAAATAATATTTTAGAAATTAAAATCTAAAGATACTCTAAAATTTACTTTTTAATTTTTACATACATAATTATTTATAACTTGTTTTAAAAGTCTGAAAATATCTCTCATATCAATTTTTATTGAAAATGACCAGAAATCAGAAGTTTCTTGAGACTGACATGACTTTAGAGAATCAGCAAGATAAGAATTAAGACTTTTTGGTCTGTTACCAGAGTTATTTGCAAAGCTATCAACAGGGAAAATTGCTTGTAATTTTCAACCTTTGGAACAAACTATTTGTGAGGCATGTCCTAGGAGGCAGACTGATACATGAGATCACAGCTGTGTTTTCTTTGTGGCTGAGCTTCCTGCATTACTGTGCCAGAGTAACACGTGTACTTGTAATGTGCTTTTGGTGTAAATTCTAAAATAAATTTCCTTTTTATGCACTTTAATAGAGCCTGGCATGAATTAGTATTTTCCTTTACAGATGGTTTATTTCCAAATATTTTAGTCTTTTTGTCACTAGAATTCTGCTACTACTCTTACTAATAATTTTTCTTTTTAAAAATTAAATTTACATTGTATATTTAGCTCTGTCATAAGTTGTTTTTCTATTAAAATTGTAAACTTTTAAAAAATATAATGCTTCTAATGTGTTCATTTTGACAGTATGTGCACTAACATAGTTCTCTAAACATATGTAATATATAATAGGTATTTATAATAGAATGTCAGAAATTAGAAACTTCATTACTCAAGCATAAACTTGTTGAATAAAACTTATAAAATTCAGTTTCAACTAACAACACTCCAGGTGCCCTTAAGATTGTTCCTAACAATGAGGTGGAGATTTTTAGCTATGATCAAAAACATCTTTAACCTGTCAGTTCTGGGAGGTACACACATTTGAAAATCATTTTTCTACTTCTTAACAAAGACAGGAGTTGAGTCAAAAATTCAGGCTTTATATTTGAAAAATAGTGTTGCTCATAAAATAGTATCCTGTGCTTGATATCTAACCATTAGAAGGCATTAGTTAATGAACGTGAGTTGCTTAATTAATTCACACTTTTGGTTTCTAAACAAAGTAGATTAGACTATAGTTTCGTAATTTTTTTTCTTACCTCAAATAACAGTTTTGTACTTTCTACTTTAGGTAAGTACAGGAGTTAGATCTGTTTTTAACGTGCACATACCTTTTATACCAATGAGAGTAGCATTGCTTTCCAGCCGTTGGTAGCTAAGAAATTATTAGAGACTAGCCGAAACCTATGTAAAATCTTAACAGAATAACCAAACATGTAAACTAGAAAGCATCCAATTTTGAAGAACCTTATCCTATGTTCATAGCACACTCTGTCTGAAGTGCAAGTTCAGTTATAATCACCAACTCATATTCCTGCTGTACCAGGCTCTTCTGCTGTGCTGGTACCTGACATTTTGAGTATCACTACTTTGTTATAAGTTTTGAAATTGGGAAGTTTGAGAATCTTCCAACTTTGTCCTTCTTCAAGATTGTTTTGGCTGTTATGGGTGCTTTGCAATTCCATATGAATTTTATAATCAGCTTGTCGATTTCTACATAAAGGCAGGCAGGGTTATAGTAGGGTTGTCTCAAGTTTGTGCCTTGTTTTGTGGAGTGTCACTGCCTTAATGAATGCTAAGCCTTAGGATCATGAGCATGAGTTGTCTTCATATTTGTTTTAAATCTTTAATTTCCTTCAATGATGTTTTGTGGTTTTCTGAGTTTTATACTTCTTTTGTTACATTTATTTCTATTTTTGATGCTATTGTAAATGGATTTTTTTTTTTTTGGATTGTTAATTGCAGGTGTATAGAAATACAACTGATTTATGTGTATTGATGTATCCTGCAACCTTGCTGGACTCATTTATTCTAACAGTTTTTTTTGTCTTTTGTTGGATTCCTTAGGATTCTCTTTATACACAATCATGTTGTCTGCAAGGAGAGAGGGTTTTTCTTCTTTTCCAATCTGGATGTCTTTTACTTATTTTTTCATTTATTTGCCTAATTGCCCTGGCTGCTACCCCCAGCACAGTGTTGAATAGAAGTGGTGAAGGTGGACATCCTTGTCTTGTTCATGATCTCAGGGGAAGTCATCTATTCTTTTACTATTAAGTGCGATGATAACTGTTTTTTTTCACTGATGCTCTTTATTAGGTTGAAGGATTTCCATTTTACTTCCAGTTTAAAAAAAATGTTATCACAAACATTTACCGGGTTTTGTCAAATACTCTTTCTGTGTCTGTTGAGGTAATTATGTGATTTTTGTTTCTTATTCTGTTGATATGATGTATTACATAAATTGATTTTCAAATGTTAAACCAACCTTGAAATTCTGGAATGAATTGTACTTGGTCAAGGTGTATAATTCTTTTTATGTGTTGCTGTGTTCATTTTGTTAATACTATTTAGTTGAGGATTTTTGTGTCTATATTCATAAGTGATAGTCATTTGTAGTTTATTTTTCTGGTGTCTTTGGTTTAGTTAAAAGATGCTAAATTGGAATCTTCAACTTTTAATAAACCTGATCATAAGAATTGGTTAAATAGCTTGTATATTATAAGTAGAGGTTATTTTAAATATGGTAAATGAAATTAATTCAGTAGTTCCTTCTTTGTAATTTTCCATGGCAATACTAGGTTCTTTTTCAAAGACATGTTCAGAATTAATTGCAGTCTTTTTTACTATGTCTTTACATGGTATATTTTTATTCTAAAATATGTATAAGAAGATTCTAATCAGTTGGTACTCTACTTAGTCACCAACTAGTGATTGTTAGAAAATGCAAGTTTTTGTGCTGTAATCTGTACAGGTTAAGACCTGATGGAGGTCTCATGTCTGACTTGATAACTGTAACAGCAGCAGGCTGCTTTCTCTGGGCTGAGACTCATTTGCCTGTTTGTAAAATGGGATTATGGGAAGGGCCCTGCCTGGAGTCGTGGGTAATCCTTTGTCATCTTTTATAACACTTCTTTTATGTTATAAACTCTTCTTAGTTATTTTACACATTTTTAGGTGCTTTGAAAGAGTTTTCAGTTTTAATGTTGTATTTAAAATAATTAAGGTAAACTTTAGATGCTAAGTATGTGCTACTAGGCATTTAATTTTGTCATGTTCATTGTCTTGCATGATGACATTTTTTACTGAGGAGAAAAATCAGTGTAGGTAGCTGAGAATTTAAAATATCCCTAGATGTGCTTGTAGGAATGTTTTATAAATAAATGTCTTCTATCTTATGTGTTAAATCAGAATAAAGGTTGTGAATAGTTGGCATAAAGTATCTGGGTGCTGACTTCACTGCTCTGCTTTAGATGAGGAAAGTTGACCCAATATTTATAATCCTATAACATAAGTAAAATTAAAATTTGCTTCTGCTAAATAGAAGATAATCTAGTTAAAACTGAAAACTTCATTGGCATTTTGAAAGTGTTACAGGTGAAAATGATCATTACTTACAAATCTTGCAAGGGAATAATAATAATACCATTAAAAGAATAGTTAGGAAATTTGTTTAAAATATTGTAGAGCTTCAGGTTGAAATCTGGGAGTCATATCTTTATGAATTTCAATGTCAGTGATTTTCTTCTAAAGACTCTTTAAAAGGGTTTGATGACTAGGCAGAAAGTAGGAGCAAGGGTTGCACTTTTAGCTCCTGAGACGAGTGAGCATGCATAGCAAATAGCAGAAAAGAAGACATTGTGCTCCATGAATAACCCTTGAGAAAGGATTAAGTGGCCATAGGAATTTAGGTTCTCGGACAGTGAGTAAATAGACATGAAAATACAGCTATACCCATAACCTTGCACAAAAATCACCAAGCAAGGCTTAAAAGATAACTAGAAGGTGGTTCATTCATTGCTTAATTTACTTAAAAGGCAAACCATATGTGTGTTGGTTACGTGTTGACTTTGGAAAAGAAATGAGCCTTTCACAGGGTCAGAGAAAAATTCTAGACCTGAGGGCAGCTCACCTTTTATCTGAGTACATTAGGGGAAAAGACAAGGTTTTAGGAGTAAAAAGAAAGGGCCACTTTTTTCTTTCTTATTTTAAATAAAGATATTAACAAAGGTTTGAAAAAAATAGTTTAGCTTCGCCTTATCATGACTAGTAAGGTATGACTAGTCTGGAAATGGATTATATCTCTTTACCTTAAACAACCTGAAATTCTGGTCTCTTAAAAGTTTTGTTGAGAATTCTATATTTTCAAGTAATTACTGTTAAACATCAACATCTTTCTATCAAATACAGATATTTTTGTACTGTGTGTTATTTTCTATTTCCCATTGGGATTAAGAAGTAAGCTATTGCTTATCTTAACTTTTGAAATACAGTGAGAACTTTAAGGTAACATGGCTAAAACAGAGGATCTGGAAAGCTTATGTTACAGGAAGTATATTTGGATTACTTTGGCAACTGGCAGTAATTTAAATCATATAACCCCTGCAGACTCAAATTTCCCTAAGAGTGAAATAGTGACTTGGCTAAAAATTTAGGTCTCTTGAGGTCTTTTCCAAATCAAATCTTAACTAATTAAAGCTAATAATTTCACTAACGTTCAGGATAAGAATACCATCTTTCTTTCTTGGTTTAGAACTAACTGTTTCAAAGAAGAATCACATTAAGAAGTTGAAATATAACTATTGTTTGACCTTGGGTTTTCCAGAGTCCCCCATGGACATACCAATATGCTACTATTCATATATTTCACCTCACTGCTCTACTTTTCCTCATTTTTTATAGGTGGGTGTGTAACTTCATCTCATAAAGGTGGGTTAGGTAAACTTATAACGTATGATACAGAAAATGTGGGAAAACACTGGTTTAGGTTATAATTTAGTAAAAGAACAGTAATGGATGTTTTTTTACATGTTTTCTAATAATCATATTTCTTTACCATAAAAAAGAAAAGAGCTAATTCTTTACAAGTTTATAGACTTGAGGAAACCAATTTTGTTGTGTTCTTACCTGGGCCAATGTACTTCTAGTTCTGCATATAAGGTTTGCATGACTAATTTTAAGGATTTTTGGTTAATATTCAGTCTGATAACCCAGTGACAGATGAGTTTCAAATTGCATTTAGAATTGTTGATAGAATTCGCCTCCTTAGAGGAGTGATCATGTATAGCCTTTGATGGGGATGGAGTCATGTAGATGGTGGTGAAGATGAGTGCTCTGGGGGTAACTGCTTGGGTGAAACTAAAGTGCTGATGAATTCATCAGGGAGATGGGACATCACATCATTTATTTAAAGTGTTTAAACTATCAAAAGTTTAATTGCTGCCGCTGCTTAGTCATTCAGTCGTGTCCGACTCTCTGTGACCCCATGAACTGTAGCCCACCAGGCTCCTCTGTCCATGGGGATTCTCCAGGCCAGAATGCTGGTGTGGGTTGCCATTTCCTTCTCCAGGGGGTCTTCCTGACTCAATTGATCATATTGGTAGATACTAATTTTATAGCATCTGCTTTTTATTGTACTCTTGATTGGTGCAGGTGGGATGAAGTGTCAGGACTTTTTTTGTGGTCTGGGCTAATTGAGAGAGATGTTTTAGTGCAGCAGAAAGAGCTGGGCTGGATAGGAGGTCTGGATCCCAGTCCTGCATCTTTAGTCACCAGCCCAGTGTTTTCTTGTGTCTATGATGTCATCTGTAAGATAAATAATACCTGACCTTCAAGTTGTATAAGTGAGGAAAGCACTTTGAAATTATAAAAAAAATCACTGTAAAGTTATAAGGTATTATAATTGTGGGCAGAGAAAATTTAGGTGATAACACTGAAAAAAATATGCTGTTCTATTTTTTTCCTTTTTGGTGCACTTTTCTAGGTGAATGTGCCTCTTAGGAGCAGTTGTCTGAGAGTGTCTGGGATAAGCGTGGGCTGCACAGGCGGCGTGTCCCCTGAAAGGCCGTGCTCCCTGAAAGACTTGGAGCAGCTCAGCCAGCATGTCCAGAGTGTGAAACACGAAGTACATTTATTCTGCGAAAATGATAAGTAAATATAAGATGATAAAACGTCTCAAGGATTCCATTGTTTAATAAATATAGAACAGCAAAATCAATAAAAACTAAAACTACATTCAGAGTAAATAACACAGGCCACCACTTTTCACAGACCTCACAGCATCTGAAGATGGCATTCAAATGTTGATCTGAGTCATGCAGACATTTTAACTACATAGACTGATTTTTTTAAAGGTGGTGAAGCCACAGAATAAGAAAATAAAATCAATGACAGAAATTGGAACAAAGTATACTGTACATAAAAATGTTTGAATCTTTGAATTTGAGATGAGAATGAGAAACTGGGAAGGTTCCAAGCTACACCACAATGTTGGTTGAACCTGCAGAGGTGGTGTCAGCCTTTGAGAGCCTCTGAGTTGTCAGTGGTCACTTTCTAAGAGTCCTGGGGGGTGATGGACAGTTTGGGGCTTATCCAGATTGCAAAGGGTTCTAAAAAATCATAAAAATTAGTACAATTACACTCTGTATAAGAAAGCATCAAGTGTTCGGGGTATACAATGAATGGATTTATAACAGAAGATAGCTAGGATTTTTAAGGATTTACCTTTTACTTTTTCTGCATACAGAAGGAACATCAAACATTTAACTAGTCATCTTCAGTTCAGTTCAGTCTTTCAGTCATGTCTGACTCTTTGCAACCCCATGAATCGTAGCACGCCAGGCCTCCCTGTCCATCACCAACTCCAGGAGTTTACTGAAACTCATGTCCATCAAGTCGGTGATGCCATCCAGCCATCTCATCCTCTGTCGTCCCCTTCTCCTCCTGCCCCCAATCCCTCCCAGCATCAGGGTCTTTTCCAGTGAGTCAACTCTTCGCATCAGGTGGCCAAAGTATTGGAGTTTCAGCTTTAACATCAGTCCTTCCAATGAACACCCAGAACTGATCTCCTTTAGAATGCACAGGTTGGATCTCCTTGCAGTCCAAGGGACTCTCAAGAATCTTCAGTCCTTCCAATGAACACCCAGAACTGATCTTTAGAATGGACTGGTTGGATCTCCTTGGAGTCCAAGGGACTCTCAAGAATCTTGCCACAACTTAATTCCACATATGCTAACAAAGGAAAGAAATTTAAACAATATATCAGTAATGAATTTGGCAAAAATAAAGGCCTTTTGTTGTATGTAATATTATATATTCCTGTGATTTAGTGCCAAAATATTTTTCTTGCTAAAATCTATTCACATTTTAAAAAATTATCACTTAAGAAGGGAAAATAATCCTTCTATTGTGAATCTTTTTAAAGACTACATCTTTTAACATTGAAGGTAAAATTTGGATTTCTTTTCCTCACTTCTGCTCTCTTCTTTCTGTCATTGTTCTCCTGAGATTTATTCACTGCCCTATGCCAGGATTAGCAGGTGTCTGGCTCGTGGGTTGCTCAGTTGATTAAATCATTTGGTGGTTTTTTTCAGTTCAGTCGCTCAGTCGTGTCTGACTCTTTGCGACCCCATGGACTGCAGCACGCCAGGCCTCCCTGTCCATCACCAGCTCCCAGAGTTTACCCAGACTCATGTCCATTGAGTCGGTGATGCTATCCAACCATCTCATCCTCTGTCATCCCCTTCTCCTCCTGCCTTCAATCTTCCCCAGCATCAGAGTCTTTTCAATTGAGTCAGTTGACCATCATCAGGTGACCAAAATATTGGAGTGTCAGCTTCAACATCAGTCCTTCCAATGAACATTCAGGTCTGATTTCCTTTAGGATGGACTGGTTGGGTCTCCTTGCAGTCCAAGGGGCTCTTAAAAGTCTTCTCCAACACCATAGTTCAAAAGCATCAATTCTTCAGCACTCAGCTTTCTTAATAGTCCAACTCTCACATCCATACATGACTACTGGAAAAACCATAGCCTTGACTAGATGGACCTTTGCTGGCAAAGTAATGTATCTGCTTTTTAATATGCTGTCTAGGTTGGTCATAACTTTCCTTCCAAGGCAAGCGTCTTTTAATTTCATTGCTGCAGTCATCATCTGCAGTGATTTTGGAGCCCCCCCAAAATAAAGTCTGCCACTGTTTCCCCATCTATTTGCTATGAAGTGATGGGACTGGATGCCATGATCTTAGTTTACTGAATGTTGAACTTTAAGCCACCTTTTCCACTCTCTCTCACTTTCATCAAGAGGCTCTTTAGTTCTTTGCTTTCTGCCATAAGGGTGGTGTCATCTGCATATTGAGGTTATTGATATTTCTCCTGGCAATCTTGATTCCAGCTTGTGCTTCATCCAGCCCAGCGTTTCTCATGATGTATTCTGAATATAAATTAAATAAGCAGGGTGACAATATACATACAGCCTTGATGTACTCCTTTTCCTGTTTGGAACCAGTCTGTTGTTCCATGTCCAGTTCTAACTGTTGCTTCCTGGCCTGCATACAGATTTCTCAAGAGGCAGGTCTGGTATTCCCATCTTTTTCAGAATTTTCCACCGTTTGTTGTGGTTTTTTGAGGATGGACAAAAATGTTTGTGACTTTTGGCTGTAGCTGTCCAAGTGCAACACTGCAGCAATATCCCATAAGGCCAGAAGATGGTGCTATTGTCTATCAAAGTAGACCATTCCTCTGTTTCTCTGCATTATTCAAAACGAGTACTTTAGGGGCCTCCGTAGAGGCCAGTTGTTAAGACTCCAGGCTTCCATGGCAAAGGGTTGGGGTTTCATCCCTGGTAGGGAAACTAAGATGCCACGAGGCAGAGTCAAACAAAAACAAAACAGTAATATTTTAAAGTCATCTGTATTTTCAAAATTCACACGGGGTCTAAACTTAGCAAAAATTTAGCATTAGTTTCTACGTTTTTAATCAAGAGGTTTTGTATATCTACATCTATCCTATGTCATCATGTAAGGAATTAGACCTTTGTCTTTTCGGGGATGTGGCACACACAGTGCATTTTTTAGAAATTGGATTATGAACCGGTAATTAAGTGACATTACTTTAAAGGTTTGTTTTGCATCTCTTGTAATGAAATTATAATAGAGTGCCCAGGGAGAAGCTTTTCCTTCCTCTTTCAAAGTCTTATCTGTTCTTGCTTTTTGTCTTCTCCCTATTCCTGCTTTATGTACTGTGGTGTCTTAGGCATTAAGAATAGACTTGTATTAATAATTTCCACTATAAGATGCAGTTGTTGAGGGTGCAATATCTAACACTGCACATAAAACTGCCTTAAAATGTTTATTGGTATTTACTATTAGATACATATCTTACTGATTGATGCTTTCAACTCTGTAAGGTTCTCATACAGGACTGGTCTGAGAGTGGAGTGTTACCAATTAAACTCATTTGCCAAGGAGCGGTTGTTTTATCCAAGAACTCTCTTTTATCGCACACTTAATGGTCCATCGCGGCCCAGGAGGATTTTTTCCTTTTCTTCTATGCCTAAATGCCCGTGTGATAGCGGTTCATGAGGTATGAACATACTGGGTTAGCTGGGCTATGAGGCGTGTGGTCACTGGGAACATTATCTTGGTGAAGAGTTGTACAAACGTCACAAACGAATCCGAAGGACGTCTGCGATTGTTTGCTACAGGCTTGTACCCCAGGCCTTGATCCGTGCGCTTGGGAGAAGCCAGTGAGCAAAACCCACCCATAAAGACCCTGTCCTCCTGGGGCTTCACTCCCTCGTGAAGTTGGGAGCGGAGAAGGAGGTTATCCGAACGAACGGTCTGGTGCGTTGATGGCGACAGTACCCAACCGAGCAAAACAGGACGCGAGGGGAGAGGCCAGGCGACTAAGAAGTCTGTCCCGGCGCGGAGGCTGGCGTGGGTGTGATGCAGATGCGGCGGCTGCAGGCGAGGGGCAACTCCTGGCGGCGGGGCCAACCTGGGGGCGGGGCTCGGAGGGCGCGGAGAATCCGGGGACAGAGGCGGGGCGGAGCCAGGCAGCCATGGAGGCGGGGTTCTGGGCGGGGCGC
>NW_011495015.1:528162-531291 GCF_000754665.1 Bison bison bison
CCTCGCGGCCCCCATTTCCCACGGTCCACGGAGGACCCTCCCCCGGGCGCCGGCCCCACCAGGACCCTCCCCTACCCCAGCCTTCGGCCCTCAGCCCTGCTTACTTCTCAGTCTCCCACTGGAAGACCTTGGCCGAGGCCCCGGGCCCTTCCCCCACCGCGGCCCCCCCATCTCCCGCGGAGGACCCCCGCGTGCCCCGGGCCTTCCCCCCAGCGCCCCCTTCCCCGCCCCGGGAGGCCGGGGACGCGGGCCAGGTCTGCGGCCAAGCGCCGCCGGAGTGGGTGGGTGCGTGGGCGAGGGTCTTGGCGGCGGCCCCGGGAGGGGGGCGTGGGTCTGAGGGTCAGTTTGCGGCCTGTCCGGGCGACCAGCCGGCAGCCGGGCGGGGAGGAGCAGGGTCAGTCGTGGGACGCGCGCTCGTGGGGCTCGCGGCCGAACCCAGGTTGGATGCGCTGGGCGCTGCCCAGGTTCGCCCGCACCTGGTCCCCGGCCGCTGCGTCTTCGCGGGGAGCTGTCAGCAGATCATGCTTTTCAGAGATGGGCAGCGATATTCCCTCGGTTGGAAATGTAAAGAAATCTGAGCCCTGAGGAGAATTCTGCTATTTGGGGAGAAATGAAGACACTGGTTAAAAACACACAAACAATATAATACGATTTCTCTGTACGTTAAAATTTATTGTAATAAAAAACAGGCTTGTAAAGTAAAAAGTTGACGGGATGTCAGATAGAATGGGTTTTACTTAGGTTATTATCCAATGTAAATTCTTTGGGATTATCACCTGCCCATCAGCATATAGCTGCAGTTTACCCAAATATCTGTCGATGTTAAAGAGATTGGTAATAGGTTTTTTCTATTAGTTTTTGTCTAATTCAGTCTTCTGAGAGACAAATATGTTAAAAACATTTTAAAAATCTACTCTTAGTTTTAGAAAGTTGATGAAAGTGTCAGAATGCTTAAAGTGAAAGATGTGCTTCAGAATAGTTTTAATGAAAATCCTTATTTAATTGATTAAAATAGAGAACAGTCAAAAGAGTGTGTTATCAGTTCTGTCAATTCCAACAGAACATTTATTATTTATATTTGGTGTTGGGTAAACAGATTTTTAGAATTTTATTTAAAGCCAGTCTTTTAATGATTGTTTTGAAATTATTTCAAACAAATTTTTAGTTTATTTGATGTGTCTGTTGCTTTTAAACTTGGACAATATTAGTGGGAAATAGTTGCATTTATAATTTATTTACAGCGTATTAATATGATATGAAAATATACTTTTATAAAATACAGCAAAACCATGCCTGGAGATCCAAGATTTCAAGGGGAAAAGTGCTTGTGTGCAACCTGCTTTTAGAAGTCACATTAGTTGTGATGACTTCTAGAAAGAACAAACTTCTTTTTGTTTACATTATCCTTGAATTTAATCCCAGATTTCAAGTTGTGTTTGTGAACCTACCAGTAGTTTAGTTGTCAAAGATTGATGGATTCTGGTGGTAGGTTTTTAAAAAGCCATAACCTTATGTTGAAATGATTTACATTTTTCATCATTGGTATGAATGATAATGTATTGATCTCTTGGAATACATTCTGGCTCTCTGGAGAGAATGGCAGAGTTGTTTCCCACAGCAGCAGTATTGGACTTGTAATCCATCCTTTTCCTCCTCTGTTGTGTAGAGAGCCCCATCAAAGTTGCTGAAATGGTCTTGAGCTTTTTGGGTCAATTGATTGAAAATCTGGGAAGTTCATACAAAAATATTGTTTATATTAGATAATTTCTTTCTTTCTAGTATTAAGAGTAGTTGTGTGGTGGTGGACGGCACCATATCTTCTGAACGTTTACTCTTGATTCTTAAAAACGCTGTACAACTTGGTACTCTTCACCCTTGTATAAATTCTATTTTTAAGGAAAAATGGTAATCATGAACTTCCATTCTAAGAAGCACTTTGTTTTTTATTATAAGATGTTCAACATAATTGTTGGGATTTGACAGCATTTGTATTTTCAGATGTTATCCATTAACTTACTTTCTAAATGCAGGTTGAGGAAGTTAAGTGATGTGCTCAAATTCATATTGGTAACTCTGAATCAAATCCTGGTCTTTTAACCTCTAGCCTTTGTGGAAAGGAACAGATTTGGTTTGATTTGGAATCATGATTCCTTCCATTTCTGGATGAGTGACCTTGAATAAGTTCCTTAATTTCCCTGAGTTCAACCTTCTCATCTGTAAAATGAGAATAGATCACTTTTCTCCCATGGGATGGAGGTTTAAATGAGATGGTATGTGTAAAGTGCCTAATGCAAGGCTTGATAGGTAGCAAATACTCAGTAAAATTTCGTTCCCTCCCTCCCCTGATCTTGTGGTCCTTTCACAGCACCATGGTACTTCTGTATTTTTTTACCTGGAATTGAAACACATGTTGAGTTTATGGATTCTCAGCCTATGCACTGACATTTTTGACTGAATAGCTCTTTGTTGTGGGCGCTCTCCTGTGCCTGTGTAGGGTGTTGAGCATCATCCCTGGTGTCTGCCCACCAGATTGCTGGTCATCACCCGCCCCCTCTCCCAGCTGAAGTCTCCAGGCTTGGCCCGCTGTCCCTGGTTGAGAACCCCTGGTCTGGGAGGTGACAGGTGGTATTTGTGGGGAATCTTTCTGCTGGTTACTGTTCCTCTGCCGTTGTTGAATAGTTGGTTCTTACCACTATCAGCAGTGTCACTCCATCTAGTCCCATAGAAAGAAATAGCACTTCCCATTCATTCTTGACTGGTTTTGGAATTGAATATAGCAGCAGTAATTGATTTTAGTCCTTGTTTTCTTTTAATAGTATCAGTACATACAGAATATCCCCATTTGGGTTGAATTAAAAGGTTAGAAATGCATTGTAAGAGAAATAGAAAAATGTAGGAGGCATGGAAATGAAACCAATATTAGAAGGAAACAAGAATGGATAATTTTATTTAGCATTCAGATGTAACTTTAAGTCATTTACTAATGTGTCCATGATAGTAGTGTGATATAGGGCTGAAGGAGATTAAAGAAGAAGGAAAAATTAGTTCTTTAGAGAATATTTTAAGAGGCAGAAAATTATATTATGAATCAGGATCTTAAAATGGGTACTATGTTTATGAAGTATTTCT
>NW_011495015.1:531391-558430 GCF_000754665.1 Bison bison bison
AAGGTGATTTGTTGGTTAGAATCAAGAGGGTATGTGATTTATCTTAGGTGGCTTACTTAAAATTTTAATTTTCCCCAGTGTTTATGTGTTTGTAGTCATAAAAAGACCTTATTGCCTGGTAAAAATTTCTTATATACATGTTGATGAAGTTTTCATTCACATCATTAATTCAGAAGTTAGACACTCACGCAGGCTCCTGATACACTATCTGCTATTTATCACCGGTGCACTTGACTGACCTTCAGACAAGTTTTAATATACCCGTTCTTTAGAGAGTAGTCATTGATAGGATTTAGGTTGTATTCCCGGCTCCGCTAGAGTAGAATGTGTTTTTCCTGGGATCCACAGGAGTTATTAACAGTAGTTCTAGAGCTGAGAACTGCTGTATGATCTTAGCAGCCCTGTGGATTTTAAATATCCATCTGATGAAAATACTTGTTTCAGATTTGGTTTCAAAATTTTTGATGTACATTTAGCTTTAGATATATAAAGAACACTTTCAAAATTATGAGCACATCTTGGTTTAAAATAATGGTAAGATTGGTAATAGGTTTTCCCAGGAAGAACAGTGGAATGCATATTATTAAAGACATCACTTGATGTAGGGGCCACTGGGGCTTTGTTTGGAATTTGAGAAGAGATGTGATCAGTGAGGCTTCTCAGCAGGGTTCATGCCATTTGGTGGGTATTGAATAAGATCCTTTTTGAATTTAAAGAGAGACAGTAGTGAAAACATGTTTAAAAACATTAATTTTTGTCAAAGTAGTGAAAAGTAGTGAAAGGTCAAAGTAGTGAAAACATGTTTTAAAACATTAATTTTTTTTACTCTTGATATTTTTTCTTGAGTGTACGCATCCTTATTGTTAAATGAAAGGAATACTTGAGATGTATGTGACCAGGGTAGAGGTCAGGGGTGAATGACAGTGTTATGGGTTGGTGAAATACCTTGTCATTTATATCAACAGATAAGAATTATTACATTTGAACAATATGTCCAGATACGTGGGCTTAATTCAATTTTAAAAACATGCATTGAGTCCTTTCTACAGATACAAAACTTGTGCACGTGGTGTTCAAGTTTCCATGGGTGATGTAAACGGTTTAGTCATTATAGAGGAGAAAATAGAACATAAACAGAGTGACCAGTTTACCATGAAGCTAACACAGCTGAACTTGGAACCTGCTTCTCACACAGTCCCCTTCCAGGCCTCTGGAAGGGGTTTTAACCATGTGTTGAGATGATTGTTTGCAAGATTAAGATATTTTAGCTGTAATCAGTTAAGATTGCTGTCATCGTTGGCTCCAGTTTACTTTCCAACAACCAAAATCCCATAGACAGAGGAGCCTGGCAGGCTACATTCCATAGAGTCACAGAGTGTATCATGACTGAGCCCACACACACACACACAACCTTCCACTTGGGTCTTGTGAGAGTGGCCACAGACACTTTTGGAAGAGATTTTGGAATAATGAGAGCCCGATGTGGCTCAGATTTAGATAAAGAACCTGCCTGCAATGCAGGAGACCCAATTTTGATCCTTAAGTCAGGAAAATCCCCTGGAAAAGAGAATGGCAACCCACTCCAGTATTCTTGCCTGGACAATTACATGGACAGAGGAGCCTGCCGGGCTACAGTCCATGGGGTCGCAGAGAGTCGGACACCACTGAGCAACTAACATTAAGGTCTGGAAATAATTGGTTTGTGGTTCTGTATCTGTATTTCTGCCTCATGCAGAGGGTGGGCAAGTATTAGTCATATATAGATACTGGTTCCTAAGTAAGTTGGGACTCTGTGGGGAAGCTCTTTGTTTTACTAAGAGTTTTTGACTAAGTTTAGAAGGAAAAAAATCATTGATCTGCCAAGGACTGTGGGTTGATAAGAGACAGTGAGTTGCACTCTGCCTGTCTTGTCTGTAAACTCGAAATCACATTCCTACTCAATTTCTGCACAATGGCAACAGTTCCCATCCCACCTTCACAGTAGTGTCACTGAGTCGTATGGTATTTCCCGTTTGCTTCCTGTTGGCTAAGTAGAAAAAAGGAAACTTCCCTCTCCCAGATACAGTACTTGTTTAAAACTATGAGGAAGATATCCCTGTTGCCAAATAGCCAAATGTAATTTTTTTAAAGTAATTTAAAAAACGAGATAATTTTAGAAGAAAAGTTGTACAGATAGTGCAGAGGGTTCCTGTGTGCCTCTACCCTGTTCCCTCCTTGTTAACATCTTATATTTCTGGGTACATTTGTCAAAACTAACCATCAGCATTACTGTTAACTAAACTCCAGACTTCATTTGGATTTCGCTAGTTTTCCATTTGTGTCATTTTTCTGTTCCACAGTCCCACCCAGGACAGCAGAGTGCATTTAGTCATTATGGCTCACTAGTCTCTTCTGCTCTGTGGCAGTTTCTTAGACTTTCCTTGTTTCTCATGACCTTCACAGTCTTGAGGAGGGTTGGCTGGGGGTTTTACAGAATGTCCTTCTGTTTAGGTTTGCCTGATGTTTTCTTGACTGGACTGACGTTTTGCACTTGTGCAGAGAGTTACTAGGAAGGGGCAGGGCTCCCCTTGTCACATTGGACTTGGGCATGTGGTGTCCAGACAACACCTCTAGCAATGTGAACCTTGTTTGCCAGGCTTCTCCACTAAAATTTTTACTGTTTTTGCCTCTTCTATACTTAAACCTTTGAGCTGCATTCACTGGGGCCTCCTTCTGAAGTGGTGAATATTTACTTAGTATTTTTTGAAATTCTTTTGTAAGGAAGATTTGACTCTTCTCCCTGTTTGCTTATTTATTCTATCATTTATTAAGTCTGGAATCTTGTATATTTTATACTTTGTTACCTATTACCAGGTTATTTCTTTGGTTGCTCCAGTTGTTCCAACTGTGGCCATTGGAGGTGCCTTTGTGTTGGCTCCTGTGTCCCTCTATGCCCCTCCCTCTTGTGTTAAGCACTTACTTTCTGCACTACACAGTGTTTCAGGGCTTATCCTATATATTTTCTGCCCCAGCCCTGGAATCAGATGTATCTCCAAGGAGCTCAGGGGTGGTGTCCCTGTTGCTATTGAGGTTGTTTTATTTTTAATACAGAAGAAGAATAAAGTGGTAGAAGGCTTCATTACTTTCATTGTTCAGATTTCGTTAGATTTGAAAAGCATGTCTGTCTGGTACCTTGCCTTTACTGGCTTGCACCACTGTCTGCCTGTATATTCATTCCTCTGTTCAGCGGTTGTTTACTAAATACCACAGAGCCAAGCTGAATAGGAAGGTTCAGAGAGCAGTCTGCCCAAGCTGTTTATCATAAGCCAGCGATACCTGGGAGCTGAAGCCAGAGGAACCTGTATTGGGGTACAAACTTGGATGGACTGGAGCTGATGGGAGGTCAGTGAAATGTGGCCTGGGGTCAAGTCTGGATTAGCTGAGATACTTGGATGCTCAAGAACTGGTTTGGGATAAATCTTGGGGACATCCTTCTTGCATCTCTGGGCTAGAGGTGTCCCCGAAGCAGCAGCAGAACCATGCAGAATGGTGACTGGTAGCACAGCTACCAGATGCGAGGTAGTTCCCTGTTTTATGAACATTGTCTTCATTACAGCTCTGAAGTGCAACATGCAGATAAAATGTACTCATCCTGATGTCTTAAACCAAACAAAAGAGATGAAAACTAAGTATCATTGGGCAAAATGGTTTTTGGTGTTGTCTACATACTTTACACCATTACATGGGATCTTGATTACTTAGAGACTAGAAAAATACTGATAAATATAAATAGTAGTGCAAGTTTATTAGGAAAGGTAGTAATGTTTTCCCTACTTCTGACTTCTATTAAATTATTTTTGAGTGGCAGTATAATAAGGTCAGGACTAGACAAGATTTTTTTTTTTCTTGCATGGCTTTTGAGTTTATTCAACTTATCTGGTCCAGACTTTGCTGTTCTCAGGGCAATATCTAACTGGGATTCTATTGATTTTAAATAGACATACTATTTTGCTGCTTGCACTGTCCTCATTATACAAAGAAAATACATCAAGAAAATGTTATACCAGATTTTTATGCAATTTGAGCAGGTTTCACCTAGGTGCTCAAGAGTTCAAAGCCGTTTTTGGTTTTAGTGATGATAGGCTGGTAATCAGAATCTCTTAAAGACTCTTTGGTATGTGTTGTGTCTATTTGAAAATAATTAAATTATTTACTACTCCTCTCCTGTCTAAAAATCTAAGCACATCTAGTAGACTTGCTGGGTTGTTGCATTTGTCTCTTGGGTTTTGGTAGCTATGCCCAAGCAGTTTTACAGAGTGCTGGTTTGTGTTTACCTTTCTTACTAGCAGTGTATCTGTTGCTCTGCATCCACCCTAATACTTGGAAATGTGGTTAACAAATGAGAAGTGTAGCTATTTGGGTTGTACATATCTTTTAAATCTTCTAATGGTTTGAATTTTCATTTATCTGATGGCTAGTCAGGTTGAGTGCTTTTTTATGTTTATTTTTCATAAGGATGAAAAGGATTTTTATGAAGTTCCTGTTCAGGTCTTTTGACCGTTTTTCTATTATTATTATTATTATTTTTAATATTTGGTCTCACCCACCTCTCTGCATGTGAAACTTAGTTCCCCAATCAGAAATTGAGCCTGTGCTCACTGCTCCTTTGGAAGGCAGAGTCTTAACCATTGGACTGCCAGGGAAGTCCCAGTTTTTTTTCATATATATATATAAAAGTTAAGGTTGTAACTAACTTACTGGGATTAATTACATTCACAGTGTTTTACAACCATCACCACCATCTGTTTCCAAAATTTTTCATCACCCAAACTGAAACTGTAACCGTTAAACAATAATTGTCCATTCTCCTTTTTAAGCCCCTGGTAACTGCTAATCTACTTATGTTATGTTTTTTGTGTCTTCTTCTTTTCATATGTTCTGATTTTTGTGTACTCTGGATTCGAGCCATTTGCCAGCTATGTGTAACTTCTCCAGCTCTGTGACTTTCCGTCTCACCTTGTTAGTGTTGTGTTTTGATGAATAGAAGTTTTTCACTGTTTCTGACATCACTCTCCTAGAAGTTTTGGTATATCATCACATTTTTATTATTAAGTTCAAGTATTTTTCAAATTTTCATTGTAATTTCTACTTTGATCCATGGATTATTCTGTCAATTTTTATTTCTATTGAGAATGTATTTTTAGGTGCATTAAAATTTAGAGTTGTGATAACTTCTTGGTAGATTGATCTGTTAGTCTGTGTGTTTATAGTTAACGTGTGTACAGTTACATTGGCTTTCTTTGACTAAAATATACTCAGTATGTTCCTTTTCCATTATTTCACTATCACTTTTTAATGTTCTTACATTTAAGGTGTGTCTTTTACAAGGAGGATATAGTTTGGATTTGTTTTTTATCTAATGTAATCATACGTAATATAAGTTGGATTGTGTATTTTATTTACATTTAATATACTGATTTTTAAAATCAGTAATTTTCTTTCTTTATTTGGCCTCACCATTCAGCCTGTGGGATTGTAGTTCTCTGAAGTAAAAGCAATCTATAGATTCAGTGCAATCCCTATCAAGCTATCAACGGTATTTTTCAGAGAACTAGAACAAATAATTTCACACTTTATAATACAAAAAACCTCAAATAGCCAAAGCAATCTTGAGAAAGAAGAATGGAACTGGAGGAATCAACCTGGCCTGACTTCAGGCTATACTATAAAGCAACAGCCATCAAGACAGTATGGTACTGGCACAAACATAGAAACATAGATCAATGGAACAAAATAGAAAGCCCAGAGATAAACCCACGCACCTATGGACACCTTTTCTTTGACAAAGGAGGCAAGAATATACAATGGAGAAAAGACAATCTGTTTAATAAGTGGTGCTGGGAAAACTGGTCAACCACTTGTAAAAGAATGAAACTACAACACTTTCTAACACCATACACAAAAATAAATTCAAAATGGATTAAAGATCTAAATGTAAGACCAGAAACTATAAAACTCCTAGAGGAAAACATAGGCAAAACACTCTGTGACGTAAATCATAGCAGGATCCTCTGTGACCCACCACCCAGAGTAATGGAAATGAAAGCAAAAATAAACAAATGGGACCTAGTTAAACTTCAAAGCTTTTGCACAACGAAGGAAACTATAAGCAAGGTGAAAAGACAGCCTTCAGAATGGGAGAAAATAAGAGCTAACAAAGCAACTGACAAAGAATCTCAAAAATATGCAAGCAACTCCTGCAGCTCAATTCCAGAAAAATAAGCGACCCAATCAAAAAATGGGCCAAAGAACTAAACAGACATTTCTCCAAAGAAGACATACAGATGGCTAACAAACACATGAAAAGATGCTTAACATTATCAGAGAAATGCAAATCAAAACCACAATGAGGTACCATCTCACGCTGGTCAGAATGGCTGCTATCAAAAAGTCTAACAATAAATGCTGGAGAGGGTGTGGAGGAAAAGGAACCCTCTTACACTGTTGGTGGGAATTCAAACTAGTGCAGCCACTATGGAGAACAGTGTGGAGATTCCTTAAAAAACTGGAAATAAAACTGCCATATGACCCAGTAGTCCCACTGCTGGGCGTATTCTCCGAGGAAACCAGAATTGAAAAAGACACATGTACCCCAGTGTTCATCGCAGTACTGTTTACAATAGTCAGGACATGGAAGCAACCTAGATGTCCATCAGCAGACGAATGGATAAGAAAGTTGTGGTACATATGCACAATGGAATATTACTCAGCTATTTAAAAGAATGCATTTGAATCAATTCTAATGAGGTGGATGAAACTGGAGCCTATTATACAGAGCGAAGTAAGTCAGAAAAACACCAATACAGTATACTAATGCATGTATATGGAATTTAGAAAGATGGTAGCGATGACCCTATATGCGAGACAGCAACAGAGACACAGATGTAAAGAACAGACTTTTGGACTCTGTGGGAGAAGGCGAGGGTGGGATGATTTGAGAGAATAGCAATGAAACATGTATATTATCATATATGAAATAGATCGCCAGTCCAGGTTTGATGCATGAGACAGGTTGCTCAGGGCTGGTGCACTGGGATGACCCTGAGGGATGGGATGGGGAGGGAGGGTCAGGATGGGGAACACATGTACACCCATGGCTGATTCATGTCAATGTATGGCAAAAACCACCACAATATTGTAAAGTAATTAGCCTCCAATTAAAATAAATTAAAAATAAAGGGAGTGAAAGTCGCTCAGTCATGTCCAACTCTTTGCGGCCCTATGGACTATATTTATAGTCCATGAAATTCTCCAGGCCAGAATACTGGAGTGGGTAGCTAGCCTTTCTCTTCTCCAGGGGATCTTCCCAATCTAGGGATCGAACCCAGGTTTCCCACATTGTGGGCAGATTCTTTACCAGCTGAGCCACAAGTGAAGCCCAAGAATACTGGAGTGGGTAGCCTATCCCTTTGCCCCCGATCTTCCTGACCCTGGAATTGAACCCGGGGCTCCTGCATTGCAGGCGGATTCTTTACCAATTGAGCTATCAAACCCAGGCCCCTTGCAGTGGCATTAGTGTAAATATAATAAGGATTTGACTAGTGTCAAGTATATGGAAAGGCTGTATCCCTAATAATAGTAAGATTTAGTGGTCCATATTTAGCTTCTGAAAACTGACTCTTAGATGTTTTTATATTACTTGTGCTAGAGCACTTTTTAAAGAAATTGAGTCAGTTTTTTCCCCTTGTATTTCCCATTTTCTCTGCTGACTAATCTAATTGGAAGTCAAATTCCTATCTAGTATACTCCCTTAGTAGTTTATATTTCTGAGAGATATAGATATATATGGAAATATATGATGAGTAGTGGTAGAATGCCAGTGACAGTTCCCATAGGTTGTCTGGTCCTGGCTTTGCCATATCTTCCTGGATTTTAGTGAAATAGCATGTTAGAGGAATCCCCATTCATGTCTTCATGTATTCGTTTCACCAGTACTTGGGTGTCTTCTAAGTGTATTGGACTAAATGTTGAAGATACAGAGGGAAAGGAAGTGCATTCATACCTTCAAGAATGTCACAGGAGCATAAATTAACACTTACAGTCTAATGATTCCAAATAATAGAGACATACAGAAAGCTGTGTGAGTCCAGGGAGAGAGGGACTGACTCTGCTGGTGTGACATCAGGCAGGTTTCACAGGGGAGCTCTGTTGATGGGGTCTGATCTGAGCAGTGGGATCCTAGGAGAAGAGCATGCTCAGCAGAAGCAGCAGTCAGCACAGAGGCTTAGAAACGTGGGAGAACTGTCAGAGAGCAATAGTACACGAGTTGTGGTATGGCATGTGTGTGACACCCACGTCCCCATACCAAAAGCAGGCGCTGCGTAATCATTCATCACATTTTTGCTGCTAAATATAAGTATCTTTAGTTCTCAGCAGGGTGCCTCAGGCAGTCACTGCCAATTGTTTGGAGTTGGCATATGAGACTGAACCTGTCTGTCCTCTCTGCAGTGGGCGTCCACTGTGCCTGGAGCGTCGGATGTATGTGGGAAGGGTGGACGAGGAGATCAGCTGGAAAGGTATGCGGGAGGGCTCAGGTGATGAAGGCCTTTTTGTGCCTCACGACTGAGTTTGTATTTATAGTCTGTATAGGTGTTGGGTAGTTACAGAACCATTTTAAGCAGGAAAATGATGTAAGCAGACTCCTCTGTTTGGGAAGATAAACTTTGTAGAAGATGGATTGAACTGAGTAAGCTGAGGGCAAAGACACCACTGGCCATTTCATACTATCATTAGGTCTTAGCAGCTTCTAAGTTACCAAACCAGTTAGGAGTATTATGGCTCTTCAGACCAGAGGTAATGAAATAGGGAGAAAGAGTCTGAGGGTGATTTAAGAAATAGAATGGCACATGGCTATTTAGCTTTTGACGTGGCAGTGGGAAGAAGGAAGGAATCTTGGGAGGCTCTCGGGCTTACCGCCTGGGTGCTTACGGGGTAGGAAGATGGTGACTTAACTCTTGCTGGAAACTAAGTTGGCCCAGAAAAAATACTTTTCTTATGGAGTCATGTTGATTCCTATCAAGTTCCTTAGCTCTTCCGAAAGGTTGCAAATCAACTGTTTAATGTCACATGGTATTGTGGTAAGAACATAAAAAGTTGCCTGTAGAAGATGTGTTTTGATTCTTGGTCTAGAGACTGTCACTTAGTTCTAACCTCAGGCAATCCATATTACCCCTCTGACTCTATTTCTTTGTCTGTAAAGGGGAAATAATATATGACCAGCCCTTCTTACAAAATTGTTAGGAGAATCAAATGAGGAAATTTATGTGAGGGTATTTTGTCAACATACATATTGCACATATATTTTAACTGAGTCATTTCTTCCTTTTATAAAAAGATGAATGTTTCAAGATACTTTGATTCCAGATTGATAAAGAACTACTAAAACAGTCTTAAGTAAATATGTATATTTGGAGTCCGTAAAGTGATTCTTGAGTTTGAAAAAAATCTGGTGTTTTTCATATTGTAATTAGATCTTAGTTGCCTTAGGTCTTGCACTAGGGTTTTAGTATAGATTATAAGGGTCTGAGAAGAGTTTAGCAGAATGTCAGAGAAAGTTAATTAGTGTTTGACCACCATGTATACTAGCTTTAAATTGAAAAATCATATAATATTCTTGAACTTAGCTTTTTTCACTTTATCACTTTCTAACTTGATAGTCACTTATTCACACTTTAATTTAGCCTGTTTAAATTCTTGGGAGAGTATTGGGGAGCTTATTTACGTTAATAGTAAAAAAGAATGTAAGTACAACTTTTTGCCCTGAACTATTGGAACCAATTTCATTTGGGAACTGTAAGACAAGAAATAGTTTCGATGAAACACTTGGTTCATTCTGTTGTCTAATGTGTTTAAAATTAAGTTGTATTGGTGGGAAATGATGAAAATCTGTTTAAAAATTCTCTAATGATAGTTGCTCCCTAACTCTGACCTCCTTTCATGATTAAGAATCCTTTTGATTCTATTTGCATTTGAAGAACTTAGTATGTTATTCATAAAATACTCATAAAAGTGTATATATAGAGTAAAATTTAAATAGTGAGATTTTGCCTAGGTAGTTTTCATAGTGTAAATCAGATATACTCAGTCCCGATAGAGGATATGTGACTCACTGGGGCAGATGATCTGGATGGCAGTTTAGGGTGCTGTGTCTAAAGGACGTGCCTCTTGGCTAGGAGGGTCTCGGCCTTGAGCAGAGGCCACTGTGGGGAGGAGACTCTTAGGAGAATATGTTGATAGGAAGTACGAGAACATTTGGGATTAACACTTGCCAGTTGACTTTGTTTTATGATTTGCTGTCAATTTTGATTCCCCTCCAAGTTCTCCTTGTTCTTGAAGAAAGTGGTATAGTGCTGTGAGGTCTCATGAAATTTAGACAGTTACTGTCTGGATTAATGTCACAAGGGGAATTTTTGTAACCCAAATCCACACTGTACATAAAAAGAACCACAACTCTGGTCATCTCATCCCAGCACAGGAGTGTCAGAAGTGTGGCCTCCGCAGGGCCCATCCCTTCCGTGCCAGTGGAAATATCGTTGAGTGGTCCTGGGTTCCTACTTGCAGTCCCCCTCAGAACTCCTCTGGAGGCAGCATGCTGAACAGCCGCTACCCTTCAGCTAGAATCTGCACAGAAGGGAAACCTCTGTGCTATGCAGACTTTGAGTGTTGCCAAATTACGTGAGGTAGACAAAGATAATTTTTGACTTTTGTTGAAAATATGCTGAAACTGAAGTAATTATTTTCAATGGAAAATACTTGTCATTTAATGATACTTGTTCCATGAGATAATATAAAGTTTAGTTAATTAAGGTTGCTAAATAGAAAGAAAAAAATAACACTGTTGATAGTTAGCAAAGCGTATTATCAGACCTTTCATTTCAGAACAGGCTGTTATATTTGGTTCTTCTGGTGCCACAGAATAGGTTGGGAGGGTTTGGTGGTGGAGCGGGGACAGACATTGGAGTGTTAGCTCTGTGAGGCTGTCAGCTGGTCTTACTCACTGGTGAGCCCACAGAGCCAGCAGTATCATTGTAGACTCTAAGGTGTATAAATCAGACTGATGAACATTCCCTATAGGGTAAGTGTAGGGGTCCTGGGCTGGAGAGGAGGAGGAGTGAGTGAAGAGGGGAGGGAAAGAGGTCGAGATAAATGTGTATTTGAACTTAGGACGATGAGATTTAAGATGTGTAGACTGGGAAAATTAAGTTTTTTACTATCCAATGTAAATGTATGCTATTTACTCTTTTTGTTAAAACATTTTCATAAATGGTTCTCCTTTAAAATAACTTTATGTTTTAACCACCCAAGTTAACAGAAATACATAACTATACGTGCTGTCTGGTATTATGTCTCAGTGATGAGAAAATATTAATGTTTGTACGGCAAAATGTTATTCAGTCTGGTTATTCTTTAGTTGATCTTCTATTGGGAGAATTGCTAAATTAGTTATAGTGTTGTGTCTGTATATTATAGAAAAACTACTGTTATATGTTAAATAAGAATTTAAACCATTTCTGCCTTAATTGAAATGATCACTGTACCTTTAAACTGGAAATGTATTTAGGGAAGACACCAAGAGTCTTTTAAAGACTTTTCTTATAAGTGTTTTAAATGGTAGCTTTTAAATGCCTTTAAAGTAAAGAAAGCAAGAAAAAGTATTTTTGTTTTAATTCTTTATATATGTGTAATATGTTTTATATTTTATTACAATTAAACGTATTCTTTCCATCTTTTTCTTGATTATTCTCTTATGAAACTTTTTAAACTTAAATCTCTGAGCAGGAACTTTTAGAATATTTGGTCACACTAGAACCTTTTTGTGGCACAGATTTTCACAGACATAATGAAGCTGTAGTCAGAATAACTCAGATTTGTCAGTGATTTAAAAAAAACACCCCAAATCCTCTGAAAAGTAACTTTTTGTATTTTTATTACAGGTAAAGTGGAATATTCACATTGTACAGAAACTGAGGTAAGAGAAATGTTAAAATATTTCTTAGTAATAACCCAGCTTTACACTTCTGTTTATACTATCTTGAGTACTGAAATATCTCACTGTGGGTTTTGGTTTTCTGATAAGGATGTGTTGAGAACAGGTATATATTTATTATATTTAGGAAGAGTAAAATGTAAATAAAAATCAGTTAATCATGTCCATATGTTTAAAATATCAAGGTATGTTATAAAGATAAGCTTTATCATAATTTAAAAATTTTCCTGTGTTGTTTGTGAAATGGAGTTAAGATTCAGACCCCTTAACAAGAAATAGGGTAAGTTTTTAAAATAATCTGACCTAGTGTGTCATATAAATCATTAAAATGTGTTGGACTCCTGTGGAGTTGCTTTGGAGTGGGAAGAAATAGGGACTTAGGAAGTCATTCAGTAACATTACTGATGAATTAAATGTTTTGTCTTTGTGTAAAAGTATGTTTATTATTTTTAAAATAATTTAAAATTCAGTTTGTGAAATTTAAGGGATTTCCATGTGGCTCCATATGTCCCTTGCAGAAATTTCAGTGGTAATGCTGAAGTATGAGGGCAGCATCAATGATTTATGTATATGTGGAGGTATTTTCTGTCTGGAGCTGTTACATCATTACATGTGGAGTTTTAGGTCTTATGTTAATACCTAATTAAGAATTTAAGATGTTATTTTTCTAATTTTATAATGCATCTACAGGTTAATGTAAGTTTTATTAAATTTTGATTATTTTAAGTAAGATGCAAGCTTCCCAAGGGATTATATTGTATAACAAGCAAAAATACTTAATTTTTTGCATTCAGAAGTTATTCACCTTGTTTTATATTTTCTATTAAACTTTAGAAGTAGACATAATTTCTTCCAGGTTAGCAGAAAAAATATGCAAGAACTTAGTATTTTTGTTTTCTGACAGCTTTTTTAAAAAAAATTATTTTTATTTTATTTTTGGCTGTGCTGAGTCTTCAGTGCTGTGTGCTAGGGCTTTCTCTAGGTCCGGTGAGCAGGGGCTACTCTCTGGTTGTAGTTACAGGCATTTCATTGTGGTGACTTCTATGATTGTGGAGCACAGGATCTCAGGCTTAGTAGCTGTGGTGCTTGGACTTAGTTGCCCTGCAGCATGTGGAATCTTCCTGGACAAGGAATCTAATTTATGTCCTCTGCATTGGCAGGTGGATTCTTAACCACTGGACCACCAGGGAAGCCTTATTGTGACAACTTTTGATGTATTGTTCAATGTGATATAAAGGAGTGGGATATGATTTGAGTCAAAAAATAAAAGTTCTGTCTGTGGTTTCTGATTTGCATCTTTCTAGCTATGTAATTTTGAGCAACTAATTCTTTTTCTCTCATAATTTTGGCTTTCTTTATTAAATGTTAAAGATAATTTCTATTAATCTCATGGGTTGTGAAATTTCAAAGAGATTATATGGGTAAAAATGTTGTATAAACTCTGAAGACACTTTTATTGATATCAAATTGATACAAATTAATCAACATTGATCTGCATTTAGGTAATGAAATGTGCTGACTTTACATACAAAGCATAGTCATAAGTCTCATTATATTTTGTTGCCATAAAATTAACATGGTTGTAACATTTTGTTTCACACTTATTTGTGTAGGCATGTCACTCTGTCATTTCCTACATGATAGCTGTATCCTTTGATCCATAACTTATCATCAAAAGAATTGAAATCTAAACAGAACTCTTTTTCATAACTTTTTTTTTTTTTTTTGGTCTAACTATTTGAAGAGGGAAAATCATGAGAAAATGAGAAGTTTGGTCTGATAGTTTACAAAGTGAGTTTGGAGTATCTTTTACAGTTACAGTGGTTTTTACCTCTAGGGAAGATATTGGGGTTTGGATGGCGATTTATCTTTATTACTTAAATTTTTTTGAAGTGACAAAGTCTCTTTGTATTACTTTGGTAATTAAAATAATAAAAAGGAGGGGCAGTAGGAGGAGTGGGAACTTTAAAAAAAACTTACTCTAGTGAAGAAATGGCAACCCACTCCAGTGTTGTTGCCTGGAGAATCCCAGGGATGGGAGAGCCTGGTGGGCTGCCATCTATGGGGTCGCACAGAGTCGGACACAACTGAAGTGACTTAGCAGCAGCAGCAGTGAAGAAGGAGGTAGTTTAAGTAGGAAGTTTTGTTTTTTAGGTTGAGAAAGATTGTACATTTGGTGCTGGTAATGGTAGTTTTCCCTGATGGCTCAGATGGTAAAGAGTCTGCGTTCAATGTGGGAGATCCAAGTTCGATCCCCTGGGTCAGGAAGATCCCCTGGAGAAAAGAATGGCAACCCACTGCAATATTCTTGCCTGGAAAATCCCATGGACTGAGGAGCTTGGCAGGCCCCAGTCCATGGGGTCGCAAAGAGTTGGACACGACTGAGCAACTAACACACACAGTAATAGTAAGGGCTTCCCTTGTGCCTCAGTGGTAAAGATCCCCTGAAGGAGGAAATGGCAGCCCATTCTAGTATTCTTGCTGGGATAATCCTATGGACAGAGGAGCCATGGTGGTCGCAAAGAGTCAGACATGACTGAGTGACTGAGCATGCATGCACGCATGCAGTGGTAGTAAAGGGGAAGAGAGAGTGAGAAAGAAGTTGGGGGAGAGAGAAGGGGAAAGAAAGAGGGGGTGGGAAGAGAGGTGGAGAGGGAGAGATCCAAGGGAGAGTGGATGCCTGCCAATACCAGAAGTGGTTGCAGCTAGAGGTGGCCAGGCTACAGCGGTAGTTCTCCAAGGACAGTGGGGTTCTCCAAGGCTCTGGGGGGTTCTGACACCCTTTTGTGGTCAGATTATCTTCAGAGTATTACTGAGACATTATTTGTCCTTTTACTCTTATTCTGTCATGAGTGTGCAATGGTGTTTTCAGAGGCTTCATGGCTGCACGACCTTGACTGTCCTATTGGAGTGGCTGCAGAAGAGCAGGTGTAGCTGGATTTTATTAAGCATAACCTTTTACCACCCCTTTCACTATTTTATTGACTTTCTTTTTTTTGCCACCCTGAGTGGCATGTGGGATCTTAGTTCCCCTGCTGCTGCTGCTGCAAAGTCGCTTCAGTTGTGTCCGACTCTGTGCAACCCCATAGACGGCAGCCCACCAGGCTCCCCCGTCTCTGGGATTCTCCAGGCAAGAACACTGGAGTGGGTTGCCATTTCTTTCTACAATGCATGAAAGTGAAACGTGAAACTGAAGTCGCTCAGTCGTGCCCGACTCCTAGTGACCCCATGGACTGCAGCCTACCAGGCTCCTCTGTCCGTGGGATTTTCCAGGCAAGAGTACTGGAGTGGGGACCAAATCTGAGTCTCCTGCATTGAAAGCTCAGTGTCTTAACCACTGAACCACTCGGGAAGTCTATTTTTTTGGAAAATTTTTAGCGTTTCTTTCTATAAAAATGTTACATGTATTAACATATTTAATAGCATTATTTTTCTTTAATCATTTTATTAAAAAATTTTATTGGAGTGTAGTTTTACAATGTTGTATTAATTTCTGCTCTACAGCAATATTATTTTTGAACAATTTAATTTGAACAATTCAGTAAAAAACTCTCAGTTTTAATTTCTGATACAGTAAATGTTTGATTATAGCTCATAGACACAAAAGCTCCTTGGACTCCCTGGTAATTTTTGAAAGTAAAAGGGCCCCAAAACTAACCAGTTAGAGTTGGGCTGGGTCTGGAGAGCAGAGGGACTTCTTCCTGAGAAATGGAGTTGAGGGTTGGGAGAGGTCAAACCAGAGCCCTAAGCTGGGTTGGTGGAAAGCGAGGAAAGCCTTGGCATGTGGATGAAGCCAAAATTTTTTACTTTAATAAGCAATTTAACTTTTTCTTACACTGTTGTTTCTATTTTTTTGAATATATAATTTATATACAGTAGAATTTAAACTTTTTAGTTAAAATTCTTTAAGTTTTGACAAATACCATCACTACAGTCAAGTCTTATCATCCCCTAGGGTCCCCCCACTCCTCTTTGTTGTCTTCCCCCCATCCCCAACCCCCCAATAACCACTAATCTGTATTCCGTCACTTTGGTTTTGGGGAGGACCTGTAATGTACACAGTGTGTTACCTACCTTGGCCTCCTCTCTGGGAGTGGTCGTTTATAAACTGTCACATGACTGACCTGTAGTTGGAATTTTCTTGTCAAGGGAAGTGGTTCCAATTCACAGTTTAGGAAAACTTTCACTCCTAGTTTACAAGTTTTTCCTTCTGCCATTACTTAAATACTCTTGCGGGTGATACTCTTATATTTGAAGAAAAGGCTAAGCACTTAAAAATACTAAAACATAAAAAAGATTGGAATTTCAAAGTATCTTAATTGAGACTTTTTCCTTGTTTTTAGCTTTCTAAATTTCATTCCATTCTGTCTTCTATTAACTACAGTTAATTATGTAGCACTCAGAGGCCCTTTCCCTTTAGCAGGCAAGAAGGTTGAATGAGTAACCAGAACAATCCTGTTCTGTTCTCCTTGATGGATTTGCTGTATTTTATGTGAAATTGGTTAAAGTGTTATATGAAGTTAGATAACTTTTGTTGATCGTTTAATCTTGATAGAGCTAGTTCGTAAAAATCATAGCATAGCAGAAAGTGTAAGCTTTACTGAGGGGAAGTATGGAAAAGATTTATATTCCTATCTTAGAAATAAAGTTCATATTTATGAAGTTCAAATAAAGTACCATATATAAGTACTTACTGTCTTTCATTCCCACATCTTTAAAAAACACTTTAGCCTCCTCTGTGCTGAGTACTGTTAGATACCTTAATTTAATCCTCACAACCAGGTTATGAAGTGCGTTCTATTACTAATGAAAGCTGAGGTATGGCGAGGTTGAGGGACTTGCCCTGGGCTGTAGAGCCAACGTGTTGCACAACCACCTCTCTTAGCTCTTTTCTGTTTGTCTGAATCCAATCCTTGGTTGTCTGGATCTGCAGAACGCTGACAATTTTGTGCCCATAAAATTGTCCTTGTCCTTTATGTTTCTCACCTGTGACTCATTTGGTCTTGGCCTTATGCAGTGAGGGAATACAATCTTGTTGGATGGAAACCAGACAAAGAAGGAACAGACTCTGTCTATGAACCCCCAGCCCCACTGTTAAGTGAACACAGTCTGTACTGGAGCAATCTGTGAATTAGTCTGATTCTGAATTACTCAGAACGACTCAAGAATTTTGCTGCATATTTGAACCTCCTGGGAAATCGCACCTGGAATTAGTCTGCTTTGTGGGGAAACCCAGAGCTTTTGGAAATGAACCAAGGAACACATCAGAGGTAGTATTTGGACTTATTCCATTCTCGTTATATACAGATTTTGACAGAAACTGGACTATGTGAAAATTTTTCATGTTCCCTGCTGCTGCTGCTGCTGCTGCTAAGTCGCTTTAGTCGTGTCCGACTCTGTGCGACCCCGTAGACGGCAGCCTACCAGGCTCCCCCGTCCCTGGGATTCTCCAGGCAAGAACACTGGAGTGGGTTGCCATTTCCTTCTCCAATGCATGAAAGTGAAAAGTGAAAGTGAAGGCGCTCAGTCGTGTCTGACTTTGTGCAACCCCATAGACGGCAGCCTACCAGGCTCCCCCGTCCATGGGATTTTCCAGGCAAGAACACTGGAGTGGGGTGCCATTGCCTTCATGTTCCCTGAACAGCCTAAAATAAACTGCCAAAGGTAGTATGTGGGTGCTGACTGCTTTAACAGAGTACAATACAAAATAAAACAAAAAAACCCATTTTTGTTTAAAAAAATTTTTTTTTGGCTGTGAGACTTGTGGGATCTTAGTTCTCTGACCAGGGATTGAACCCAGGTCCTCAAGTAGTGCAAGCGCAGAGTCCTAACCATTGGACTGCCAGGGAATTTCCCCATTTTGTCTTTAGCTGAATTAGCCCCTGTACTTTGATTTTACATCTGGCTCATGTAGACTCACAGTGATAATTTGATGAGTAGTCCTTTTTTAAATTGACATTTGATAGCCCTGAATTAATTTCAAAAGTAACTGAAAAATTAGCATGAAAGAAGTATGTAATATTTTTACAGAAATATTTGCGTAAACTGTAGCTGCATAGTGAGCCTGTTTTATATGGTTGTAAAATTAGTATTTGATACCAAACTAAGTAGATCTAAGAATATCTAGCGGAAATATAAAGGAATTACTATCAACCTACCCTTTTATTGGAAGGCTTTGTCTGATCTAAAATCTTGATATAAGTGTTTATAAATAGGATTGTGTGGCAAGAAGTTAAAATGATATGTGTTCTTTAAAAGGGTTGGGAGGGTAAATGTTATTTAATTGTTGGTGACAACAGCATTTTCTCCTTGGTCAGCAAGCTGAAAGGAACAAGAAGTACACACATTCTGCTTCCTCTTTTTGGATTAAAGACCTCAAACATGCCTGATTTTATATGGCTGTTTGATTGACATTAACTTATATGGCCTGGAAATTGGTTTGTGTGTCCTTAGGGTAAATTGTGCCTACCCATGAATTGTTACTTCTGAGTGTCAGTACTAACAGAGGTTGGTAGTGAGATATTGATGATGTGATAAATAGTTAAATCTCCAGTTAGATTTTGTGTATCTTCATATGCAAACTGGAGCCATTGTGGCAACTCCTCTGACTCTCTCCCCTGTCTCCTCTGTCCTTTCTCTCTCTTCTCCGTCTGTCTCAGATAATATTTGTTACCAAAATGGCCTTTCTCTGGTAGTCATAGATGTCTTAAATCCTGGCAACATTGTTTGACCATAGGACACAAAATTTATAACAAGTAGTGTTCCTTTGTACAGTTTTTACTGTGTTTGAAGACCAGTGACAGTTGTACTCTGTCTCGCAAAGGATTTCAGAGTAACCAAATTATCTGAGATTAAACATTTTATTCCTGAAGGAACAGAAAATTTACCTTTCAAGTAATTTAAGCACTTCTAAGTACTTGGATAATAGAGTAGAAAGTTTTCTTAATAATTTGCCTTATCCAGGGACCAGGTCAATCTGCTTTAATGAATAGCTTGAATTTTAAATGTTTTTAAGATGAAACAATTTTTTTTTTATTTTGATAGGATCAAAGTGGGAATGGGCTCGACTTTTATTTTCTTTTCAAAGTACCTTTATTCATTTGTAGAAATTACTTATTGTATTTTATATCACAGATACAGAGAAGAATGTAAAAGTAACTTCATACTCTACTATCTAGTTATAATGACTGTTTAGAATATTCTTCTAGACATCTCTTCCTATATGTACATGGTAGAGGTGATTTACCATTGAGCATCCTTTATGTGCTGCTCTTAGGAGTACGTGCATCTTTACATAAATGACAAACTTGGCTTTAAGGAGTCAGCCAGGCTGATGGAAAGGGTTTAGACATGAAGTGGAACTTTCCAGGCAAAAGGACATCATTGTGAAGTGTCAGAGAGCAAGCTGTTTTTGAAACTAACAGAACAGCAGGATGCCAGCATGGTGTGTGTGAGGGGAAGGTGTAGGAATTGGAGGGGAACAAGTGATGCCAGTTCTCTTTTTTAATGTTAGATCAATGATTTTTTTTTTTTAATTTGAGTCTGCTGGCTCTTAGTTGCCAAGTGTGGGGTCTTCATTGCAACATGTGGAATCTTTAGTTGCAGCATTTGGGCTCTTAGTTTTGGCATGTGGGATCTACTTCCCTGACCAGGGATCAAACCCTGGTCCTCTGCATTGGGAGCATGGAGTCTTAACCACTGGACCACCAGGGAAGTCTGGTGCAAGGGCTTATATGCTGTATTAAAGATTGTATGTAGGTCCAGTTTCTCCTCAAGGGAAGAAACATTTCTTTCTGAAATTTTCTTCTGTTTCACAGGGTCATTCTTCATTTGCTGTTTGCGTGTAGTTTGGCAGGGAAATGTGAATACGTATATACATTTCATCAGTTAATACATCATTTTAATTGAACTATTTTTGTAATCATATCAGTAGAGTTGCACGAATAGGTTTGGGAACAGACCCAACTGATGTGTGGTAAAAGTTCAGCTCCCCTACCAAGTAACCTGAATGCACTGATGACTCATGTCTAGTAGTTGTCATGGAGATCAGTCAGTCTGGTTGCTAGAGGACTGGGAACTGTGAGATAGGTCAGTCAGCTAGATAAAGGCTGCTTAAGAGAGCTTCTGCTGTTTCGAGTGGTGTCTTTTAACATCCTCCCTCAATTTGGTAGAGGTTTTACTATATTTGGAAGATATTTAAAAGATACTTAAAGGAAAAATTTGGTATCAGTAAATATGGGTATTAGTGTTGTGATAATTACCTAATGTCTTTTGATGATTAGTGTTTGTTAATTTTTTGTTAGAAGTTTACTAAAATGTAATTCACAAACTTTACAAGTCAACAGACCATTTTAAAGTGTGTGACTCATTGGTCTTTGGTATTTTCACAGAATTATGCAACCATCACCACAATCACTTTTAGAACATTTTTGTCAGCTCTGAAGGAAATCGGGTGCCATTAGGTATCTTACCCATCTTCCACCCTATCAGCCTCCAGCAATTCAGTTCAATTCAGTCATTCAGTCATGTCTGACTCTTTGCGACCCCATGGACTGTAGCACACCAGGCCTCCCTGTCCATCACCAACTCCCAGAGTTTACTCAAACTCATGTCCATTGAACTGGTGATGCCATCCAACCATTACACCCTCTGTCATCTCCTTCTCCTCCCGCTTCAGTCTTCCCCAGCGTAAGGGTCTTTTCAAATGAGTCAGTTCTTAGCATCAGGTGGGCAAAGTATTGGAGTTTCAGGTTCAACATCAGTCCTTCCAATGAATATTCAGGACTGATTTCCTTTAGGATGGACTGGTTGGATCTCCTTGCAGTCCAAGGGACTCTCAAGAGTCTTCTCCAACGCCACAGTTCAAAAGCATCAATTCTTCAGTGCTCAGCTTTCTTTATAGTCCAGCTCTCACATCCATACATGACTACTAGAAAAACCAACCATAGCCTTGACTAGATGGACCTTTTATGGCAAAGTAATGTCTCTGCTTTTTAATATGGTGTCTAGGTTGGTCGTAACTTTTATTTCAAGAAGTAAGCATCTTTTAATTTCATGGCTGTGGTCACCATCTGCAGTGATTTTGGAGCCCAAGATAATAAAGTCTCTCACTGTTTCCACATCTATTTGCCATGAAGTAATGGGACCAGATGGTGATCTTAGTTTTCTGAATGTTGAGTCTTAAGCCAGCTTTTTCACTCTCCTCTTTCACTTTCATCAAAAGGCTCTTTAGTTCTTCTTCACTTTCTGCCATAAGGGTGGTGTCATCTGCGTATCTGGGGTTATTGATATTTCTCCTGGCAATCTTGATTCCAGCTTGTGCTTTATCCAGCCCAGTGTTTCTCATGATGTACTCTGCATATAAGTTAAATAAGCAATATACAGCCCTGACATATTCCTTTTCCTATTTGGAACCAGTCTGTTGTTCCATGTCCAATTCTAACTGTTGCTTCCTGACCTGCTTACAGATTTCTCAGGAGGCAGGTCAGGTGGTCTGGTATTCCCATCTCTTTCAGAATTTTCCACAGTTTGTGGTGATCCACCCAGTCAAAGGCTTTGGCATAGTCAATAAAGCAGAAATAGATGTTTTTCTGGAACTCTCTTGCTTTTTCGATAATCCAGCGGCAATTTGATCTCTGGTTCCTCTGCCTTTTCTAAAACCAGCTTGAACATCTGGAAGTTCATGATTCACGTATTGTTGAAGCCTGGCTTGGAGAATTTTGTGTATAACTTTGCTAGTGTGTGAGATGAGTGCCATTGTGATAGGTTGAACATTCTTTGGCATTGCCTTTCTTAGGAATTGGAATGAAAACTGACTTTTCCCAGTCCTGTGGCCACTGCTGAGTTTTCCAAATTTGCTGGCATATTGAGTGCAGTACTTTCACAGCATCATCTTTTAGGACTTGAAAATAGCTCATCTGGAATTCCATCACTTTCACTAGCTTTGTTTGAAGTGATGCTTCCTAAGGCCCACTTGACTTCATATTCCAGGATGTCCAGCTCTAGGTGAGTGACATACCATCGTGATTATCTGGGTCATGAAGATATTTTTTGTATAGTTCTTCTGTATTCTTGCCACCTCTTAATATCTTCTGCTTCTGTTAAGTCCATACTGTTTCTGTCCTTTATTGTGTTCATCTTTGCATGAAATGTTCCCTTGGTATCTCTAATTTTTCTGAAGAGATCTCTAGTCTTTCCCATTCTATTGTTTTATTCTGTTTCTTTGGGTTGATCACTGAGGAAGAATTTCTTATTTCTCCTTGCTCTTCTTTGGAACTCTGCATTCAAATGGGTATATCTTTCCTTTTCTCATTTGCTTTTCACTTCTCTTCTTTTCACAGCTATTTGTAAGGCCTCCTCAGACAGCCATTTTGCTTTTTTGCATTTCTTTTTCTTGGGGATGGTCTTGATCCCTGTCTCCTATATAGTGTCACGAACCTCTGTCCATAGTTCAACAGGCACTCTATCATATCTAATCTCTTGAATCTATTTTTCACTTCCACTGTATAATTGTAAGGGATTTGATTTAGGTCATACGTGAATGGTTTAGTGGTTTTCCCTCCTCCTTCAATTTAAGTCTGAATTTGGCAATTATTTTCTTCATCTGTAGATTTGCTTATTCTGGACATTCCATGTAAGTGAATCATATAATATGCAGTTTTGTGTTACTGATTGTGATTATCATTTAACATAATGTTTTCAGGCTTCATCCGTGTTATGGCGTGTATCAGTACTTCATTCAAATGAATGGATATACCGTATATTTTTAATCTAATCATTAGTTGGTAGATGTTTACATTATTTCCATGTTTGAATAATGCTCTTACAAACATTTCTGTACAAGATTTTGTGTGGACATAAGTTTTTATTTCTCTTGGGTATATATGCAAGAGCAGAGTTGTTGGGTCAACTGTTAACTCTGTTTTAACTTTTGAAAAACTGCCAAACCATTTATGAGAGTAGCTCCAGTATTTGACAGTCCCGCCAGTAGTCCTTGCTTAACACCTGTTGTCATCTTACTTTTTTATTCTGGCCATCTTGGTGGGTATGAAATGGCATGTGGTGATATGAATTTGCATTTCCCTGATGACTGATCAAGTTGAGCATGTTTTCATGTGCTTATTAGATGTTTGTATATCTTTGTAGAAATGTCCATTTGGATCCTTTGCCCATTTTTAATTGGGTTGTTTTTTTTACTATTGAGTTGTAACAGTTCTTTATGTATTCTAGCTACAAGTCCCTTGTCAGATATATGATTTGCAGATATTTTCCCCCATTCTGTGGGCTTTCTTTAAATTTTTTGATGGTATCTTTTCAAACACATAAGTGTATTTTTGTTTCAATGATGGATTTACTTTTTTTTTTCAAGTTCTCATTTTCTTTTCTTTTTCTTTTTTTTTTTTTTAGCTCAGACACATAAGTTTTTAATTTTGATGAAGTCCTGTGCTGTGCTTAGTCAACTCAGTCATGTCCTACTGTTTGCGAACCTGTGAACTGTAGCTCTCCAGTCTCCTCTGTCCATGGGGATAGTCCAGGCAAGAATACTGGAGTCGATTGCCATGCCCTTCTCCAGGGGATCTTCCCAACCCAGGGATTGAACCCAGTCTACTGCATTGCAGGCGGATTCTTGACCATCTGAGCCACCTTCTGTTTTTTCTTTCTTGTTTTGGTGGCATATCAAAATCCATTGGCAGGGACTTCCCTGGTGGTCCAGCGGTGAAGACTCTGTACTTTTACTTTTGGAGGTGTGGGTTGGATCTTTGGTTGGGGAACTAAGAGCATGCCACATGGTGCTGCCAAAAAATAAATAAAAATTAATTTTTGGATATGGTATTAAGTAAGGATCCAATATCATTCTTTTGCATGTGGGTATCTAGTTGTTCCAGCACTGTATCTTTTTTTTTTTTTTTTTTAATAAAACTTTTATATGGGAGTATAGTCTGTTAGCAATGTTGTGATAGTTTCCGGTGGACAGTGAAGGGACTCAGGCACACATATAAACATGTATCCATTCTCCCCCAAACTCCCCTCCCATCCAGGCTGCCACATCACATTGAGCCGAGTTCCCTGTGCTATACAGTAGGTTCTGTTGGTTATCCATTTTAAATACAGCAGTGTGCACATGCCCATCCCAAACTCCTTAACTGCCCCTTGCCCACATCCTTCTCCCCAGTCCCCACAAGTAAATTCATTCTCTTAAGTTTCAGTGCTATATCTTGAAGATACTTGAAGAGACTATTTTTCTTTATCCCTTGTCAAAAATCAGTTGATCTGATTCTATTATAAATGGAATCATTTTCTTAATTTCACTTTTGGATTGTTCACTGCAAGTATTTAGAAGTACAATTGATTTTTGTGTGATGATCATGTACCTTGCAATCTTGCTGAACTCATTTATTAGTTTTATAGTATCTCAGTAGATCCCTTAGAATTTCCTATGTACAGGATCATGCCATCTATGAAAAGAGATAGCTTTACCTTCTTTATTTCCAGTTTGGATGTCTTTGATTTCATTTTCTTGCTGTTTCTTTTTAAAAATTGTTTTTATGTGACTCACAGGCCAAGGGTAGAGTGAATCCCCAAATTCTTTAGATAATTTCCTCCAGGTCTGTTTTGTGAGAGAATATTTAGATATTTGAATACTGAATCAGGGACTTTGTAGATAATCTTTATATAATTTATATTTCAAGTAGAAATATACATTTTTTTGTGTGTTGGGACAAACTTTAGTTTGGTCGTCTTGTTCTGTTGCTCTGTCATGTCCGACTCTTTTCAACTCTATGGACTGCAGCATGCCAGGCTTCCCTGTCCTTCGCTATCTCCCAGAGCTTGCCCAGAGCTTGCTTAAACTCATGTCCATTGAGTCGATAATGCCATCCAACCATCTTGTCCTCTGTCATCCCTTCTCCTCCTGCCTTCAGTTTTTCCCAGCATCAGGATCTTTTCTCATTAGTTCGGTCTAGTATAATTGAAATTTGAGCTGTTGTTTTGTTTCCCCTTAGGATCATTTTCTATTTAGAGTATCAAATTTATTGCAAGAGTATTTTCTAGAATATAAGATTGGTGCCTGACTTTGTTTGTTGGACTCCCATGGTTTTATTCATAAAGATTTTATATGACATAACTGCTTATTTTCTTGAGAAACAAAGTTCATGAGGCAGTTTTATTGATGTGAAGATTGTGGCCTTCACATCTGTGGATAACTAATAAGCACCTTGCCTTGTGGTTTGGATTATTATCTGAGGGAAGTTTTCATGAGTAAATAGAAATGGATCTTAGGAAAATGAAGAGTTGTGAAAGGGAGGAGGAATTAAAGGTAAACAAGTCAGAACTTTCCTTAATTCAGCCATCGCTGGTTGAGCTCTTGGTACGTATGGACTCTGCTGGGCATCAGGACACAGTTCTGTCCTTGAGAAATCTTGTTGCAAGAGAATTACCTTTATAAAATGAGTAAAAAGAATTGTTGCTTTATTAGGAATCTTAACAAAAGGCTGCACAGTGAAGACTTTATGTAGCTGAATAGGAGGACAGAGCCTGAACTTGTTCAATCAACCACTGTCTTTCCTAGTTTTACTTTTTCCTTCACGTAGGTTTTGAATTCAGACACTTGGTCAGTCCTGAGGCTCTCCCTTGCTTGCTACTTACGCAGCGTAGCAGATAAGCACAGTGTAGCAGTGGAAGGTATTTAAGAAGAGTCTCTGAAAGAATCTTATAGCGAATACAGTTTATAGGTTATAACAACATTTAATAAAATTATCAAAATTTCCTTTTTAAAATTCTTTAACTCCCTCATCCCTCTAGCTACTCTGGAACCTTCCACTTACCCCACCCCACCCCTCCTCCTTCCCTGAAGGCACACTTATCCTTCACCTTCTCTTTCCTCTGCATTTGTTCTTTCATTTCAACTGATATCTAGATTCTCCATTCCAAAGGAGTGTCCAAACAAGAGTGCTGACATCTTGTTTCCTTTTCCCTTTCCTTCTTCCTTCACATTGGTCCTGGGTCTTTCTTTCTGTTGTCTCAATTCTGCTCCTCAAAAAAGTTAGAAACTGTTACCTAACAAGAGCTCCTGTGCCTTCGGTGCAGAAAGCCAAACTCTTGACAGTGGGTGTTTACAGCAAAGGATTTATTTGCTGGTGCCAAGCAAGGAGAGCAGGCAGCTCATACTCCAGAGACCCACACTCCCCAATGGCTTTCAGGGTTTTTAAAGATGACATGAGGGGAGAGGGTTGAAGGCTGCACAAGCAGCTGGCGGACCTTCTTCTGATGGGTTGTTGTGAGGTAATGGGGTGATGTTCCAACCAGTCTGGGTTTTGCATGCTGCAGTCAGCATGTGGTCATCATCCTACACCTGGGTGGGGGTCTTAGTTTCTACAGAACATCTTACAGGTATGCATCAGGGTCTAACAACCTGTATTCCTTCAGGAGGAGCTTGGACAGTAAGGTGACTTGCTTATCCTAATCATGAACTGCTAGAGCCTGCTCTTTGGAATTTGGGGAAGGCCTGGGAGACTAAAGCCTTCTTTTTTCCTTCTATAAATAAGAATTGGGACACAGGGGCTTTTGTCCCGGGAAGGCCCCACAAGGTTTTGGTTGGATTCAGTCCTATTTTTTCTTTGATAGTTCTTAATCCTGAGGGGAACAGGGGGCAGGACAAGAAGGGGAATAAAATTTTGTAGAGAGAGAGAAGCAAGAGAACTTAGTTTTAGGGGGAATTGGCTTCTGCCAGACTGGCAAAAGGAGAACTCTTCTTAGATAGTGGGGAAGAGTGATGCTGTGTGTGTGTATATATATAGGTGGCTGGGGATAAGGTAATGCATCCTATTCTGTTAGATTTTATAAATAAATAATTGGAATCACATTAACAAGGCCATGCCCACCAGCCTGTCCATTTTGCATTGGTGGCATGGTGACTGTGTGAATGTGTCTCACTTATTTTAGTATGAGGTGACCTTCTACCCTTTAATCCTGTGGCTGCCCCCCTACTTCACATTCAAGCCCAGAGAGGTAAAATA
>NW_011495015.1:559863-566216 GCF_000754665.1 Bison bison bison
TTGGATGGCATCACTGACTCAATGGACATGAGTTTGAGTAAACTCCGGGAGTTGGTGATGGACAGGGAGACCTGGCGTGCTGCAGTCCATGGGGTCACAAAGAGTCGGACACAACTGAATGATTGAACTGAACTGAACGGAATTTGGAAACCACCGTACTTTTGAAGGAACAAGAAAAATGCCTACATTTCGGCCTTGACATCCTCAGATGTCTACCAAGAAAGAAGGATAGTAAGGCATAGCATATATTACAGGGTAGTGAAAACAATCATGGTGTACAGAGCCAGAGAACCCTGGGTTCAGATTCATCACGTCCTCTGTGGCTGTCTCATGCACAGAGCTGAAATGCTGCATCAGAGTCCAAGAGCCATACTTACATGTAACCCAGACAGCTCTGTATTAACGCTGAAGGGTAACTGGTTTATTATTTACAGTTAGCAGCTCATTATCTTGAAGACAATTCCTTAGACATAAACACATTCATTCTACATTCTCTTTAAACAGCCAAGAGATATACATTACTAAAGGACTGAGTAACAGACTACAGTGAGGAGTAATTCTGAGGGAAAAATGATCTCTCTCTGATAAGAAAACAAACCACATTCCTTTAAAATTAAGAATAAAAAACAGTAAGAAGCTTCCACTTTTTTATTTAAAAAAACTCAACTCATGTAAAATAATTCATCAAATCATGAAAAGGTGTAGAAACAAAAAGTCAAATACCAGTTTTAAAAATATCTCACACACTATAATGTGTGTATATGGTCTCTTAAATAATTTAAGATTAGCTCCATATTAAACACTCAGCTTTTCTCACATTGTTGCAAATCCAAATACTGTTCTAACCATACAGTCATTAATGGCCTTTTTAACAATATAAAGATGGAACTCAAACAGAACTCCTCTTAGCAGTGCCATTTTAACTTCTGTTGCATTACCAAAAACAGTGGGTTTTCAAGAACTGGATCTTTCTAATCCCATTTTTATTTCTAAAACTTCACTATTCAATTATATTCATTGTAGAAAAATGTGAAGAAATGGAAAAAATAAAATAAAAAATTATCCAGTATCCCTCTTCCCAAATACAATAACAGAAGAGTGCATATATTTCTTTCTATTCTTTGTACATAACTATGTAGAATTTTAAAACAAAATCAGTATTGTAAAATGCTTACATATCCTCATTCCATATTATACAGCAACAATGTCTTTTGTACATTATGTGAAGCTACGATGTTCAGTTGGCTGCTTCACAGTCTAATTAAGAGCTTGACCATGATTTACCTCCATTTGTTAGATATTCAGATTGTTTTGAATATTTGCTATGATAACTATGTTATACATCCTTCTTTATTCATAATTATTTATATGTATCTCTGATAATTCCTTAAAGATAAATTCCTAGGAGTTTAACCAGCACAAAGAGTATTTTTTAAGCCTTTGATACATTTTACCAAACTGCCCTCAAAAAAGACTATACCAACTTACCGTCACACCAGTAAATAGTCTAAGAGCTTTTCTTCTTCAGATTCCTTGGCAGCACAGGAATATTACTGACTACCTTTATTGTTACAAATTTAATAGGGGAATGGTGAAAGGTGTCTTCTTTTTTTTCTTTTCTGGAAGTGTAATTTGCTTTCCTTCAATTATTTGAAGCAGTCCAAGTCTTTGAGAAGGCATCTCTGATGAGTGCAATGTCTTATCACTTCTTCCTTGGGGAGCAAGGGCATGAAAGCTGCATATCTTTTCTATGTTTTCTCAAGCAGGAATTCCCAAAAGGACTGGAATTTCAAAGTCTCCTGGGCAGCCATGCTGTTTTAATGTCTTGGTAACAAAACAGAAAACTGGGCCATTTTCTTCATATTATGGAGGGTTTCTGACCATTCCATGGATCCTATCTGAGGTATGGTAGTGAGAAGTAAGCTTTTGGCTTTATTGGCATTTTCTTTCAGGGTCTTTAAGACCCGGTCCACTGAAACCGCTTCCTCATGCTCCTTCCAGCAATCATAATCTGTCGCCATGGCGATACTTGCGTAGCAAATTCCCGCCTCCTTAGCAAGAACCACCTCTGGAACTGTGGTCATGTTGATAACATCTGCCCCCCAGGTCTGGAACATGATGCTTTCTGCCCGGGAGCTGAAACGAGGTCCCTCAATGGTGATCACTGTCCCTTTTGAGTGGCACCGGAGTCCTAACTTCTTAGCAGTCTCTATGAGGACCTCTCTTGTTTTAGGGCAGAATGGCTCAGCCATTGGAATATGGCACACTCCTCTGGCACAGGAATGATTTCCATCATAGAAGGTCTGAAGCCTTCTGGTAGTCCTGTCAATGAACTGATCAATAATGATGATGTCGCCAGGCTGAATCTCTTCCTTCAAGGAACCGCAAGCTGTGGTCACTATGACATGTGTGCAACCCTCCTCCTTCAGAGCCCAGATGTTCGCCTGATAGTTGACTTTCGAAGGCATGATGGTGTGCTGCCTCCCATGCCTTGCAAGGAGGACGCAATCAACATTCTTTATCTTCCCCAAAACTAAGGCATCAGAAGGCTTGCCAAATGGAGTATCCACATATTTTTCGGTTCTTCCTTCTAAGATTTCTGGATCATCCAGGCCTGTTCCGCCAATTATTCCAATCTTCACGGCAGCGGGAGTGGCACCTGAGGACATGTCTGGCGAGGAAGGAGCAGAGGCCACGCTCTGAATGCAGGTGGGGAACAGAGCAGCTCAGCCCACAGATACTTGCATTATACTTGAAGAAGATAGAGAATAAATATGATAAGTAAAGGTTAGTATGTGGAAGGTTATGTGTATGTTGGAGAAAAGTTGTATGGATAACTGTGATGGGGAGCATGGTGGTAGTAGTGATGGTGGTGGGTTTGTACTTTTTAACAAGGTGATTAGCATTGACCTCCCAAAGTGGTTACAGATGATCCAAGTCTTGATGGAGGTTAGGGAGCAAGTATCTGGAGAAGAGCATTTCAGACAGATGGGATGGTACTGTTCTGGTCCTAAGGGTGGGGATATACCTGCTGAAATCCCTAGATGGCCGGAGCCCAGTGTGGTGGGAGCAGAGAGCAATGGGGTACCAGATCACAAAGGCAGTGCCTCTCAAACTTTAATATGCATACATACCCCCAGCGGTCTAGTTAAAATCAGATTCTGATTTGGTTGGTTTTGAGTGGAGTCAGAGATAAACTCTCAGGTAATGCTGCTGCCAGTGGACCACACTTTGATTAGCAAGGATGTGAGACCTTAAAGGCCATTGTCGGACTATATGAGTTTTTTGACGTCACTGAAGCAATGTGGGGAGACAGAGAAGAGAAGGGGCTTAGGGCTGAGCCCTGGGATACTCTAGCATTAAGAGAGTGGTGAGATGAGGAGACACCAGTAGAGAATCGACCAGAAAAGCAGAAGAACCATTAGAGGGTTGTGTCCAGGAAACCGAGTAAATAAAGTCTATCCAGGAGGAAGAGATCTGCTGCATGAAATATTTAATAGATAAGTAAGATGAGAACTAAGAATTGATTATTGAGTTTAACAATGTGGTGGTTACAGACAAGTGGTTTTGGTGTAGTGGTGTGGGGGCAAAAGCTGTACTAGAGTGAATTTAAAAGAAGAAAGAAATTGGAGACAGTAAACAAAGCTTATTGAGGCATTTTTCTGTAAACTGTAGGTTAGTTATCTACTATATGACAAATAACTCTGAAACTTAGTGGCTTAAAACAGTAAAAATTTGCTCTGCCACCATTTCTGTGGGTCGAGAATTCAGGAATGGCTCTTGTGAGTGCTTCTGGCCCAGTTTCTCAGGAGGTATTAGTTAGGATATTGGCCAGGGCTGCAGTCATCTGAGGGCTCGGCAGGGCTGGAGGCTCTCTTCCATGGCAGCTCCTCCCGTGGCTGCTGATGGGGCCTTGGTTCGTCACTGAACAGGCTCCCCAGTTGGCAGCATGGCAGCTGGCTTCCTCCCAGACAGGTGATCTGAGAGATCCAGAGGCTAGACTGTCTCTGATGACCTGGCTGTAGAAGTAACAGGCTGTCACCTGAGCTTTTTTCTGTAGATCCCGGGGACACTGGGAGGGACTGTGTAAGAGTCAGGGAGCCAGGCATGGGGATCACTGGGCCACCTTGGAGGCCGGCTGACCCTGGGCAGCAGGGGAGTTGGGATGAAAGCTGGAGAGGAAAGTGGGAACCCAAATAGTTGCTAGCTTTGATTTATTTTTTATTAATAATATTATTAATAAAATTAATAAAAGAAGTAACTGTATTTGTACCTTGATCCAGGAATGATTCAGCATAGACGGGAATACTGCTGGTGCAGAATAGAGGGGAGAATTGTCCTTGGGGGGTGGGGGTCGAGCACAAATGAAGGCCCTGGGAATTGGAGTCACACAGGGTGAGGACGGTCCACGCAGAGTAAGGAAGACAGAGAAGATGTGTATGGAAGGTGTTCAGGACGGTCAGACGTGATGGCGGCATTTGTGGATGTGCTCTTCTCAGGACTGCAGTCCTCACAGTGTCCTTGGCACCAGGGTCCTTGTTGGTGCTTGGGGGATGGGAGAGGAGGCAGGAAGATGGTGAGGTGGGGCAGTGGGGCAGTCGATGGGCTGAGGAAGTGTTGGTGGCTTCTGGGCTGCATTAACCAGCCATGTAAGAGGCAGGATTGTAAACTTAAATGAATTTAAAGCAAGATCAGTTGGTATAGTTTTTTGTTTTACTCCAGCCACATTCACTTGTCAAAGGCAGGTGGTGAGTTGGTGAAGAGTGGGGTTTAAGCAGAGTGTGGTGTAGCCAAAGAAGGTGAGAGGGTCAAAAGAGCACAGGATTGGTGATCATAAGTCCTAGTGGGGTCAAGAAATGATTAGTCAGATCCTAGAGGGAATAATGGCACCCCACTCCAGTACTCTTGCCTGGAAAATCCCGTGGATGGAGGAGCCTGGTGGGCTGCAGTCCATGGGGTCACTAAGAGTCAGACACGACTGAGCGATTTCACTTTCACTTTTCACTTTCATGCATTGGAGAAGGAAATGGCAACCCACTCCAGTGTTCTTGCCTGGAGAATCCCAGGGACGGGGGAGCCTGGTGGGCTGCCGTCTATGGGGTCGCACAGAGTCGGACACAACTGAAGCGACTTAGCAGCAGCAGCAGCAGCAGCAGAGGGAATAAACTGGAAAGCTGGAGGGGCACCCTTGAGATGGGGGTGATGGGTAGCCGCACTTTTGGGGAGAGAGGAAGTCGCTGTATTGCCATGGTGCTGGCTGGCTGAGGTTGGGTGGAAGAGACCTTACTAGAGCAGAGGAGGGGCCAGGGTATGAAGGGTTCCTTTGACACCACGGAGAGTGGAGGGGGAACAGGACAATGAGGCAGCAGGTCACGTCCTGGTGCTGAGAGGAGTGTGAATGTGGTCTGGGATGGGAGAGGGAGAGCAGGAGGGCTTCAAGGAGAAGGCACAGAGGAGGCAGGGAGAAAGTGAAGAAGCACCTGGGAAGCAAGGAGCATGTCTTCCCAATTCCAGGCCAGTGATTGAGAATTGTTATAGAAAGGCCAGCCAGGGCCAGCACTGCCCTTTGGGGAGATCAGACTCAGGTTAGAGCAAGCAGGGAAGGGGGAGGCTCAGAGAAATGAAGGTACAGGGAACCCCTAGTGTGCATGACAGGAGGATTCCAAGAGTAGGGAGGAGAGGGCGCTGACCTAGAGGGGGGCCTGTGGAGCCCTGTGGGATGTGAGGTGGCGAGATACGTCATGGGGCCTGTGGCTTCTGTCCCCATTGCTGTCAGTGGAACACGGGCAGGGGGCTCTTAGTGCTGGTGCTCTCATGGCAGGTGAAGTGCCGGGGCAGTGGGTGCTGGAGAGGAGTAGTTGGGGCTTCCTGTGACACTTGCACGTGGGGACCCTGCTCCTCCCTGGCTGTGGAGCCAGCAGCTGCTTAGGGAAAAGATGAGCAGCCCTTCTCTCCTCAGTAACGTCCAGGTTGGTGAAGTCAGACTTCATCACTTGAATTTGCCGTGTTGGTGAACAGGCTTTCAGAACAAAGCAGCACTGATTTCTGTGGTCTGAATACTGCCACTTGGCCAGTTTTAAGCTATCAGAAGTTTAACCAGCCAGCTCCAAAGTTCTGAGATTTTGCACCCAGGCTCCTGACCAGCAAGGTGGGCTCTGCTATATTTCTTGTTCTGTGGGGCTGACTCCTGTCTTCTCTTTGAAATCTTTTTCGCCCCATTGGGAGCTCTGGAGTTAGGCAGGCCTGGGACGGGCTAATCCTCAACTCTACTTTTTAAAAAAATTTTACTTTTTTATTTTTGTCTGTGCTGGGTCTTCGTTGCTGCTCAGGCTTTTCTCTAGTTGTGGCAAGCG
>NW_011495015.1:566316-578394 GCF_000754665.1 Bison bison bison
TGCGGTGGGCGGCTTCTCACTGTGACCGCTTCTCTTGTTGGGGAGCACTGACTCATGGGCTTCAGTGATTGTAGCACTTGGGCTCAGTAGTTGTATCTTCCAGGCTGTAGAGCACAGGCTCAATAGTTGTGGCTCATGGACTCAGTTGCTCTGCGACATGTGGGATCTTCCTGGACCAGGGATCAAACCCCTGTTTCCTTTGTTGGCGGGTGGATTCTTTACCACTGAGCCACCAGGGGAGCCCTCAACTTGGCTTCTTTATAACCCTTACCTTAGCCCCAGTTTCCTGTCTGTCAACCAAGGGTTTTACTGTTTGTCCCGGCTGGCCTGGGTGGCTGTAAGGATTAAAGAGATAAGGTATGGAAAAGTGCTTCCACAGTTCCTGGGATGGCAGATGCTACTGCTAGAGTTATCATCATCATCTTAATGTAAAGCTTTTTTGTAAAGAATTCACAAGCCCGAGTATATACCTGTATTTTCACATGCAGATGCAGGAGAGACTGCAATTAATGTTTTGAAGGGCAGTTTATCACACATTGAAAATGATGGATTTAATCCATTAATTTTACTGCTAAGAACTTTTCCAAAGAAAATAACTCAATGTGTATAAAAATGTAGCAAGAAGATATTTATTTAAAGCACTTAATTTTTTTAAAATTTTATACTAGAACATAGTCGATTAACAGTGTTACGTTAGTTTCAGGTGTACAGGTAAGTGATTCAGTTATAATGCAGCACTTTTTATAAGAGGAAAGTTAGCATCTGTTTAGATGCCTCACTGTAGTGTAGCAGAGGACTCTACAGTATTAAAAATAAATGGATGGAATAGAATTGTTAATGTGAAAAGATGGTCTCTATGGTATAAAACAGGTTATAAAATAGTATGTACTTAATGATCCAATTTTTATTAACAAATATGCACAGAAAAAATATAATAAAACTGTTAACAGTGAGATATATATGATATATATATAAAGTTCTTTTGTTTTTATTTTTTAATGTTGAAAATATATTTTTAAAAAGTTAGGGATTATGCTTCCATTTATTGGGTCATGTTTTTCATTAAATTTTTTTTTTCCATTTGACTATAGTTGGTTTTATTGGGAAAGGGCACCTGGGTGGAGAGCAGTAGGGTAAGGGAACCCAAGAGAACTGCTCTGCCGAGTTTGTCAGCACATGTGTCTCCTCGGACAGTTCACTTCCGAGTGTTAGACAAGAGCCCAGTTTCGGGCCCTGGAAGGGGTCCTCCTTCTTGCAACAAATGGCGACTCTGGTGGGGACTCTTCTTTACTGAGACTGACATCCTGACCACTCGGGGTACTCAGGGGCCAGCTTGCCTGCCAATGGACCAGACCCAGCGGCCACAACTGAGATCCTTTAGTCCCTTGTCTCCTCCTGATGTGGACAACTGGCCAGAGTGCCCTGACCAGTAAGGAACAAGAGACTTTATTGACCTCTCTCCCTTTCCCTCTCTTTTCTCTCCTTGACCCTTCCTATCCTTCCCCGTTTTTCTAGTCCCCCGGTCCTGGACGTAGGAATCTGGTTGAAGGGCCCTCAGCCTGAGTTGAGGATTGGAGACTGATCACCTCCTCTTGACAGAGAACTCGAATTCTGGTTCTGGTCTGGTCTGATTCCTGGTACGGCCGAGTTCCAGTTCTCCCTTCTCTGGAGGCCCAGGGAAAAGTCCCATAATGCCTGGGTATCTGTAGGTGGCATGAGACGTCTGTAAGGCCACCCTTTTGCCCCCCCTCTCCTGCCTCCTCCCCCTTCTTTCAACCTGGCTTCCTTTCCTCCCTTGAAGTTTTTGATGTTAGTACTTGGATCTGAAGTTCTCTGTCTCTATAGAAGGTTTTCTGAGAGACTGTATTCTTGTATTTAAGGGCTTCCCTGGTGGTGCAGAGGTTAAAGCGTCTGCCTGCAATGTGGGAGCCTAGGTTCAATCCTTGGGTTGGGAAGATCCCCTGGAGAAGGAAATGGCAACCCACTCCAGTATTCTTGCCTGGAGAATCCCATGGACGGAGGAGCTTGGTGGGCTACAATCCACGGGTAGCAAAGAGTCAGACACAACTGAGCAACTTCACTTTCACTTTCATAGTTGATTTTTATAGGGGCTTCCCTCATAGCTCAGTTGGTAAAGAATCTGCCTGAAGTGCAGGAGACCTGGGTTTGATTCCTGGGTGGGGAAGATCCTCTGGAGAAGGAAATGGCAACCCACTCCAGTATTCTCACCTGGAGAATCCCATAGACAGAGGAGCCTGGCAAGCTACAGTCCATGGGATCGCAAGAGTTGGACATGACTAAGCGACTAAACCACCACTACATAGTTGATTTACAGTGTTGTCTGAATTTCTGGTGCAGAACAAAGTGATTCAGTCATGCATACATACATGTATTCTTTTTCATTATGAGTTATTAGGGAATCATGGGAGTATAGTTCCTTGTCCTATACAGTATAGGACCTTGTTGTTTATTTTATATATAGAAGTTTGTATCTACTTAATCTCAAACTCCCAGTCCTTCCCTTACCCCTCTCCCCCTTGGCAACCACACAGTTCTATTCTCTATATCTGTGAGTCTGTTTCTGTTCAACAAATTCATTTGAATCGTATTTTAGATTCCACGTATAAGCAATATCATATGGTATGTGTCTTTCTCTGACTTCACTTACTATGATAATCTCTAGGTTCATCCTATAATGTTCTTTTTGATTTCTTGTATGTTCTGAGATTTACACTGGATGTGTTTTGCTTTTGTGATAGGAGATATCATGGGTGTGTATTTGTGTGTTGGATGGGGAGGAGGTATGTGAGGTGAGCATACACCTTGTTTTCTTGTTAGTCCCGAATGACTCTGTTTGTCCCATCTCAGGCCCAGTCCTGTGACTGAGCTGGTGATGAGAAGGGGGTGCAGCGAGCCATGCTCAGAGCCTTAGAGCCTGACCACAGGCCAGTAACAGTTTAAATGATTCCCATAAAGTTCAGCGTCCTTAGGAATTCCGATGATTTTCACTAGTAGAGAAAATCAAAATAGGGCTGTGGAAAACACACCTTTTGAGTCAAGGTGACTCAAAAGAAAAGCATGTGAGACATGAGGGAGAGTGAGCAGTTCCAGGCCTTTCTAAAAAGAGATGCTGTTTCCTTTAAAGTCTGTTCAGGAATATTGTTGAATTAGCACAGTCCATGTTCAAGAAACAGGACCTTGTGATTGTCACAAGTTACTCAAGCAGTTAGAAAGCAGGAAATTTGATCTTATGTAAACCAGTGCATGAGTCACAGTTCAACAAGTACAGTAACAAAGCCGTGAGATCCAGTGTGGTTCTTATATCAGATGACTTCTCAGATAATTAAAATATTTTCTGAAATTTGTTTACCTTGACCTAAGTAAAAAATGTTTCATGTCTTAACAAAGTTATATTTTATTCCATTGTTCAGCAGATGTGAGAGGAAGTCATGTTTTTAATTATGTGTATAGTACTAATAGAAGTGAACATTAGCATTGTTAATTGTGAAAGTCAGGTAATTAAAGGGAGAAAATAATTGACTGGTTTTAGTAAAATAAGCAGCCCAGGAAACAGGTTAGACCAGGGGAGAAGTCCTGAGCTAGGGGGGCACAGAGACACCCATTTCCCCTGCCCTTCATCCCTCTTCCCCCTTTTTGTCCTACTCACCCTCCTCCCTCCCTTCCTGTATCTCTTTCCTTTTCCTTCATTCTACAGGAAAGCTCCTACCCTGTTGGACACCATTCTTGTCATTGAGAGCATAGACAAACTTCTGCTCGAGTGGATTTACTTTCTGTTATCTATAGCTGATAATATGCAAATAAATGTATATAAAATAACACGTGGCATTGAGTGCTAGGAAGGAAAATAAAGGAGGCCAAGGGGATAGAGCATACGTGGACGGGGGTGGAGTGGACAGAGAAGAGAGGGTGTATTTTGGAAGTGAAGTCTCTTTTATGGTGACAGTGGAGCAGAGATCAAATGAGGTGAGGGAATAAGCCAGGCAGGTGTGTGAAGACCTGCAGGGAAAGGTTCCAGGTGGTCACAGAAGGTCAGGGAGGCTAGCGTGGCTTGGCGAGCTGGCGGTGAGGTCAGCCAGGTAGCCGCTTGCCTGATGCTGCTGCAGGGCCCAGCAGCCACAGGACATGCTTACCCAGCGAGCTGTGTCTGTTACAGCAGCAAGTGCTGCTCTCACTGGTACAAACACAGATGCACCTGTGCAGCAGAGATTTATTGCAGGCCTACTGCATATTCCCTCTTCAGTTCAGTCACTCAGTCATGTCTGACTCTTTGCGACCCCATGAATCGCAGCATGCCAGGCCTCCCTGTCCATCACCAACTCCCAGAGTTCACTCAGACTCACGTCCATCGAGTCGGTGATGCCATCCAGCCATCTCATCCTCTGTCGTCCCCTTCTCCTCCTGCCCTCAATCCCTCCCAGCATCAGAGTCTTTTCCAAGGAGTCAACTCTTCGCATGAGGTGGCCAAAATACTGGAGTTTCAGCTTCAGCATCATTCCTTCCAAAGAAATCCCAGGGCTGATCTTCAGAATGGACTGGTTGGATCTCCTTGCAGTCCAAGGGACTCTCAAGAGTCTTCTCCAACACCACAGTTCAAAAGCATCAGTTCTTCGGCGCTCAGCTTTCTTCACAGTCCATTTCTCAATCCAGCTGACATATAATATAATTGTATTATTACATACAGGTCACTTATCTCGATAGTTGGTAATGCATGAGATTTTTAATCGCATTTCTGAGTTTTTCTCTTATTGCTGATTTGTTGTTGGACATTTGTTTTGTCCTCTAGGATTGTTAGCAAACGTGATTTAAAAAACACATAAAATGTACTACCTTAACCCTTCCTAAGCTTACAGTTGAGTAGTGTTAACTGTGTTCACATTGTTATGCAGCAGGCCTCCAGAATATTTTCATCCTGTAAGTGTGAAACTATGAACCACTACCCAGAAGCCCCCTTCCCACAGTCCCTGGCAACCACATTCTACTTTGTGTCAGTATGAAGTTGACTGTTTTAGGTACTTCATATAAGTGGGATCATAGAGTGTTTGTTTTTTTGTGATTGGCTTATTTCATTTATTATAATGTCTCAAGGTTCATTCGCGTTGTAGCATGTGTCAGAATTTTTTTCCTTGATAGAATTGAATAATACTCCTCTGTATGTATGGACCATGTTTTGTTCATTTATTTATTGGTGGTCACTTGGGTTGATTCCCCACCTTGGCCATTGTATCAATAAATAGTACTGATGTGGATGTGCAACCATTGGAGAGTTTTGAGCAATATGATCTGGTCTGTCTTTTGTTCATAAAAACAGACTGCACTCTGGTTCTTCTCTTTCCCAAGCAGAGGTCTTGTGTTTATTTCTACAAATTGTCTAACACTCAGACATATGAGGAAATAAATGATGGAACTAAACACTGAGCTGCACACCCTGGAGGCCATTAAGTGACTTGTGTTGTGTCAACTCACACATGTATTGTGTCAGTGGTCCTTTACCATTGGGCATCACAGGCCTCGTGGTGAAAATCTGAAAAACATGGAACTGTGCAGAGTTATAAAATAGAATGAGATTAAAACTCTAATCTTTTTTTTTTTTTTTGAACTGCCCTTTCCTTCTTAACTGGAGAGAGGAAGGGGTTTTTATCTCATCTCTGATGTTGCTGTCTGTGTGAGCTAGGATGCTTTCAAATGCAAGAAACAAAAAGTAGGTCAGCCTTTTATGTCTGTCTGTATGTGTATATGTGTGTGTGTTCATAGAAGCACATTTACATGTATACATACACATATCACCAAAGGGCCTGGAAGCAGTAGGGGCACCCTGGTAACAATGAGCACTTCTGACCACCTAGATTTTGGTTTCCAGACAGCCTTCCCCACTAAAAGTAGCCAAGGTTCCTTGGAGAAATGGAAGATCCCAGGGCTGGGGCAGGAAGTGATAACAGATTAAAATTTGAGAATTAGATTGTGGTGGTGGTTGCACAATTTTGTAAATATACTAAAATTCACCAAATTGTATACTTAAAATAAGTGAATTTTATGGTAAGTAAATGACACCTTATTCAGGCAGTTTAAAAAAAGTTATAGGACTTGTCAGAAGGACTCAGGAGTTAGCTTGAATTAGTTCCCACTGGAATCTGGTTATCTCAGTATCCCAATAAATCCTGAGAGTGAATTAAATCTGCTAGGGAATGAAATAAGTATGAGCGTGTTTGACGTGTAAATAAGTACATGAGTAAACAAATGGGGGAAGGGAAAGTTCTTTCCCCATTCTGCCAACTGATAAATACAGAAGGAAGAATGGACAAGACATCATCATTTCCAGACACGGTGGTAGTAGCTGGCCGAGGCAAGAATCACCAGTGATCATTAAGGCTGTGAAAGTTTGATGAGGCCTGTGATGTTGGCATAGTTACAGAGGATTTTCCCATAAATTATATATTGATTTCAAATGGAAAAATAGTACACTGGGGTAATCTGGCAGAGCTACCTTAAGTATGACCGTGTTTATTTTCTATTGCTGTGTAACAATGCCCAGGCAGATATTACCACAAATATAGCAACTTAATATTACCTCATAGTTTCTCTGAGTCAGAGGCTTGGGTATGGCTTTGCTGGGTCCTCTTCTGCTCAGGGTCTGGTGCAACTGGAATCCAGGTGTCAGCTGGGGCTGGCCTTTCTGGAGGCTCGACTGTGGCAGGTCCACTTCCTGCTCAGGAGGTTGTTGGCTGCATTCCATTCCTTGTGGTTAAAGATTGACAGCTGCTCTATTTTGCTGGCCATTGGTGGAGGAGACCCTCTGCACATAGAGGTCGTCTCTGCTTGTTTGCAGGCAGCCTCCCCAGCATGGGCATTGGCTTCCTCACAGGTAGCAAGGTGGAAGGTAATCGCTTACTGTAGTCATGAATATCCTGCTGTCTTTGTTCTCTTGGTTAGAAGCAGGTCACAGGTCCTGTCCACGCTCAAGGGAGGGCACACAGGGTATGAACACCAGAGGTTGGGGCCACCGGGGCCGCCTCAAAGTCCGACAGCCACAGTATCAAAGTTCACATCACCAGTACTGAGACAGACCAGCACCTGTGCCTCCTTCCCATCGAAAGGGACACAGCACCACTTTTCAGGCATCCTGCTGGGTGTGCAGAACCCACAGAGAGAGTCTGGGCTGTGCTTCTCCCTGTTGTCACTGGCAGGCAAGACAGAAGAACTGCCCCAGGGTAAAGGAGATCGATGAGATATGACAGCAGACGGAATGCGTGATCCTAGGTTAGGAGAAATAAAGGCAAAGGACATATTTGGGGACAGCTGGTGAAGTTTGAGTATAGACCGTGGATTAGATTGTATCAGTGTTAAGTTTCCTGATTTTGATAATTGTACTGTGGTCCTTATTTTTAGGAAATAAATGCTACAATATTTGGAGAAGACTGGGCAATGATATATGTAATTTACTCTCACATGGTTTCTAAAGATTGTGTGTGTATTTGAGAGAGAACATGAAGCAAATGGGCAAAATGTTAACTGTTGAGAAATTTGGGTGAAGGGTATACAGGAAAGGTTAGGACTATCGTTGAGATTTTTCTGTCAGTTTAAATTTATATATAAATGAAAAGTTCAAAAAAACTCAAACTGATTTAAATGGTAAGGATGTTATTGGCTCAAGAGCTGGAAGTCCAGAGGTGTGGGCTTTAGGGTTGGCTTGGTTTAGCGACTCAGCCGTCTTAGGAAATAGCCAGGTTCCTTCTGTCCTTTCACTCAGTAGCCCACAGGGTCTGCCTTGTCCTGAAGCTGGTGCTCTTGAGGTTGTAGAAGTTGCCAGGAGCCGCTAGGACTGCCTGCTTTCTTATTGAGCCAATAAATAACCTTGCCATTTATCTCAGTTCAGGTTTTTTAGAAGTTTTCATTTTGACATAATTTTAAACTTAAAAGTCTCAAGAAAAGTCTAGAGAATTTATGTATTTCCTTATCTGGAGTTACCCAACTGGGCAGTTACTCCCAGCAAATTGTGGGTGGATATTGTGACCTGCCTGTTCTTGAACCAGCTCTAATAATAGATAGAGGATTCCAGTGTGTACCCTTACAGGGGTGTGTGTGTGTTTAAAATGTGTTATACATGTAGGGAGTTAGACATATTGCTTTGGAAATACCTTTTTCACTTGATTCATTGTAAATATTTTACATATCATTAAATATCTGATAATATAGCAGTTATGCAGTATTAACTTGTAAGGCTGTACATTTATCCAGTTTTTTGGGGTAAACAATGGGATTCCAGTTTTTTTATATTGTAAGTAATTCTTTGGTAGATCACAACACACTGTGGAAAATTCTTAAAGAGATGGGAATACCAGACCACCTTATCTGCCTCCTGTGAAACCTGTAGGCAGGTCAAGAAGCAACAGTTAGAACTGGACGTAGAACAATGGACTGGTTCCAAATTGGGAAAGGAGTAGGTCAAGGCTGTATATTGTCACCCTGCTTATTTAACTTGTATGCATAGTACATCATGAGAAACGCTGGGCTGGATGAGGCACAAGCTGGAATCAAGATTGCTGAGAGATATATCAATGACCTCAGATATGCAGATGACACCACCCTTCTGGCAGAAAGTGAAGAGGAACTAAAGAACCTCTTGATGAAGGTGAAAGAGGAGGGTGAAAAAGCTGGTTTAAAACTCAACATTCAAAGAACGAAGATCATGGCGTCGGTCCTGTCACTTCATGGCAAATAGATGGTGAAACAATGGAAACAGTGACAGACTTTATTTTCTTGGGTTCCAGAATCACTGCAGACAGTGACTGCAGTCTTGAAATTAAAAGATGCTTGGTCCTTGGAAGAAAAGCTCTGACCAACCTAGACAGTGTATTAAAAACAGAGACATTACTTTGCTTCAGTTTAGTCACTCAGTCATGTCCGACTCTTTATGACCTCATGGACTGCAGCACTCAGGGCTTCCCTGTCTATCACCAATTCCCGGAGCTTGCTCAAACTTATGTCCATTGAATCGGTGATGCCATCCAATCATCGCATCCTCTGTTATCCCCTTCTCCTCCTGCCTTCAATCGTTCTCAGCATCAGGGTCTTTTCCAATGAGTCAGTTCTTCACATCAGGTGGCGAAAGTTTTGGAACTTAAGCTTCAGCACCAGTCCTTTCAATGAATATTCAGGACTGATTTCCTTTAGGATGGACTGGTTTGATCTCTTCTCAGTGCAAGGGTCTCTCAAGAGTCTTCTCCAACACCACAGTTAAAAAGCATCAATTCTTCAGCACTCGGCTTTCTTTATGGTCCAACTCTCACATCCATACATGACTTCTGGAAAAACCATAGCTTTGTTGGCAAAGTCATGTCTCTGTTTCTGCTTTTTAATATGCTGTGTAGGTTGGTCATAGTCTTCTGTGATCCAATGGATGTTTGCAATTTGATCTCTGGTTCCTCTGCCTTTTCTAAATCCAGCTTGAACATCTGAAAGTTCTCAGTTCATGTACTTTTTGAAGTCTAACTTGGAGAATTTTGAGCATTACTCTGATAGCGTGTGAGATGAGTGCCATTGTGTGGTAGTTTGAACATTCTTTGGCATTGCCTTTCTTTGGGGTTGGAATGAAAACTGACCTTTTCCAGTCCTGTTTCTGGCTACTGCTGAGTTTTCCAAATTTGCTGGCATATTGAGTGCAGCACTTTCACAGCATCATCTTTTAGGACTTGAAATAGCTCATCAGGAATTTCATCACCTCCACTAGCTTTGTTTGTAGTGATGCTTCCTAAGGCCTAGTTGACTTCGCATTCCAGGATGTCTGGCTCTAAGTGAGTGAGCACACCATCGTGGTTATCTGGGTCATGAAGATCTTTTTTGTATAGTTCTTCTGTGTATTCTTGCCATCTCTTCTTAATATCTTATGCTTCTATTAGGTCCATACCGTTTCCATCCCTTATTGTGCCCATCTTTGCATGAAATATTCCCTTGGTATCTCTAATTATGTTGAAGAGATCTCTAGTCTTTCCCATTCTGTTGTTCTCTATTTCTTTGGATTGATCACCGAGGAAGGGTTTCTTCTCTCTCCTTGGTATTCTTTGGAACTCTACATTCAGGTGGGTGTATCTTTCCTTTTCTCCTTTGCCTTTAGCGTCTCTTCTTTTCTCAGCTAATTGTAAGGCCTCCCTAGACAGCCATTTTGCTTTTTGCATTTCTTTTTCTTGGGGATGGTCTTGATCCCTGCCTCCTGTACTGTGTCACAAACCTCTGTCCGTAGTTCTTCAGGCACTCTATCAGATCTAATCCCTTGAATCTGTTTGTTACTTCCACTGTATAATAGTAAGGAATATGATTTAGGTCATACCTGAATGGTCTAGTGGTTTTCGCTACTTTCTTCAATAAGTCTGAATTTTGCAATAAGGAGTTCATGATCTTTGTAGACTTTGCCTACATAGGTCCATGTAGTCAAAGCTATGGTTTTTCCAGTAGTCAGGTATGGATGTGAGAGCTGGACAATAAGAAAGGCTGAGTGACAAAGAATTGATGCCTTTGAACCTGTGATGCTAGAGTAGACTCTTGAGAGTCCATTGGACATCAAGGAGATCAAATCAGTCAATCCTAAAGGATATCAACCTTGAATATTCACTGGAAGGACTGATGCCTAAGCTCCAATACTTTGGCCACCTGATGGGAAGAGTCGACTCATTGGAAAAGACCATGATGCTGGGGAAGATTGAGGGCAGGAGGAGAAGGGGACAATAGAGGATGAAATGGTTGGATAGCATCATCAACTCAATGAAGATGAATTTGAGCAGACTCTGGGAGATGGTGAAGGACAGGGAAGTCTGATGTGCTGCAGTCCATGGAGTCACAAAGAGTCAGACGTGACTGAGTGACTGAACAGTTTTCAGTAAACAGACTAAATCTTTTATCTATGAATTTATCATAAGGAAATATTCAGAGAAGTGGATTAACTAGACCAAAGAGTATACACATTTTTTAAGAGGACATATTCCTAAATTGTTCACCAAAAAGATTGTGACAGTTTATAATCTTACAAATGATGTGAAAGAGAGAATGTTCTTTTTCCTGAACAGTGATAATTTTGAGTATCAGCATTTAAGAATATTTTTCTAAATGACTAGGCATAAATGACATCTCATTAAAAAAATACACACTTCTTTTACTGTCAGTGTGATTGAACTTTTAATAACAACAAAAACCTTATTTTTGATTATTTAAATATTTAAGTGATTTGTTCCTTCATGACTTTTGCTTATGTTTCTGTTGTGATATTCATCTTTGTGTTCGGTAAGAGCCCATTATTTGTTACATCTAATTTCTTTGTTCTGTCAATTTCTTGGCATTTTTACATTAATAGGGTATTTTTTGTCCTACAGAATATTGAAAATGGATTCTTTCTTTCTTCTTAAATAGGTGAGAACCCTTGTCCATAGAACTAGCAGATAAATTTTCATGTTTTTCTAGTACTTTCAGTTCAGTTCAGTTCAGTCGCTCAGTCGTGTCTGACTCTTTGTGACCCCATGAATCGCAGCACGCCAGGCCTCCCTGTCCATCACCAACTCCCGGAGTTCACTCAGACTCACGTCCATTGAGTCAGTGATGCCATCCAGCCATCTCATCCTCTGTTGTCCCCTTCTCCTCTTGCCCTCAATCCCTCCCAGCATCAGAGTCTTTTCCAATAAGTCAACTCTTCGCATGAGGTGGCCAAAGTACTGGAGTTTCAGCTTCAGCATCATTCCTTCCAAAGAAATCCCAGGGCTGATCTCCTTCAGAATGGACTGGTTGGATCTCCTTGCAGTCCAAGGGACTCTCAAGAGTCTTCTCCAACACCACAGTTCAAAAGCATCAATTCTTCAGCGCTCAGCCTCCTTCACAGTCCAACTCTCACATCCATACGTGGTCACTGGAAAAACCATAGCTTTGACTAGACGAACCTTTGTTGGCAAAGTAATGTCTCTGCTTTTCAATATGCTATCTAGGTTGGACATAACTTTCCTTCCAAGGAGTAAGTATCTTTTAATTTCATGGCTTCAGTCACAATCTGCAGTGATTTTGGATCCCCCAAAAATAAAGTCT
>NW_011495015.1:578494-599299 GCF_000754665.1 Bison bison bison
AGTCTGTTGTTCCATGTCCAGTTCTAACTGTTGCTTCCTGACCTGCATATAGGTTTCTCAAGAGGCAGATCAGGTGGTCTGGTATTTCCATCTTTTTCAGAATTTTCCACAGTTTATTGTGATGCACACAGTCAAAGGCTTTGGCATAGTCCATAAAGCAGAAATAGATGTTTTTCTGGAACTCTCTTGCTTTTTCCATGATCCTAGTACTTTAAAAAGTAAATTTTATTCTTACATGAAAATTTGGGGCTAGTTCATTGTGAAGGATATTATTTTGTTTTCTAAGATGTTAACTGATGATTCTTCTACTTAAGTGACTTGAAATGGAAAGTTTTGTTATCTACTATATTTATGTTTACTAAAGTTAATTTATGGGCTTTGTTTTTGTCCTGTTGATCTGATCTTAAGGTAGTAACCTTAATTTGGGGCATCTATTTACAGATGAATTATGTTAACTTAAAACTGTGTATTTTCTATCAAACTAGATTTTATTGGTAATATTATGTACTAATTGCATTTAAAAAGCTTATTCTGTCATTTATACCTTTATTAAATTGGTAGTTATTTTTGCTGGTGAAGTTTAGTTTTTGTTTTTTTTTTAACCAAAAAACCATGTAGCTAGTGATTTATTAAAGATACATTGGAACAGATACAGCCTGAAATCTAGTGGTGATTAAATATACTTCTTCTGTGTGATCATTAAGATGTACTTTGAATTTTATGTGTTCCCCAAAGGAGATCTTAGGTAGAATTCAAAATACTGTTTTTAATAAAGAATCAGGAATTTAGGGAGTATTCTTAAAAGAATTATTGCTTCTAGCATAATTTGAAAGGAATTTTAGGTTTGCAGTATCTTAGAATTACTGTAAAATTTTAGTTTGAAAGCAACCCCATGGACTGCAGCCCACCAGGCTCCTCCATCCATGGGATTTTCCAGGCAAGAGTACTGGAGTGGGGTGCCATTGCCTTCTCCTAGCAGCAGCAGAATTACTGTAAAATTTTAGTTTGAAAAATAAATGTATATATTTAGGGACATAATTATAGACACAAGACACAAGAAAAATATGTTAGAAGTAAATGGTATAGGTATTAGTTTGTTTTCTTATTTTATACCACATAAAATTTAGTTGACTGTTCAGTTAAAATGTTTTACTGTCTCAAGATAACATACCCTCTAGTGTGGTAACTCAAGTTAGTGTCTTGAATCTGAAGTATGTGGTGGCTTTGCTGCCTCTGCACATGCGCGCTGGCCCATGGTCTTGGCGCTCCTCCTGCCGCCTCCTCGCCGGGCTGTCCAGTCCAGGCTGGACGGGAGCGGAGGTGGGAGCAGGGCAGGCAGGGCCCACATACCGAGCTATGCCGTCATGTGGTCATCTGGGCCATCTTGAGTCCACTCTTCTCTGCTTCCTCCAGCCTGCGTGTTTAGTTAGGCCCTCTAGACTACAGAGCAAAGAAATTAAGCAGCTGTTTTAGGCAGGTGAGCAGATGTTTTTAAAAAAAAAAAAATAGTGGGGACCGTACCTACTGAGGTTTTTTTGAATACTCCGAGTGCAAGGGAAGCCAGCTGTGGAGGTTTAATTCTCAGTAGATTGTCACTGTGCAGCATTGTTTCCTGTTTTCCCCAAACATTCCTTTAAGCAGTTTTTTTGGAGACCCTGAGATGAAACCATTGTTTGAGAAATGCTGAAAAGTGGCAGGTACAGCGATAATAGTAGTTTCTCCTTAGTTTTCGGCATCAGTTTGGCAGAGGAAAGCTGTTCTGGATCATACCTGTTTGGGTGAGTCTTCAAGCCATCACAGGGATTCCTGTCCAACCTTAGATGGACGTGTGGAGTCCTTACATTCCACCCCTGATGTTCTGTGGGTGGTACAGGATTTGCTGGGGTTTCTCACCTGTCCCCTTCTTTAATTCTCTTTCCTGCTGGTTCCAAAACAGGCCCAGGAGAGCAGGAGTGGCCCAGTGGGTGGGCTCTGTTCCTGCAGGGGACTGCAGAGAAGCTGGTTAGTTGAGAGAAGAGGTGTGTGTATGTACGCGCGTGTGCGTGTGTGCAGAGAAGCTGGTTAATTGAGAGAAGGCGTGGGTGTGTGGTGTGTGTGTGTGTGTTGAGGACTGGGGCAGGTTTCTCGTGGTCCCTCCTTTCAGAGGAAGAGGAAGAAACAGAAGTGCAGTAGCAGGGCATTGCTGCACCTGTGCTGTTAGGTCTCACCTCCAAGTGGATCTTCAGTAACATGCAGTAGACAATCACAAAGTCAGTGACAGAAGTCATGTCTCCCAGCTGTGTGTTTTGTGAATTGACACATCATTTTAGGTATTAATATTAACCACATCAGAACAAAATTAGGTGTGATTTTTAATTAGGTTCATTTACACAGTTGTTACAATATTTGAATTTTATATGAGTCATGGATTTCTCCTTCTAATATTTCCAGTGATTGACATGAGTAATAAATTACAACTGCCTATGTGATTTACATCGTTAGGCTATTTCCTATTTCTCTTTGGACTTTGTAGGAAAAAAAGATTTCTTCCAAAGTTTGTGTATAACAAAGTTTTAAATATTCAGGGTGGCCACATTTGATTGTTCCTACCTTATTTAAAAGAAAAGTGGAAGTCGTATGGTAAAGGAGAAAAATGAAGTGTCTGTGAAATGAAAAGGCAAAACAAATGTAGGAAATTAAAATTACTTCAAGCGTTAGTGATGATTTAGGGTGAAAGCAAAGGAAAATTATTATTTTGGTTTATTTAGCAGTTGAAATAAGAGCAGACTAGCTTTCTTTCCTGGCTTTTGTTTTACCCCTCACTTCTGTATTCTTTCACTGAAAAATGGGTAATACTGGGCTTCCTCTTTTCTGGCAGGTTGGCTTTACTAGAACAGTCCCTGTCCCCATACATTCGGGCCCAGCTGTGTGTCTGCCCTTGACCTCCAGAGTGCTGGGGACGGGAGGAGGCTCTGATTTCCCTGGGGGGCCGTTGGGCCACTCCCTCAAAGGCTCCTTGTGAAGCAGGCTCACTATGTCGTGAGCCCCATTAGTTTGTGTCATTTGCTCTCTCCTCCAGTCCCTCCCACCTTTGTTTTCTTGTGACACATTGGTCATGGTGATGTGGGATAAATGTACCTTACTGGGTACGTGTGGCACATTTTTAAAAATTGACGTGCAGTTAATGTATACTATTATATGTTTCAGGTATACAGTGTAGTTATTCACAACATTTTAAGGTTATATTTCATTTATAGTTATTGTAAATATTGGCTATATTCCATGTGTTGTAGTATATTTCTTTATAGCTAGTTTATTCTGTGCATAGTAGTTTGTACCTCTTCATCTGGCACCCCTATGTTGCCCCCCCCTTTCCCTGTCCTCACTGGTAACTGCTAGTTTGTTCTCTGTATCTGTGAGTCTGTTTCTTTTTTGTTATATTCTCTAGTTTGTCATGTTTTTTAGATTCCACATATGAATGATATTATACAGTACTTACCTTTCTCTGACTTATTTCACCTAGCATAATGCCCTTCAAGTTCTTCCCTGTTGTTGCAAATGGCAAAGCTTCATCTTTTTTATGATCAAGTAGTATTCTGTGCGTGTGTGTGTGTACACACTGCATTTTCTTTACTCACTCATCTGTTGATGGACACCCAGGTTGCTTCTGTATCTTGCCAACTGTAAATAGTGCTGCTGTGAACATTGGGGTGCTTGAACCGTTCCAAATTATAGTTGTGCTTTTTTGGATACATACCCAGGAGTGGAATTGGTTGTCATATAGTAGTCCTGTTTGCAGTATTTGGGGGAACCTTAAGGCACACTCTAAGAGCAGCTGCTGCATTGCTGGAAGCAGTGTGTGTGTCACAGCTCTGACCTTCTCGCACAGTCTTTGTCCTCAGTGCTCCCATAGCACTGTCATCTCAGCCGCATCCCTCACCCTGTCATGCTTCCAGTTTGCATGTCTGTCTTCTCCATTTCACTGTGAGCTCTTTCAGGGCAAGGACTGTACCTCATTTATCTTTGTGTCTGTATTTTGGTGCTTGGACAAGACAGGCGTTCAGTAAAGTTTAGTTGGATAGTTATTGTCAGAGCAGAGATACAACTCTAGGTATCTGCCCTGTGTGAGAGCCTGTGACAGACGATTTACCTGTGTAGTTTTCTTTAAATTACGCTTGACCCTATGAAAAGGCTTCTAATCTACTTTGGATTATTTATTCTATGATAATAAGTGGGAAAGATTAGAAAATAAAGATAAAAGAAAATCAACTGTAACTCCATTTCCCAATGGTAATGCTGTTAGCATTTTGTAATTTTATCTTTGTTCTCAAGGACATTTGTATGTTTTCCATAGAGTTACATCATATGTGAACATACTGGTTTGCAACTTGAGTTTTTTTTTTTTTGGTCTAACTAGCTCAGTGAATAATACATGCTCAATAGATACTTGTCTAAAGAATACTTTCCATGTTATCAAATATGTTTTACCATCATACTTTATTGTTGTATATTATGGTATTCTGTTATATGGATATAATTTATTCAACTAATCTTGCATTACTGTTTAGTTATTTACTCATTTAATCGTGCTTGTCTCCCCAGCTTCACCTCTTTCCCAGCCTATTCTTTACTTTAGTAATATTGATCCATCTGAAGGCTTTGAAAGCTTCATCTTTCTTTCACTTCCAGATACTTGCTTGCTGTTCCTTCTGCTCATAACACACTTCCTGCTTTCCCTAAGTAATGCACATTTTCTAAGCCTAAGCTTATTATTCCTTCCTGAAAGTTTCCCCAGGCTGGATTAGTTGTCCCTTCAGTGTGCTTGATAGGTGGCATTTTGTACTTACTCCTAGAGGTGTTTAGTCTGCTATGTTTTAATTGCATGCTTTCTTAAGTATGTCTCCCACTGGACTGTGAACTCCTTTAGGAAAGAACTATGTCTTATTTCCACTTGTATTACCTAGTCCTAAGTGTGGTGTGAGTGTGTTGGAGGATCTCACTAGGAAATACATTTTTGAGTGAATGAATGAATGCACAAATGACCCCTCAGTTTCTAATGTTTATCACTCAGCAGTGATCTTTGTCTTGTATTTTTATTTATCAGATAAGCATGATAACTGATAATACCTTTCGTTTGTAAAGTGGTTTATAGTATTATAACCATATTATAACCATTTTATATTAAAATATAAAATATTTTCAGAGCTATTATTATTTTTTGATGTGTTGAACTGTATTTCTGATGCTTTGGGAAAGTAGGAGAAAAAATACACGGAGGTAGTTCTTTCCTTTCTTGAAAATGGAGGCAGTAATGGTGAGGAGGAGGAAGCAGCTGAGAAACTTCTCTCAAGGTCAAGGGATTGACCAGTCAGGTGCATGTGTGTGCACACGTGCACGCACTTCTGACTCTGCAACCCCATGGACAGACTTGCCAGGCTCCTCCATCCATGGGTTTCCTAGGCAAGAATACTGGAGGGGGCTGCCATTTCCTTCTTCACAAAGCTATTATTTTAGATTGTTAAAGTTATTGGTATGCATTATCAAATGAACTGATCTGTTTTATAAGTAATATATTAGTCTTTATTGATAGTTAAGTAGTCATGTTAGTAATTCTTATATCTGTGCAGTTTTAATTTTTTTAAGTAGAGAATTTGCTTTCTAAGAAAATTTCAATTAATAGGTTATATCATTTATATTTTAAGCCTGTCTTAAGTAGGAATTAGATATTAACTCTAATGAAACTTTATTTTGGTTTTAGTTGATTTAAAACTACAGCACGAAGCTGAAGGCTCTTATTTTTTGTACCTAATGGCTCATGATAATTGGGGTTTGCTCAGATAACAAGAAGAATAACCATAAAACAAATATTTGGATAGGGATTAGGGAACTTAACAGTAACAGAAAATAAGAGTGCTTGATTAGGCTTATGAGATAATAGAAATGAATTCTTCACGGTTCTCTGTATTGTCATTAAATGACAATTATCCTTCTTTTTTTTTTTTCATCTAAATAACTCCTTACAGTAGTGATTCCCACTGGGAAGCGGCATACCTTGGGGGTGAGGGCAGTTCTGAGAAGAGGGGTCCGCAGAGGAGACTGTCAACTGCTCTACTCTCTGCCAGTACGGGCAGTAAAGTGGCCAGCCGTGGTGAGTGTGGACCAAGCTCGGATGTATGCACAGAGGCTGGGAGCCATTGCTCTACAGGAAGACTGGCGCGTCAGGAAGAGCCTTGTGGTAGAGTAGAAGGGACGCTGGGCATGGGTCTGCCCCTGGATGGTTGTGTGAATTTAGGTAGGTTGTCCAGCCTGTCTTCACCTTCACCTTCCTTTCTGTAAAAGAAAGGAATTGGATTAGATGATCTGTAAACTCACTTTTTGGAGAAGGCAATGGCACCCCACTCCAGCACTCTTGCCTGGAAAATCCCATGGATGGAGGAGCCTGGTGGGCCGCAGTCCATGGGGTCGCTAAGAGTCGGACAAGACTCAGCAACTTCACTTTCACTTTTCACTTTCATGCATTGGAGAAGGAAATGGCAACCCACTCTAGTGTTCTTGCCTGGAGAATCTGAGGGACGGGGGAGCCTCATGGGCTGCCGTCTATGGGGTCGCACAGAGTCGGACACGACTCAAGTGACTTAGCAGCAGCAGCAAACTCACTTTTAGAAATATCTGATTTTTCTGATGGTCAAATATACAAGAAGAATCTTGCTCTTGAGAGAAAACATATGAATGAAAAATGAGATGGTTCCTTTCGTAAAACTTGATAATATTACATTTGTTTACCAGATGATTAGCATTTCTATACATTTTTGAAGCCTTTGAAATGAATCTTCTGTAATTAAAAATCACTGACAATTCTTTATTATCTCAGAAAAAGGAAAATCCTGGTGAATTTTTTCTCTGTGCTCAAGCAGTTGAATCTAGGACAGTGATCTCATCTGGCCTCATTGTTTTAAATATCATCTCCGTGCTGACGACTTACAACTTGTTATCTGTAGTCTGTGTTGCTCCCCTGAAACTACCTGCCAGTTTACTGGTCCTCTGAGAAATCTAGTGGGCGTCTCAGACTTAATCTGCCTAAATCTGAATTCCTGTTTTGCTTCCTGAAAAGTCTGCTGTTCGTGGAGTTTTCCATATTTGATCAGAACAGAGCTCTGGTGCCCTCCTTAGTCCCTGGTACAGCCAGCACTGCCCACCTGTCTCTGGTACCCCTTCCCCCTGTCCTTATTCCCTGCAGTCCAGAGCCAGCGCTCTCATTTTTAGTTGTAAGTTGTCATTGTCACTCCTCTGCCCACAACCTTCAGTGGGTCCCATCTCCCCCAGCAGACAGGCAGGGCCCTCACAGCGGTCAGTACGGCCCCCCGTGCCTGGTGCTCCTGACTCCTCATTCACACTCCCTTACTTGCTTTTCTTCACACATCCTGGCCATCTTGCTGTTCCCAGGACATTCCAGGCACACTTCCTCCTCAGGGCCTTTGCACTGGCTGTTTCCTCTGCCTTACACTCTCTCCACAGGCCACCCTCTCATCTTCCAGCTGCCCCATGCAGCCCTCTACTGGAAGGTATACACTGACAGTTCTGTTGAACCTGCTCCCCACCGCCACCCCCACGTCCTCCACCATGCCCTGGCTGGACGCAGCCTTTTCCTCCACAATGCATGGTGCCTTCTAGAAACCCTGTAGTTTATTAGGCTTGTTTGTTGTCTGTCATCTAGAGTATCAGCTTTGGAGGGCAGGGATTTTTGTTTGTGTCACTGCTGTATCACTGGCTTTGTGATATTTGGTGAATAAATCTGTACAGTCTCTTTCCTATCTGCAAAAATGAAGATAATACAGGATTGTGTGTTGTTTATAGACATCGTACTATAAACCTCATACTCCCCAGTGAGTGTATAATGAGGCTGAAGAGATCATGGGTGTTGCTTTGACCATTTCACAAACCGTATATACGGTGGCCCCTGTAGAGAGAGGTCCTTGACTGAGAGAGGCTGTCCCCCCCGCCACCTCGCCAGTGTGACTGCGAAGCTGAGGGGCTCCTGGTGCTGGGAAACTAGTCCCCCACCCTCGCTCCCCCCTTCCCCACTGCTGTGCCTACTGGGCCTTCTGTGCTCGGGCTTCAAAGTAGACATGGGCCCAGACAACTTTTGCACTTTATTTTTCAATTTAAACATTTGATTGTGGCCTAATACTGGAGTCATTTATAGCATTTTTTTCTATTGGAAAACTAATTTCTAGTTTTCAGACTGCATTGAAAGGGAACTTTGGAACATAACTCATTTAGAAGCTAGGAGTTACATTTTAGAATGACATTTCTGTGGTTATATAGGAAAAACATCAGTAAAAGAGGCAAGATTAAAATATCATCATATCCCAACCAGTCCTGAAAGTGTATTTATCACGCATCTAAGCTTTTAAAAATGCAATCTCTGTTCTTTATCAGTACAAATTTGCTTTATGAAGGTAAGTTGAATATAAACAGACATTGGAAAGTACTTATTTTGATAACCTAATGTCATTGTTGCATTAAACCCCTCTGTGTAGCAAAGGTAATTTAATCCTTAAAAACACGTATTCCCTCCTTCTGCGTCTTGACACAGATGAGTGCTAGTGTTGAGGTGCTGGCTGTGTCTTGCTTGGAACCAGAAGGAGCTGGAAGTTGGCTCCTAGCAGTTGTCCTTGCCCTGACTCTTCTCAGATTGTCCCTTTCTGTTTGTTTTTTCAGTTTAGCACAGAAGCTTTTTGCTTCTGTGAGCCATTCACAGAAGTTATGAGGTGTGAGCCACTAAGAATGTGTTCTTTTACGTAAGAGCAACTGCAGTAGCCCCTGGGGCTGAGAGAGACATTTCGTGTATTGTGGAAATTTTTGTGCTTCCTTTGTCCTATCCGTGTTTGAAGAAAGGTCGTAGGAGTATGCCTGCCTCCTCTACTGAAACCCCAGAGGGCCAGGCAGCCTTCAGACCTCCTCTTCAGTCCCCAAGCACTGTGATCTGTGGTCATGGGTGTTCCACCTTTTGTGCTTGCCTGTCTGGCTTTAGCTCTGTTGCCTTTGACTTTGTGACTAGAGCTGCATAGGTGGTTAAACTCACTGGCTTTGAGTTCTGACTCTGGCTTACTGAATCTCAGTTTCTTCATCTTTTGAGTTGGGGGGCTGGTGGTAATATGCTGTACTGCTGGAGGGTACTGTAATGAGAATTCAGTAAGAAGTGCATGCAAATATGTAGGGCAGGCCCATGCCTGTGTAGGTAAGCTCCCTAGATATTAGCTGTACGATGGAAATCTGCCATAAGCTATGTTTCTGTTACTCCTTCAACAAGGCTGTGGCCAGAGCAGGTGTGTCCCAACCACAGTGAGTCCAGCGAAAGGGGTGGTTGTGCCATGGAAACTTGTCAGTTAATTAGAAACAAGCTTTTGATCTAATCTCAAGTGGGAAAATGGAGAAGGAAATGGCAACCCACTCCAGTGTTCTTGCCTGGAGAATCCCAGGGATGGGGAAGCCTGGTGGGCTGCCGTCTATGGGGTCGCACAGAGTCGGACACGACTGAAGCGACTTAGCAGCAGCAGCAAGTGGGAAAAAATGTAAATTGAAGCAGGGATATGGTTTTAAATTCAAAGTCTAATAAAGAATTCTGGAATTAAAAAAAGATTTAGGCATATCTGTAGTTTTCCACAGTTTTGAATAAAAGTGCTTCCACAAACTGACAGAGTTGCCTGTCAGGACAATTAGTAGGTCAGCACTAGACAAATAAGAAAGGGAGTAGAGAGAACAAGGTCTCTGAAGTAGACTGGAGCAGGTCCATGGAGCTTAAAACAAGCAAAGTGGGACAAGGAGAACGATTGTTCGCTGGAAAGTGAAGGTAGTAGTTTTCCAGCACAGAAGCCGTAACCTCCGGTGGCAGTCACAATTTAACAACTGGTTTTGAAAGAAAGTATTCGGTTTAGGAATAAAAACCTCTTCTATTAAACATACGATAATCATATTCATATTAATTATTTTTGTAGCCTATTTTAGTAGTGTGTGAAAGTGTGCTATTAACTTAGGTAGTACATTTATTTACACTGCAGTAAGATTTACTGTAGTGAATATATTGAGTATGTTGATATATTTACCTGGAAAAATCTTAATGCAAAAATTTTTTAATCTAATCTCCTTTTTTATATTAAAATTAGGCAATCTTAGAAACAACTCAATAGTCATCAGCTGATAAGTGGATGACTAAAATGAGGTCCCTTCACAAAGTGTAATGTTGTTTGGCAATAAAAAGAAATGAAGTAGTGATACATGGATGGAGCTTGCAGTGAGGCGTGCTAAGTAACAGAAAATTGAAGTTGCTCAGTCGTGTCCGACTCTTTGCGACCCCATGGACTGTAGCCCACCAGGCTCCTCCATCCATAGGATTTTCCAGGCAAGAATACTAGTGTGGGTTGCCATTTCCTTCTCCAGGGGATCTTCCCAACCCAGGGATTGAACATGGGTCTCCCAGATTGTAGGCAGATGCTTTACTGTCTAAGCCACCAGGGAAGTTGAATAACAGACTTGTTGTATGACTTCATCTGTATGAATTGTTCAGAACAAGTACCTCAGTAGAGACAGAAAGTAGTCTGATAATTGTCTACCAGCAGGAAGAGGATGGGGTTGGGGAAAATGGTGAGTGACTGCTGTTGGGTGTGGGGTTTCTCTAGGGTGAAGAAAACATTCTAGAATTGATGGTGGTCATGATTGCATAACTCTTAGGATTTGGAAAACCACTGAGTTGTATACTTTAAATGGGTGAATTGTATGGTATGTGATTATATCTTAAGAAAGCTGTTAATTTTAAAAAATTAAGCAATTTTAGAGAGTCCCTGACTTCAAAAAGCGAAGGCATTGAATAGATCATTCACACTGAACTAGATCCTCCCTAATACCTAACCCAGGGGGCACCAACTCCAGTGCATGCTGGTCACTGAAGGAGTGGTTCCAGTGTGGAGCCCAGACCCACCCTGCAGGTTCCAATCCATTGGTGTGCAGGCCTGGGAAGGGCTGAGACACTCACTTTCAACAGGCACCTGAGGAATCTGCTGTTTTGTGTGTTAGAAATTGAGAGCCACTCAGGGAGAGTTCTTTTAGAATATTTTCCTGTGTCCATTGATCCAGTCTTTATTTTTATTCAGTTGCTTTGGCTGCCTTATCAGTACTAAAATACATATATTTAGCAATTTATTTAGAGTTTGAAATTACATCAGAACCACTCTAGCATTGCCTTATTATAGACCAGGTAGCTGAAGCCAGGTAAGTTGAGTTTTTCTTGATAGTCTCAAAGCTGCTAAGTGGGAGAATTGGAATCTAGGTTTTGGTCTGCTTGAGTCCAACCCAGTACTCTTTTTTTTTTTCTTAGTTGTGTTGGGTCTTCACTGCTGTATGGAGGCTTTCTCTAGTTGTGGCGAGTGGGGGCTACTTACTAGTTGTGCTGTGTGGTCTCTTCATTGGGGTGACTTCTTCCGTGGAACACAGGCTCTAGAGCATGGGCTCAATAGTTGTGGCACACAGGCTTAGTTATCCCACAGTATATGGAATTTTCCTGGATTAGAGATCAAACCTATGTCCCCTGCATTGGCAGCCAGATTTTTCACCACTGCATGGTCAGGAAAGTCCCAATCCAGTACTCTTTTCATTTGTGTTTCAGAATCTTGTTTTGTATCTAATAATAATCCCTTAACCAGGCTGAGACCACCACAGGTTTAGGTTCTTTCTACCTGCTGTTTAGCGGCTTTTCCTCTTTATGGGCTGTGAGAGTTTGAACAGATTGCTTAACTTTTCTGTGCTTCACTTTCTTAATCAGAAGGAAGCAGGGTAAAAATAATGCCTACTTGATAGAATTGCTGTGATGATTTAGTGATTTAGTGCTTGTGGAGTGCTTGGCAGAGTCATTGACATGGTTCTTGCTAAGTAAATGTTAGCTATCATTTCTGATCAAAGACTCAGACTCTTTCAGGGTCTAGATTCAGGAATATCTTTAAAAGGACAGTTAAATGAAATATGTATTTTCCTCAGCATATCTGTGTTATAATTTTTCTAATGGGCCTTAGCAGGTAAAACCTAGAGCAGTGATTGTCAAATTTATTCAGAGGATGGGGAGCTACCATGCCTGTTACAGAACACATGAGAAACTGTCTTAAAAATTGGAAATAATTTTACTAGCAGAGAATGACTTTATTCTATCTATACAACATGAATTCACTTTAAGCATACATAGTCATGAGAAGGCTGTGGAAAAGCCTAATCAGTTCCTTGTAAATAGATGTTAAATTTGCATACTGTTAATTTGTTTGATCATTTGCCAGTAAGTGTATTAGATGGCTTTGAGAGAATTGTCCTCATTAATTCACGTACTTCTGTGATTTGGAAAAAGTTGTTAATCTTGGATCTTGGGGGTGCTTCGTCCCAGACTGTGGGATGGCATGGTAACCCAGGGTCTTGAGAACCATTGTTTTATGGGCATAGGAGTGAGGGTAGACATGGGTCAAGCCAAATTATTTCTGGTAATAATAGCTTGCTCTGTAGGGCTTAATGTTTTAAGACTATGATGGCAAAAAATTTGAGTTGTGAAAAATGATTTTTATGGTTTTTGTAATTTAAAATTTATAAAAGTTTTGTATGTTCTTACAAAAATGTTCACGTGATACAGAAAGAGACTGTTTGCCAAGCTCTCCTGGCCTCATTTACAGAAGTAACTTAACAGTTTGTCTATTCTTCTAGATAAATGTATAGTACCTGTATACAAAGGCATATGTTTATTCTGCACGTACTTATCGTGTATATCAGTGTTCTTATGCAGCTGCCTTTTGAACCATGATACACGCTGGGCATCTTTTTACATGTTGCTACATGTAGAGCTGCCCCATTGTGTCCCTCATTGGTGGCACACTAAGTTTCAAAAGCTACAGTATGCTGCTGCTGCTAAGTCACTTCAGTCATGTCCGACTCCGTGCGACCCCGTAGACAGCAGCCCACCAGGCTCCCCTATCCCTGGGATTCTCCAGGCAAGAACACTGGAGTGGGTTGCCATTTCCTTCTCCAAGACTTGAAAGGGAAAAGTGAAAGTGAAGTCACTCAGTCATGTCCGACTCTTAGCGACCCCATGGACTGCAGCACACCAGGCTCTTCCGCCCATGGGATTTTCCAGGCAAGAGGACTAGAGTGGGGTGCCATTGCCTTATGTCTAGGCACTGTTCCAAGCTCTTTGCATGTTATTACCTCACTTAATCTTCACAAGAACCTTATGAAGTAGGTACAGCTACTATCCCCATTTTGTACATGAGCTGACAGGCACAGCGATATATGAGACAGTTTTTCCAATAACACATGAGTAATGGAGCCAGGATGTGAACCCAGGCAAGTAACTTCAGAGACTGCCTTTTTAACCAAAGCATGATATTTCCCCTGTGAATAGACATCACATTATTTTCTGTTTTTCATTGTAACTTATTTTTTTGTAAATGGTTTATTAAATTTTCTAAACTTACTCTTATTTTTATATGTGTAGAAGGAATAACTAGCTTTTAGCAAAGGAGAGAATTATCTGATTGTTTCTATTTCACTCTGACATCTCAGTTATTACCGTCTGTGAAAGAAAGCCTTCTGTCTGGTTGGATCCTAGTTGGCCCTTTCTCTTCCTCTAAAAGTTTTACTTTATTAGTTTCTCTAACTTTTGCTTATCTAATGAAAAATCAGGCTTATTCTTTGAAAGGTGAAATGTTCTAGTACTCCTATGTCACATACAAGCTTGCACATAGATATATGTGCATGTTTTTCATTTGGCTTGTTGATCATATTACAAGTCTCATATTGCAAGATCACACAGTCTTCATCATAATTTTTTGTTGTTGTTGTTTTATAAGTTTATGAGGGAAATGTTTTAAAATTTCCTACTGTGATAAGGGCTTATCATTTTTAATTAGTAATTATGACAGTTTTAGGTAAATCATTTGTGGTTATATTTTAGAGCTGTATTGTTTGGTACATGAAAGTTCATAATATTTTTGAGATGCCCCTTTTTGCCCTTTTAAATACTGCTTTTATTTAACATTATTACTGTGGTTTTCTTCTCATTTGTATTTTTCTGGAATGTACCTTTCCATCCTTTTAATCTTTCACCTGTTTTACCTGTCACATTTTACCTGTTTCCATTTATTGTGATTTCTGATGTATTTGAACTCATTTCCTTCACCTTATTTTGTGCTGTCTGTTTGTCATGTCAGTCACACTGTCCTGCAGAGAAACATTCACCTGAAATACTGAAGCTGCTGCCTCTTATTAGGAGCTGCATTCTCCAGTGTGCCCAGTCCTCACCTGGCCGTTCACTTTATCTCTGTGATCCCAGTACTAAGTTCCATGAGTGTGGGTTCCAAACTGTACCTGTTGTCTTCACCACTGCCCGCCGCACCAGGTATGGGACCTGGTACAGAGGTGCTCAGTGAACATTTACTGAATGAATCGATGAATTTTCAGTTCAGTCGCTCAGTCCTGTCTGACTCTTTGTCACCCCATGGACTGCAGCATGCCAGGCTTCCCAGTCCATCACCAACTTCCGGAGCTGGCTCAAACTAGCGTCCGTTGAGTTGGTGATGCCATCCTACCATCTCAGCCTCTGTTGTCCCCTTCTCCTCCTGCCTTTGATGTTTCCTAACATCAGGGTCTTTTTCAGTGAGTCAGTTCTTCACATCAGGTGGTGAAAGTATTGGAGCTTCAGCTTTAGCATCAGTCCTTCCAGTGAATATTCAGGACTGATTTCCTTTAGGATGGACTGGTTGGATCTCCTTGCAGTCCAAGGGATTCTCAAGAGTCTTCTCCAACACCACAGTTCAAAAAGCATCAATTCTTCGGTGCTCAGCTTTCTTTACAGTCCAACTCTCACATCCATACACGACTACTGGAAAAACCACAGCTTTGACTAGAAGGACCATTACTTTGTCAGCAAAGTAATGTCTGTGCTTTTTAATATGCTGTCTAGGTTGATCAGAGCTTTTCTTCCAAGAAACAAGCATCTTTTAATTTCATGGCTGCAGTCACCACGTGCAGAGATTTTGGAGCCCCCAAAAATAAAGTCTCTCACTGTTTCCATTGTTTCCTGAACTTTTTGCCATGAAGTGATGGGACTGGATGCCATGATCTTAGTTTTTTGAATGTTGAGTTTTAAGCCAACTTTTTCACTCTCTTCTTTCACCTTCATGAAGAGGCTCTTCAGTTCTTCATTGCTTTCGGCCAGAAGGGTGGTGTCATCTGCATATCTGAGGTTCTTGATATTTCTCCCAGCAATCTTGATTCCAGCTTGTGCTTCATCCAGCCTGGCATTTCGCATGATGTACTCTGCATAGAAGTTAAATATGCAGGGTTACAATATACAGCCTTGACGTACTCCTTTCCCAATTTGGAACCAGTCTGTTGTTCCATGCCCAGTTCTAACTGTTGCTTCTTGACCTGCATACAGATTTCTCAGGAGGCAGGTAAGGTGGTCAGGTATTCCCATGTCCTTAAAGAATTTTCCACAGTTTGTTGTGGTCCACACAGTCAGAGGCTTTGGTGTAGTCAATAAAGTAGAAGTAGATGTTTTTCTGGAACTCTCTTGCTTTTCTATGATCCAGTGGATGTTGGCAATTTGATCTCTGGTTCCTCTGCCTTTTCTAAATCCAGCTTGAATATCTGGAAGTTCATGGTTCACATACTGTTGAAGCCTAGCAGGAGAACTTTGAGCATTACTTTGCTAGCGTGTGAGATGAGTGCAACTGTGGGGTACTATGATCATTCGTTGGCATTGCCTTTCTTTGCGACTGGAATGAAAACTGACCTTTTCTGGTCCCATTTCTGGCCACTGCTGAGTTTTTCAAATTTGCTGACATATTGAGTGCAGCACTTTCACAGCATCATCTTTTAGGATTTGAAGCAGTTCAACTGAAATTCCATCACCTTCACTAGGTTTGTTCTGAGTGATGGTTCCCAAGGCCCTCTTGACTTCTCATTCCAGGATGTCTGGCTCTAGGTAAGTGATCACACCATCATGGTTATCATGAAGATCTTTTTTGTATAGTTCTGTGTATTCTTGCCACTTCTTAACATCTTCTGCTTCTGTTAAGTCCATACTGTTTCTGTCCTTTATTGTGCCCATCTTTGCATGAAATGTTCCCTTGGTATCTCTAATTTTCTTGAAGAGATCTCTCGTCTTTCCCATTCTGTTGTTCTCCTCTATTTCTTTGGATTAATCACTGAGGAAGGCTTTCTTCTCTCTCCTTGGTATTCTTTGGAACTCTGCATTCAGGTGGGTATATCTTTCCTTTTCTCCTTTGCCTTTAGCTTCTCTTCTTTTCTCAGCTTTTCATAAGCCCTCCTCAGACAACCACTTTGCCTTTTTGCATTTATTTTTCTTGGGGATGGCCTTGATCACTGCTTCCTATACAATATCAAATTATCACCTATCCATTTATCAGCTCCACCCATCAACAGAAAATTGAATTAAAGATTTACTGAGCATGGCCCCACCCATAAGAACAAGACCCAGATTTCCCCATCAGTCAGTTTCTCCCATCAGGAAGCTTCCACAAGCCTCTTATCCTTAACCATCAGAAGGCAGACAGAATGAAAATCAAAATCACAGAAAACTAACCAAATTGATCACATGGCTCACAGCCTTGTCTAACTCAATGAAACTATAAGCCATTGCCATGTAGGGCCAACCCAAGACAGATGGGTAATGGTAGAGAGTTCTGACAAAACATGGTCCACTGGAGAAGGGAATGTAAAATTATTTCAGTATTCTTGCCCTGAGAACCCCATGAACAGTAAGGAAAGGAAAATAGATAAGACACTGAAAGATGAACTCCTTAGGTCAGTAAGTGCCCAATATGCTACTGGAGAAGAGTGGAGAAATAACTCCAGAAAGAATGGAGAGATAGAGCCAAAGCAAAAACAACATCCAGTTGTGGATGTGACTGGTGATGGAAGTAAAGTCCAATGCTGAAAAGAACAATATTGCCTAGGAACCTGGAATGTTAGGTCCATGAATCAAGGTAAATTGGAAGTGGTCAAACAGGAGATGGCAAGAGCAAACATCAACATTTTAGGAATCAGTGAACTAAAATGGACTGGAATGGATGAATTTAACTCAGATGACCATTATATATACTACTGTGGTCAAGAATCCCTTAGAAGAAATGGAGTAACCCTCATAGTCAACAGAAGAGTCCAAAATGCAGTACTTGGGTGCAGTCTCAAAAATGACAAAATGATCTGTGTTTATTTCCAAGGCAAACCATTCAATATCACAGTAATCCAAGTCTATGTCCCAACCGCTAATGCCAAAGAAGCTGAAGTTGAATGGTTCTATGATGACCTACAAGACCTTCTAAAACTAATACCAAAAAAAGATGTACTTTTCATAATAGGGGACCAGAATGCAAAAGTAGGACTGGAATGCAAAAGTAGGAAGTCAAGAGGTACCTGGAGTAACAGGCAAGTTTGGCCTTGGAGTGCAAAATGAGGCAGGGCAAAGGCTAACAGAGTTTTGCCGAGAGAATGCACTAGTCATAGCAAACACCCTCTTCCAACAACACAAGAGACAACTCTACACATGGACAACGCCAGATGGTCAATACTGAAATCTGATTATTTTCTTTGCATCTGAAGATGAAAAAGCTCTGTACAGTCAGCAAAAACAAGACTCAGAGCTGACTGTGGCTCAGATCATGAATTCCTTATTGCAAAATTCAGACTTAAATTGAAGAAAGTAGGAAAAACCACTAGACCATTCAAATGGTCTAGTATGACCTGAATCAAATCCCTTACAGTTATACAGTGGAAATGACAAAGAAATTCAAGGGATTAGATCTGACACACACCACCTGAAGAACTATGGATGGAGGTTCATGACATTGGCAACCCATCCAGTCCTCTTGCCTGGAAAATCCCATGGGTGGAGGAGCCTGGTAGGCTGCAGTCCATGGGGTCGCTAAGAGTCAGACATAACTGAGCGACTTCACTTTCACTTTTCACTTTCATGCATTGGAGAAGGAAACGGCAACCCACTCCAGTGTTCTTGCCTGGAGAATCCCAGGGACGGGGGAGCCTGGTGGGCTGCCGTCTATGGGGTGGCACAGAGTCGGACATGACTGAAGCAACTTAGCAGTAGTAGTAGTAGTCAAGTGCTTTAAGCAACTTTAGTGAAAGTTACTTTAGTTCAAAGTACTATAGGAGTTACGTTTTAAATAAGTAGTTTGAGAACTTTCAGTGGAAATGACTAGCATAGGATTGTTGACTTAAATGTCAGGATTATTTTGGTGACAGGGGACATTCCCATTTTCAGGAATTCCTGGTCTTACCTGTGGGTTGTTCTTGAGTTCTCGTCTGTCATCCTTGGCTTGGAAGCTCAGTAAAGAGCTGCTCACTGTAGTTTAACAGCCATTTATGGAGTGCCTGCCATGTGCGTGGTGATTATACCCTGCTCTTCATTTTGTCTCTGGATTGTGTAGACTCACCAGAAGGCGTTGTTTTCCTTTCTCTAGACTTGCACTGCCCAGGATGGCAGCCACTACCCTTCTGTGTCTTTTAAAGTTTAAATTAATTAAAATGAAATAAAGTTAAAATTTTATTTTCTCAGTCCTACTAGCTATATTTCAAATGTGACTATGGTTATAGTATTGGGCAGCACAGATTCAGACCATGCTGTCACCCAGAAAGTCCTACCAGACAGTGCTGCAGTTTAGAATAACCGTGCTGCTTGTTTGTATCTATACCAGTTGACTCCTGTGGACTCTCTCATCATATCTGTATTCTGAGTTATGATTTAGACAAATCATCCTATAGTGCTTAGCCTTTTTCCATTTCTTATCTCAGTATTCCATTTGCAGTATTAAAAATACTATTTTTAATAGGGTGCTTAGATTTTAGTTATGACACCACATCATTCCATTAATACTGAGTTTCATTCTAGGGTTTTTTGACTGATATATTTCAACTATATTAACATTCTGAGTCCCATGCTTTGGAATTATCCTGATTTCAGTTCATTTTGTGTGTGTGTGTGTGTGTGTCATTTTTTTCCTCTCAAGAAGGAAAAATTCCTGTTTTGGTCTTAGCATATTTCAGATTTGATCATCCTTGAAGTGTTTTTGAAGGTATTTTTTTTTTCCTCTCCTGAAAAGTCCTCTGTTAGCTGTGTTAGTCGCTCAGTTGTTTCTGACTCTTTGTGTCTATACACCTCATGGACTGTAGTCTGCCAGACTCTTTTGTTCGTGGAATTCTCCAGTCAGGAATACTGGAGTGAGTAGCCATTCCCTTCTCCAGGAAATCTTCCTGACCCAGAAAGGTTTGGGTTTTTTAAAAATTAATTACTTTATATTTGGTTGCCCTGGATCTTTGTTGCTGAGGACGGGCTTCTCATTGCAGTAGCTTCTCTTGTTGCAGAGTACAGGCTCAGTAGTTGTGGCCCACAGGCTTAGTTGCCTCATGGCATGTGGGATCTTCCCGGACCAGGGATCAAACCCGTGTTCCCTGAATTGAAAGGCAGATTCCTAACCATTGGACCACCAGGAAAACGTCCTAATATTGTTTTTTGAAAATTTTATTTTATTTTTAAACTTTACAGTATTGTATTGGTTTTGCCAAATATCAAAATGAATCCACCACAGGTATACATGTGTTCCCCATCCTGAACCCTCCTCCCTCCTCCCTCCCCATACCATCCCTCTGGGTCATCCCAGTGCACCAGCCCCAAGCATCCAGTATCGTGCATCAAAGCTAGACTGGCAACTCGTTTCATATATGATATTATACGTATTTCAATGCCATTCTCCCAAATCATCCCACCCTCTCCCTCTCCCACAGAGTCCAAAAGACTGTTCTATACATCAGTGTCTCTTTTGCTATCTCGTACACAGGGTTGTTGTTACCATCTTTCTAAATTCCATATATATGTGTTAGTATACTGTATTGGTGTTTTTCTTTCTGGCTTACTTCACTCTGTATAATAGGTTCCAGTTTCATCCACCTCATTAGAACTGATTCAAATGTATTCTTTTTAATGGCTGAGTAATACTCCATTGTGTATATGTACCATAGCTTTCTTATCCATTCATCTACTGATGGACATCTAGGTTGCTTCCATGTCCTGGCTATATAAACAGTGCTGTGATGAACATTGGGGTACACGTGTCTCTTTCCCTTCTGGTTTCCTCAGTGTGTATGCCCAGCAGTGGGATTGCTGGATCATAAGGCAGTTCTATTTCCATTTTTTTAAGGAATCTCCACACTGTTCTCCATAGTGGCTGTACTAGTTTGCATTCCCACCAACAGTGTAAGAGGGTTCCCTTTTCTCCACGCCCTCTCCAGCATGCATTGCTTGTAGACTTTTGGATCGCAGCCATTCTGACTGGCGTGAAATGGTACCTCATAGTGGTTTTAACTTGCATTTCTTTGATAATGAGTGATGTTGAGCATCTTTTCATGTGTTTGTTAGCCATCTGTATGTCTTCTTTGGAGAAATATCTATTTAGTTCTTTGCCCCATTTTTTGATTGGGTCATTTATTTTTCTGAATTGAGCTGTAGGAGTTGCTTGTATATTTTTGAGATTAGTTATTTGTCAGTTGCTTCATTTGCTATTATTTTCTCCCATTCTGAAGGCTGTCTTTTCACCTTGCTTATAGTTTCCTTTGTTTTGCAGAAGCTTTGAAGTTTAATTAGGTCCCATTTGTTTATTTTTGCTTTTACTTCCAATATTCTGGGAGATGGGTCATAGAGGATCCTGCTGTGATGTATGTCGGAGACTGTTTTGCCTATGTTCTCCTCTAGGAGTTTTATAG